>NC_134383.1:7500-336147 GCF_035582795.1 Mycteria americana
ATGACCCCTGACCCCAATGACCCCTGACCCTTGACCCCAATGACCCCTGACCCTTGACCCCAATTACCCCTGACCCCAATGACCCCTGACCCCAATGACCCTGACCCCAATGACCCCTGACCCCAATGACCCCTGACCCCAATGACCCGAATGACCCTGACCCCTGACCCCAATGAGCCCGACCCCAATGACCCCGACCCCAAATGACCCCAATGACCCCAAATGACCCCAATGACCCCAAAGCCCCTGAGCTCCTCTGCTACTCTGTGCTAGCTCTCTACTTCCATGCCTGCACAGAAAAGCAAAGCTCCAAATCATATCACTGCATGAGAAATTATGGAGCCCCTCAAAATACTTTATACTCTTACCACTACATAACAACATTAAAGCCCACCCAGATCACCAGCTGGTCCTCATCACCACTGCTACAACCCTACCCTTCACAACCTGTTGCTCTTCAACACTACTACAACCCTAACCCTACCACAGCCACCGACTCCAATTCCCCTCTCCCCTCAACTGCAAGAGCCTCTAGCATCCTCCCCTAACCATTCCAAATATTTAGCACAATCTCAATCATCCTCCCATAACACAACCTACCTCCCTGCAATGACACACATATGCCACATTCTAGGTCACTGCTCCCCAGGAACGGTGTTCCCGGGGCCTCACAAATCGCCCTGCCTGCAAAAACCCCGTCCCGAGCCTGACCTCCGCCCAAACATTGGCGATGAACGTCACCTCGCAGAGCGGCCAGGACCAGGGGAAAAAAAACCCCAGCCGGGGGAGGGAAAAAAAAAAAACATCCCCCAGCTGGGTTTTTTTTTTTTTTTTTAAATTTCCTTGTCTAAGTGCCTGGAAAGAAAAAAATCTCTACTCCACAGAACCTGCAAACAAACTGGAAAAAAATTACCACACCACACCACACAGGCTTCATTACATTCAAAGCACACCACTCATTCACCCACCACACCAACCACCCCTCACTCTCAGCTCATCCTGTCTGCCACCAGCCAGCTACAACTGGCCATCGCCCTCCATCTGCAGCGCTCCCCGGGAACACCGTTCCCTGACGCCTCGCAAATCACCCTGCCTGCAAAAACCCCGTCCCGAGCCTGACCTCCACCCAAACATTGGCGATGAACGTCGCCTCGCAGAGCAGCCGGGACCAGGGAAAAAAACCCCAGCCGGGGGAGGGAAAAAAAAAAAAAACATCCCCCAGCTGGGGTTTTTTATTCTAATTTCTTTGAAATTTACTCTCAAGACTAAATACAACCTGCAATAACATATTTCACACATACATGGTTAGGAACAGCCAGAAACTAACACGCCTTCAACAACCCCCACCCACTCATAACACTACTATTTCACCACCCACCTGCCATGATGGTGTATCACCCCAGCTCTAGAGCCATCCCTGAAACGGCCTCACCATAAGATACCTTCATGATACCTAACCCTCACCCTCATGATTGGTTCATAGCATACCAAGTTGGAAGGGACCTCAAGGACCATCTGGTCCAACCTTTCTTGGCAAAATCTATCTCTACACAAGATGGCCCGGCCCCCTGTCTGGCTGAATCTTAAAAGTGTGCAATATTGGGGAATCCGCTGGAAGATTGTTTCTGTGGCTGATTACACTCATTGTAAAATATTTTCCTCTTGTGTCCAATCAGAATCACTGCACAAGTAGCTTGGGCCCATTTTCCTTCATCTTTGCCGTGGGACTCCTTGTAAAAGGGGAGACTCCATCTTCTTTGGAGCCACCCTTTGAAGACGGAAACTTAGTGATAAAGTCTCCCCTAAGCCTGCTTTTCTCAGGGCTGAACAATCCCAGTTCTCTCAGCCTTTGCTCACATGGCAGGGCACACTTCCCAGTCCTTTAATCATCTTTGTGGCCATTCTCTGCACCCTCTCCAGCCTATTCACCTGTTTTTTGAGTAGCAGGGTACCAAAAATATATACACACAGTATTCCAGGTGTGGCCTGACAAGCACCACGTAGAGCGGTATAATGACTTCATTATCTCTGCTGGTGACATCCTTGTTAATGTAACCCTGCATCCCATTCGCTTTCTTTGCCACAGCAGCATGCCGTTCGCTCGTAGCGAGCTTGTTCTCCGCCGGGACCGCCGGTGTCCCTTTCCGCGGCTCCTCCCCGGCCAGATAAATCCCAGCCTGTGCCGCACTCCTGGATTATGTTTTCCCAGGTACAAGAATGCACTCTTCCAGCCTATCCAGGTCTTCCTGCAGGGTGGCTCTCCCCTCCAAAGTGCCCGCTTCCCCACTCAGTTTCAGGTCATTATCAAACTTGATCAGGACACACTTGATCCCATTATCATCAAGATCAGCTACGAGGATACTAAAGACCATTGCCCCGATATCAATGCCCATGAAATCCCACCTCTGCCAGGTGGCCGGTTTCAGAAGGAGCTATTTGCCACCATCCTCTGGGTGTGGCCTGTCACCCACTTCCCCATCCACCCCACAAGCCAGTTGTCTACACCAGAATGCAGCAGTATTCCAGAGGGAAGCTGTCGGAAACTATCAAAAGCCTCAGAACAATCCGGATAGACAGTGTCCGCTGCTCTCCCCCCATCGACCGAGCAGGTTACTTAGACATAGAGGGCAATCGGGTGTGTGAAGCACTACTTGCCCTTGTGGAATCCATGCTAGCTTTTCTCAATCATGTGCTTCATTTGCCTTGTAATAGCCCCCAGGACGCTTCATTCCGCATCCTGCCTAAGGACCAAAATATGACTGACAAGGCTATAATTTCCTCTATCCTCCTTTAAGCCCTTGTTGTAGATGGGGATGACATTAGACTTCTTGCAGTCTTCTCGGATCTCCAGAACAACTTCTCAACGATTATGGAGAAAAGGCACACAAAGGCTATCTTCTGGTGATCCACTTGCCGCCTCTACAGGTGAGTGGTGCATGGCTCATTCCTCAGCACCTGTAAAGACAATATCATCAAACAAGCCACCCAGATGCAGACCTATACCTTAGCAACCCCAGACATCTTGTTCCCACTTAGGAATACCATCTAGAGTCCAACTACAGCCTACCATTACAAAACAACAAAACAGCAAAACAGAAAACCCCACACCTTTAAGGCCCGCACAAAGAAGCCTTAACGCCTCTGACATGGAATCCGCCTCGCTACCCCTGAACGGCCCCTCCCACATGGCTGCACAGAACCCCAAACACTACAGGAACAGCTGTCCACACTACCTGCTGATGGCTACTCAACCTCAGATGACTGTACAACCTTTGCTGCAACAGTCTAGGCATATCACCGGGTTAGCCATAGACTCTTGTCACTATTCCACCTACCACTGACTCTACAACCCTGGGCAGGGCAGCTCCCAGCCAAACACACGCACAGACCGACTCTACACAGAACGCTACAAACAAGGCGCCTCAGAGATGAGAGAAAACTCTCAGCAAGAACAAGGACACTCAGACAGAAGATGTCAGCAAGCAAGAAGACCTGCAGGGCCGTGATGGTGATGTGACGAGGCTCTGTGGCAACCCCAGAAAAAGAGTAGAACGTCACAGCCCGTGACAAGAAGTTAGCCGCACAACTGAGACGATGCCTGTGCAAGAAGCCTGGCTTCAAGACCTAACAACTTAAGGATGCAGGGAAGAACTCCCACTCCACTAAAAGAGACGGCTAGAGAGCAGACCTGCTCACAGCCAGGAACACCGCTGCAACAAAGACGACCGCTGGGAAATCTCCGAGATGCAGGACCGATCCACGCTTTAAGATTTTGATGCAAGAAAAGAAGTGCCTGAGTAGCGCTATGCCGATGAGTACGGGAATTCAAGAACCTAGGGATAGTGCCCGAGGCGTGTGCCATGCTCCTTGAGCACAAAGAGCAAAGAGGACGTGGAGACCCGAGGAAGGTCCAAGACACACAAGACAGACCACACAAACTACACAACAGACAGACACAGGCTGGAACTGCCCTGCCCACCAATACACTTATGTCATGCTGAAGAGTAACCCGCTACCCTTTACCTGCCCAAAGGGGACTCCTCCTGGACAGCCTTCTCCCCTACACTATCTTTACAACCCCTTCATGCAATTGCCAACCTTATCCCCTTGCCCCCTCCCCAGCACCGAGCCTCAACCTCACCTTCAGAGAGCCACGAGTCTCATTCCATCCTCAACAAAACAAAACAAAAAACCCACCATCACCCCACTGGAGAAGTCCTGCAGTTGCCAGCTTCCTCATCATCATCTGCAAAAAAAAAAAAAACCCTCCCCAAGCCACACTCAGCTGTGCCGTCAGTCAGCAGTGCATCCGTCACCACGCACCTTTCCCACAACATCCCCGCATCAGACACGCTGTGGCATTCTGCTGGCCTGCTCCAAGCTAATTCCACAGTCGGACGCTGCGGTGGTTGTCACTTATGGCACCTACAATACCAAGACACGCAAAGTTATCATTGCGCTTGCGAGACATCGCCAGCCCCTGCTCCTCTGCTCTGCTACCCAGCTCACCTCAAACTCTCTTCCCACCTCAAACACTCATCCAATTACAAAGGCAGCCCACACAGAACCTGCAAAAGCAAAGAGTAAAAAAAAAAATCAACTCATCAGCATATAGTACTTTGCTATTAGATGCTAACCTAGCCCACATCTGCCTCACCTTCAGGAACCCCTTGTCAGTACACAGCATCACCCCTCCGAGCCTGCGTACTTCACCTGAAAAAAACCCAGCAGTAAGGCACATGCCAAGATACAGCCTGAAGCCAAAGCCTGCCAATAGTGATCCCCATCTCACACTCCTTTCCCTTGACAGCTCACCCACCTGGCCTCCGTCTCATTGGTTTTCTATGTTCAGGTTTGCACACCACCTGTAAAAGCCAGATAACATTTGCTGCTTATAAACTGCACCAACAACACAACACCTGAAAAGTAACCGCTACTTCACCCCACCAATCAAGGCGCCTCAGATGAGAGAAAACTCTCAGCAAGAAAAAGGACACTCAGACAGAAGATGTCAGCAAGCAAGACTACCTGCAGGGCCGTGATGGTGATGTGACGAGGCTCTGTGGCAACCCCAGAAAAAGAGTAGAACATCACAGCCCGTGACAGGAAGCTACCCTCAAAACTGAGACGATGCCTGTGCAAGAAGCCTGGCTTCAAGACCTAACAACTCGAGGATGCAGGGAAGAACTCCCACTCCACTAAAAGAGACAGCTAGAGAGCAGACCTGCTCACAGCCAGGAACACCGCTGGGAAATCTCCAAGATGCAGGACCGATCCACGCTTTAAGACTTTGATGCAAGAAAAGAAGTGCCTGAGTAGCGCTATGCCGATGAGTACGGGAATTCAAGAACCTAGGGATGGTGGCCGAGGCACGTGCTGTGCTCCTTGAGCACAAAGAGCAAAGAGGACATGGAGACCCGAGGAAGGTCCAAGACACACAAGACAGACCACACAAACTACACAACAGACAGACACAGGCTGGAACTGCCCTGCCCACTAACACACTAGTGTCATGCTGAAGAGTAACCCGCTACCCTTTACCTGCCCAAGGGGGACTCCTCCTGGACAGCCCTCTCCCCTACGCTATCTTTACAACCCCTTCATGTAATTGCCAACCTTGTCCTCTTGCCCCCTCCCCAGCACCGGTGCCTCAACTTCGCCTTCAGAGGGCCACAAGTCTCATTCCATCCTCAACAAGACAAAAACCACAATCTGCCCACTGGAGGAATCCTGCAGGTGCCAGCTTCCTCATCATCATCCGCAAAAAAAACCCACCCCAAGCCACACAACCGTGCCATCAGTCAGCAGCAGATCCGTCACCAGGCACCTTCCCACAACATCCCCTGCATCAGACACGCTGTGGCATTCTGCTCACCTGCTCCATGCTGATTCCACAGTCGGACGCTGTGGTTCTCATCACTTGTGGCACCTACGATACCGAGACATGCAAAATTGCCATGGCGCTTGCGAGACATCACCAGCCCCTGCTCCTCTGCTCTGCTCCCCAGCTCACCTCAAACTCTCTTCCCACCTCAAACACTCATCCACTTCCAAAGGCAGCCCGCACAGAACCTGCAAATCCAAAGAGAAACACTTCAACTGACTGGCCATATAGTACTTGTCTAGTAGATGCCAACATGTCCCACATCCACCTCACCTTCTCAGACCCCTCGTCAACCTCTGCCCATGCCCCTCTGAGCCAGCGTGCAGCACCTGCAAAAACCCAAGCGGTAAAGGCACATACTGAGATACAGCCCAAAACCACATCCTGCCCACACTGATCCCCATCTCGCACACCTTTCCCTTGATGGCTCCCCTGCCTGGCCTCCATCACTTTGGGTTTCCATGTTGATGTTTACACACCACCTGTAAAAGGCAAATAACATTTGTTGTTTATAACTGCACTAGCAACACACCGCCTGAAAAATAACCACTACTTCAGCCCACCAATCACTCACCTTGCCTGAGTCAATTCCAGTGCCCATATCCAAAATAGCTCACTGCTTCATACCTTCAAAATAAGAAAAACCCACCATCATGTAGTCACATAGCCACCAGTCACATCTTTCCTCTAATACCATGCACCAACCCACCTTCTTACTGTCCTCTGCTCACCTCTATTCCATCACCCTGCACAGCTTGTGCCTCTGCACCTGCAAAAACAATATCAAACAAGCCACCCGGATGCAGACCTATACCTTAGCCACCCCAGACATCTTGTTCCCACTTAGGAATACCATCTAGAGTCCAACTACAGCCTACTGTTACAAAAAAACAGAAAACCCCACACCTTTAAGGCCCACACAAAGAAGCCTTAACGCCTCTGACATGGAATCCGCCTCGCTACCCCTGAACGGCCCCTCCCACATGGCTGCACACAACCCCATCAAACACTATGAGAACAGCTGTCCACACTACCTGCTGATGGCTACTCAACCTCAGATGACTGTACAACCTTTGCCGCAACAGTCTAGGCATATCAACAGGTTAGCCATAGACTCTTGTCGCTATTCCACCTACAACCCTGGACAGGGCAGCTCCAAGCCAATCACACACATGCACAGACCAACGCTACACAGAACGCTACAAACAAGGTGCCTCAGAGGTGAAAGAAAACTCTCAGCAAGAAAAAGGACACTCAGACAGAAGATGTCAGCAAGCAAGAAGACCTGCAGGGCCGTGATGGTGATGTGACGAGGCTCTGTGGCAACCCCAGAAAAAGTAGAACGTCACAGCCCGTGACAAGAAGTTACTCTCACAACTGAGACGATGCCTGTGCAAGAAGCCTGGCTTCAAGACCTAACAACTTAAGGATGCAGGGAAAGAGTCCCGCTCCACTAAAAGAGACAGCTAGAGAGCAGAGCTGCTCACAGCCAGGAACACCGCTGCAACAAAGACAACTGCTGGGAAATCTTCAAGATGCAGGACCAATCCACGGTTTAAGACTTTGATGCAGGAAAAGAAGTGCCTGAGTAGCGCTATGCCGATGAGTACAGGCATTTGAGACCCTAGGGATGGCGGCCGAGGCGTGTGCCGTGCTCCTTGAGCGCAAAGAGGACATCGAGACCCGAGGAAGGTCCAAGACACACATGACAGACCACACAAACCATGCAACAACAGACACAGGCTGGAACTGCCCTGCCCACCAACGCACTAGTGTCATGTTGAAGATTAACCTGCTACCCTTTACCTGGCCAAAGGGGACTCCTCCTGGACAGCCCTCTCCCCTACACTATCTTTACAACCCCTTCATGCAATTGCCAATAATTCTGTCCCCTCCATCCCCCAGCCCCTCCCCAGCACCGGAGCCTCAGCTTCGCCTTCAGAGGGCCAGGAGTCTGTTTCCATCCTCAAAAAGACAAAATCACAATTAGCCCACTGAAAAAATCCTGCAGTTGCCAGGTTCCTCATCATCATCCAAAAAAGAGCCCACCACACAACACCAAGCCACACACAACGGTGCCATCAGTCAGCATCACGTCCATCACCACGTACCTTTTCCCACAACATCCCCTACATCAGACACACTGTGCTGTTCTGCTCACCTGCTCCATGCTAATTCTACTCAGATGCTACGGCTGTCATCACTCGTGGCACCTACGATGCCAAGACATGCAAAGTTATCATCGCACTTGCGAGACATCACCGGCCCCGTGCTCCTCTGCTCTGCTACCCAGCTCACCTCAAACGCTCATTCAATTACACAGGCAGCCTGCACAGAACCTGCAAAAGCAAAGAGTAAAAATTCAACTCATTAGCATATAGTACTTTGCTATTAGATGCCAGCCTGGCCCACAACTGCCTCACCTTCTCGGACCCCTCGTCAGTACACGGCGACACCCCTCCGAGCCTGCGTACTTCACCTGAAAAAAACCCAGCAGTAAGGCACATGCCAAGATACAGCCTGAAGCCAAAGCCTGCCAATAGTGATCCCCATCTCACACTCCTTTCCCTTGACAGCTCACCCACCTGGCCTCCGTCTCCTTGGTTTTCCATATTCAGGTTTACATACCACCTGTAAAAGCCAGATAACATTTGCTGCTTATAAACTGCACCAGCAACACAACACCTGAAAAGTAACCGCTACTTCAGCCCACCGATCAACGCTCACCTTGCCCGAGTCAGCTACGGTGCCCTTATCCCACATCGCTCACTGCTTCACGCTTTCACAGTAAGAAAAATACCGTAATGTAGTCACATAGCCACACTGATCACATCTTCCCTTTAATTCCACACACCGACCCCCCTTCTTACGGCATTCCGCTCTCCTACGCTGCGATTAGTTGCGTGCCTTGTCCCTCTGCATCTGTAAAAATAAAATCATTGAAAAAGTCACCCAGATGCAAAGTACTATCTTAACAATTCCAGAGGCCTTGTTCCTATTTAGGAACACCATCTACAGTTCAGCTACAGCCTGCCATTAAAGGAAATACATAACTCAAACATTAAGCCCTACACATACAAGCCTAAACACCTTTGAGACTCCTTCTGCTCAACTAGCACTCTAGCTGCCTCTCCCACACACCTCCAGTCATCCCCTCGGCACCTGCAAAACACTACATAAGTCACGGTCCTCACCTGCTGCCAACAGCTACTCCGTCCCCCGTGACTGTACAACCTTTGCTTCAGTCTAGACATATCAACAGATTAGCCATAGCGATTCTTATTGCTATTCCACCTAGCCCAACCCTGACTGTATACCCCCGAGCAGGGCAGCTCCAAGCCAAACACGCACACGCACAAACCAACGCTACACAGAACGCTACAAACAAGGCGCCTCAGAGATGAGAGAACACTCAGCAAGAAAAGCGACACCCAGACGGAAGATGTAGTGGCACAAGAAGACCTGCGGGGCTGTGATGGTGATGTGAGGAGGCTCTATGGCAACCCCAGAAAAGGATGAGAACATCACAGCCCGTGACAAGAAACTACTCTCAAAACTGAGAGGATGTCTGTGCAAGAAGCTTGGATTCGAGACCTAAGAAGAGAGGATGTGGGGAAAAATCCCAGCGCCCTAAAATAGATGCCTAGAGCAGACCTGCTCACGCAGCCAGGAACGCCGCTGCGGAGGAGGACCATCCAGAAACTTCTGAGATGCGAGACAAAAGCACCCAGTTGATGCTATGCCAATGAGTACAGGCATTTGAGACCATAGGTATTGCACTAAAGGCACACGCCGTGCTCCTCGAGCGCAAGACAGCGTATTGTGACCCGAGGAAGTTCAAAGACACGCAAGACGGACCACACAAACTGCACAACAACAGGCACAGGCTGGAACTGCCCTGCCCAGAACATGCTAGCATCATACTGATGAGTAACTTGCTCCCTTTACCTGCCCAAAGGGGACCCCTCCTGGACAGCCCTCTCCCCTACGCTATCTTTACAACCCCTTCGTGCAATTGCCGACCTCGTGCCCTCCCGAGCACCGGTGCCTCAACTTAGCTTTCAGAGGGCCGGGAGTCTGAATCCATCCTTGACAAAAAAACATATTGGCTAGCAGATATTTTCCCGCAGTTGCCAGGCATCATCCACGGCACCTAGGAAACCAGAGATACAAAGTGACCGCTGGGCCTGGAAGCGGTCGCCCGCTCACAGATCTACCCCTCAAAAATAACCGCTGCTACGGTTTGCTGTTCATCGCTCGCCTTGCCTGACAAGCTCAGGCGCGGACATCCTGTTCTGCAGGTTGTTTTGTGGGTCGCTTTACACCTTCCAAACAGAGCATTAACGAGTCACGTAGGCACGAACAGCGGCACGTTCCTTCCGTCATCGTGTGCCGACCTACCTTCTCGTTGCGCTCCGCTCGCCTCCTCCCTTCGGTGTTCGGCTCCCTACCGTGCATCTGCAGTGAGAATAAAACAAAGTCAAATGGACGCTGGCAAATACCGTAACAAACAGCGAGCCTACCCCTTCTGGCCTCTTTGCTCCGCTAACCTTGTCGACCTGTGCTGCGTGCTCCGCTCTGGCATACAGAGTCAGCAACATCACGAGTTCAAGAAAACACAAACAGTAACACCCAGAAATGGTATACACCCTTCCCTCTTCTTTCCCTTAGCTTAACAGTCACATCCCAGACATATCCTATCCCCCAGCAGTCTAACACAGCTCTGCTCACCTCCTGTGCTCTACCTCGGGGTCACTGGCCACAACAGGAGCCCGCTTGTATAGTCGGTCCATCTCCGAGGACTCGGGAACCGTAATCTTCAATGCCCGGCCGGCCTAAGAAAAGCAACCGAGCGTGAAGCAACCGAGACCGCCTGACAGATGAAGCCACGAGGATGAGAGGTCCACCGTGACGGCGGCTCGAGACCCTTGAGCCCAGTTACCTACAAAGCCCCTTAGGGAATTACAGCGGCAGGCGGCCGATGGAAAAACCACCGCGGTGGGACACGGTGACTCAAAGATCTAAAATGGACACCTTACGACTACAGAAACTGGGCCTAAAAACACAACAGCTGAACAAGAACAAGAGAACCTAACTGCCATGACTGATACTAGACCACACCTCATTGGACACTTCAGGAAAAAGGCAAAAATGGAATAACAGGAAAAGCTTGTGTGCCCAGGACCGAGCTAAAGAAACCCACAGCCCTGGCTGGAGATTGTTACAAGCACAAAGAATACGCCTCCTCTTCTCCAAGAAGTTCCGAGGAAGACAATGATACAAGAAATCTGGAAATAAGTGCCTAGTCCATGCCTCTAAATAACAATGACTGTGACATCCACAGGGACAGTGAAGGGATGGATGGAAAAATTCAGTCAGGGAATGAAGTAAGAAAAAGGCACAGAGGAGCAGAGACCTCCGACTTCTGGAGGATGTATTTTAATGTACCTCATGCTTTCCGAGATGAGGTTCAGCCCTGCACGTTGTGATGAGGAGGCCTAGACAGTTTACGCTGCCTCTCTTGCGACTTTGGCATACCTCCCGTCAGCTGCGGAGAGACAAAAATACAGACCTCGTTGACACCCAAATCCAAGCGCAAAACCCATCTGAGAAACGCTGGTGAACCCGCCTCCCTTTCCCAACCATCCCCTGGTCCCAAAACTTTAGAAACCCCTTCTCTTCTCCTGAACTATCAGGGAAAGACCCCGCTCTTTCCCAACAGCTCCCGCACTGTACTCGCACCCCTGAACCCCCTGTATCGGCCGCTCCTCGGGAGCTGCTCTTCCAAGCTGTGCCCTGTGAGCGCCTCCTATCTTCTGTCTTCCCACGGACTCCAGGCTCTGCTACAGGCCCACAAAATAAGAGAGGTCCTGATGCTTATAATCTATGAGGGGCCTGCCACAAACTGCAAAATTTCAAGAGACAACATGGTACTCTGGGGGCAATCGGGAAAGGCAGCGAGCCGTTCCATACCCTCAAACACGCTATGCCTCACATCCCGGCTGCTTTCTTGAGAAATGCTACAATATACAGATGCGTATGAGGTGCTCACCTTAATGCCTGCTAGATCATCTCACCATCGGTCCTACAAGGAGAGGATATCAACAACTTCCACAGTATACAGCCAAACTGGGGAAAAAAAAAAAAAGACTCCATCTTCAATAAAGTCAGGAACGCCAGAAAAATACAATGCACCGAGAACAAGGAAAAAACCCCAAAACATACTATTAAACCATCTTGACACCCCAAACGTGCAATATAAAATTACTCATTGGAAAAAAAAAAAACCCTGCATATAAATGTACTTTCTCTTATATGTGCTGGTGAAACCTTGAGCGGACCTGAAGCCCTTAACTCAAAGAGACGCCTCCACATCTCTCAATATTGAAACACAACTACCCAAATAGCTTAGCTCAAAAGCTACCTCAAAACCAGCAATCAACTGAAGGAACGGCACACACACCCAAGAAGCCCAGGAGCAGAATGAGCTCCCTGATGAGAGGCTGTGGCTCATATACCCCAGGCCCCGCCCACCACCCTTCCCACAATCCCCTGGGAACAGGGAGGGACAAACCATCGGAAAGCATAAAGGCAGCCACGGGAGCAGCAGGGAGTTTTTTCATCGGCCTTAATTTTACAGCATGCAAAGTACCGGACAGAAAAAGCAGCCCTTACTGGAGATGACGACGATCCCTGCTCCTTTACTACAACTACATCTGTTGTATCGATGATGCGACAGTGTAAAAAATTAAACTTAATTTTTCTGGGGCGTAGATAGAAAAAGATAGATGTCATGCTAAGCTGTGTAGGAAAGTAGCTCGTTACATGCAATATCAATAGTATGATCAAAAATGATATGCTTTAGTTCCCAATAGAAAATAACAAAATGCTAGAGGGTTATGCTTCATTTCTAGCAAGACGGCACATGCTTCCTAACTTCTACGAGAACTACGTTGTGGATGGGACTGAATGACAAAGCAGATCTAGATCCTGTAAGAATCCTTTCTCAAAAATATCTCTGGTTGCAAAGTAAACTATGTACTGTAAATCACTAACGATTCAGAGGCACCTCGACGGTCTCTCCGACTGACTCCGTTAAGAGAACTACATGAGTCCCAAAGGACAGAAAACTTGAAAAAAACATGGAAATACAAGAAACGTATGAGAGGCCGTATGAAGCAGCCTAATTAACACCTAGGTAGTTAGAAGAAAAATAAATCGCAAAGCACAGCACAAAACATCACGGGAGACGCGTCCGTCAAAACAGATGAAGGCTATCGCCTTCTCTGAAAAACTCAAGAGGAGATCTGCGCCGACGATAGACATCTTTGGGGTGCCAGACACCAAACAGAAACATACTATAAGGCAGAAAAGAGACAGACTGCTGTGGAGCGCAAAGATAGCTTAGCCAAAGGTTCTGACAGAACGACGGGCATCGTCACAGGGGTGAGAGAGGTCCCGAAGAGGCCGGAGAGACTGTACTGGTTTTGGCCGGGATAGAGTTAATTTTCTTTACAGTAGCCAGTATGGGGCTACATTTTGGATATGTGCTGAACAGAGTGTGAATAATAGAGAGATGTTTTAGTTGTTGCAAAGTACTGCTTATACTAAATCGAGTACTTTTCAGCTTCCCATGCTCTGCCAGGTGCACAAGAAGTTGAGGGGGGGGGGGGGGGGGGGGAGGGCGATGGACACAAACACGACACAGCTGGGACAGCTGGCCCTAACTGACTAAAGGGCTATTCCATACCATCTGATGTCACGCTCAGCATATAAAGGTGTGGGAAGAAGGAGGAAGGGGGGACATGTTCTGAGTTACGGCATTTTGTCTTCCCGAGTAACCGTTATGCATAATGGAGCCCCGCTTTCCTGCAGATGGCCGAACACCTGCCTGTCAATGGGAACGAGTGAATAAATTCCTTGGTTTGCTTTGCTTGTGTGCGTGGTTTTTGCTTTACCTGTTAAACCATCTTTATCCCAACCTGTGAGTTTTCTCGCTTTTACTCTTCCGATTCTCTCCCCCCTCCCACCAGGGGGGAGCGAGCACGTGGCTGAGCGGTGCTTAGTCGCTGGCTGGGGTTAAACCGTGACGGTCCTTTTTGGTGCCCGACGTGGGGCTCGAAGGGTTGAAGATAACGAAAGGTTTGATTGCCGTGTGCTAGACCAAAGTTATAGCTGTTATTGCTGTTTAGCGATTAATTGGCAGGCTTCCGTGCTTACCGTGGGGCGTGCTTGCCTTACTGTATATGACAGTCTAGTGCTTGTTAGCGGCTGCTTTTTGCTTTCACACCTTGCTGTACTGCCGATGGCATGACTCTGCTGTGCCTGGGAACGCTTGGATAACGGCAACGGCGACGTGCCTGCGTTATCCCACGACTGCGAGGTCGTTTACCCGCTGTGCGAGACGCCGATATACGCACGGGGCGGAGATATTTTATGTCGCGTCTGCACGGAGATGGGTGCTAGGCGGTAGCTCCGCAAAGCTAGCGCAAAGTTCGGTCACGCAGGTAAGGTATTTATACGGTCTAGTTATGCGTAGGCATAAGTAATTACACAAAGCAGTTTTCTATTGGTCTACATTTCTCTTCTTTCAACTTAAAGCTACAGCGCTACTTTAATATGCTGCGCACGCTCAGAGGTGAGGGCTCTCTGCTCGGGCCGGGGTCTCCGGCTCGAGGGGTGTGACTTTTAGTATTATAATGAGGATAGGTTGCGTGAGGGTGCTTCTTATCACGCTTCTACTAGGAGGTTTAGATGGTTCCCAAAACGTGGTACTTAGCATTCATATTTCTCCAGGATGTGCTCGACTCCCAAGGACAGTAACGCTTGTTTAGACGTTCCCCTTTCCGGTCCGATTCCCCCTTACCGGCTTTACGTAAGCCCTGGCCTTCCACCGCCTCCTGTTAGACTACACTTTCCCCGTTTGTGACTGTGAGACTTTTCTTCATAGTCCCCATATGTCTCATTGTTAGTTCTCATTAATAGTCTATTATTTCCCGTAGTAACTCGTACAATTAGTCGTGTAACACATTTTAAGGCACCGCTAACAACAATACAGATGAATATCACGACCATTACAATTATAATCATCGTTTGAAGTAAACTTGCCAACCGTGCGGTTAGGGAGAACCCAAAGCTTTGTAACATTTTGCTTAGAGGCCTGAATATCTCTACTTGATTTTGCCACTTATTTTATTTCACCTAGTTGTTGAGCTAAATGTTCGGTTATATCGGGGATATGGATGCAACAATCTTTGTTTTTCAGTTTTAGGTACCGACATACCCTGTGTTCCGGTAGTAACATTAAATCTAAGATTAGCCTATTCCGCAACGTAATTTTTGAAAGGAAAAAAAGTTTCCCGAGTATTTTAAATCTTGTAATCCTACTCTAGTCGCGTTCGCTAACCGCATTCTATTCTGAAAGCAGGTAATTTGGAGACTGAAGATAGCTTTGCTTTAAATCTAAAGCTAAAATTCCCCGCTCGAGGGGATCGGCTGCAGATTTACGTAATGGCAAACAGGCCGTTATACCGCTGATGTAATGGATTCTTCCAAAGAAATGGACAAGTTTTAAGACTAGATATCTGTTACAAAAAGTAAATGCTAGGTTAATCGATGTCAGAGAGAAAATTTTTATTGGACCGTGCTCAATTAATAACACTTTCTGAGAGTGTCCTAGGAGTAATTTTAATAGTACTTTTCTAAAAGAAAAACATTGATACAATTCATCGACAGTCCCCGGTTAGTCAGAGTTTCAGTCATCCAGTTGGCGCAAAGATCCGCTTGTCCTGGTCCGGTGCCGCCTTTGCTCTGTGGCCGTGAAAAGCCGAAATCGGGACTCGATAGTCGGGATGACTATTAAGCAGGTATTCTTTATTGCGGCGCTGGCTGGGGATCGCTCCGCCAGGTTAGCGCAACACCTCGGTTCGTATACAGGAAAATCATACGTAGTCATCAGATTTCCTGAAGAGGGCAGTTTTATGGAGAAGAGTTCCCAGAATTCATTTACGTAGTCCGAGCGTGCGCAGTAAAATGAGGGTTAGGGTCTCTTCACCCTCCCGGTGGTCTTCCCTAGTCTTCCTCACGTTGTCCGCTAGTTGAACTTTGGGCTTCCTTTGTCCATAGATAGCCATCGAGTTAGCTCATCGGTCCTCCTTCGGCCTCGGAATGTTACAAGGGGATCGAGTTAAACTAGTTCTTTGTTGCTTCTCTTCGGCACAAAGGTCCCGAGTTCCTATTATCTGTGATTTAATTAGGAAGCCTAACGAGCTTGCTCGAGGCCTGTTTAGTCCTATCGGGTAAGAAGTTACAGGAAACGTCCTACCATCAACTCTGCTCAGCAGGTAACTAAAACTATCTTTGCAAAGGGGAAGAGAACAAAAGAGAACGACGATGCGAGCGAAACTAAAAAAAAATGGGAGTCCATGTATCCCAGTAAGGTCTTAGTCAGGGATTTAACCCTTTCATTCCCCCCTTTTCTTTTGAGGACTTGTAGCTTACTTGCTACAGTCATCAGTATACAGTCTTATTACGTCTGAAACAAAGCTTACTACAAAAACTACAATAAAATCAATAAAATGACTATTAAAATAGTAAGGCTCTTTAACTACGACTAGTAAAATACTTCTAATCTTTTTAGGCCTAGAAGGGTGTTATCCTTAATTATTTTATGTTTGCAAAATTCATAAATATTTCATCCTTTTCAAGGGTCTGAGAAAAATACCTTCCCGTTTCTACTCGATGCCTAATCTCGTTTCTTTTCCGATCGCCGTACGTCTCTGCTGAATTCCGGGAACACCAAAGAAAACGCTTAAGAAACACACAAACAAATATTCCTAAAATCGCCAAAGTAATCAATCCGATGAATAATTGTTTCGACCGTCCAAAGGTGGGAAGCCAAGAGTCACTTTATCCCATAAACCTCGAAGCCCCAGTGAAGTCTCATCTGAGGATACTTCCTGGAATATTCGTGCTTTCTCCCAGAGCGCATTTAGATCCGCTTCTACCTGCTTATCTTTATTGATATATGCACAGCAACTGGTATTAATGATGATACGTACACCTCCTTCTTTGGCAGTCAATAAATCTAACGCCATTCCATTTTGCAACGCAACCTTACTGAGAGAAGATACTTCTGTCTGTAAAGTTTTATAGTATTTATGGTTAAATTTTGCATCTGCTCTAGAACTGCGGAAACATTTACTATGGCCCTTTCTAGCTCGCTTACTGCTAGCCACGGTAAGAACTATGAAATTTAGTTCCCCTAATGGCACGTGGGTGGTCTTCTCGCTTAGCCCGTCTCCAGGACGTTCTCAAAATACCTCTAGGTATTTGGGACCGGTCATATATTCGATCCTAACGAACTAAATGAGCTACGGTACACGTTCCCTTCCATCCCGCAGGGAGTCGCTTTCTGCCGATACCGTTGCCACGCAGCCACCGATACCTGTCGGGTAGTTTGCAAGGTCCGTCGGTGGCTGTGAGATTAGCTCCGGAAAATGATCTTTTGCTTACCCATCCAACCGATGTATTTCTACTGGCATCCCGCTTTGTAGGGCTATAGGTTTCACATTCAATCCCGTCAAATTCCAAGTTCCTACTTCTACCGCAGTCTTGTCGATCGAATGATCGTTCCACCCGTTCCTACAGGAATAGTTACGATATCTGTTATCGGGGGGGCGGCACGGACAATTATTGGATCTCGCCTTCCGTAGGCAACTATTATGGCTAACTAGAATCTGGGTGTTACTATCGAGTATCTGCAACGTGAATCTTGGTCTGATCTCATAGCTTGAATTATCATAACTACAAGATCCTCCATGTTGTCTTTCCCAAAACTCAGGCCGAGTATTACTCTCACAATTCCAAGGAGTCGACCCTATGCCGTACAAAGGGACTCTCACGTCACCTCTCGGTAGGGCGGTACAAATCCAACAATCCTTAGCCCCTGCGGCATTCGCTATCATCTGAATCGCATTATAATACAAGTTCTCGTTCCAAGCATCTACCGATGAGCTTAAAGTCAATAAAGTTATCGTCGTAACCGTAATTTCAAATCTCCAACGCTTTCGACGGTCCATCGCGGTTCAGAAGCTTTCTTTGTTCGGGAGTAATGGGTCCGAGGTGTCTGCTCTTTCATCTTGATTGCAGTGAAAGCGGTGAGCAACACCCGATGATAAGGTCCATTCCACTTCTCTTCCAATGGGCCGCCTGAAAAATTCTTAACATAAACCCAGTTTCCAGGGTGTGACGGTGCGCTTCCCCAGCCCCCGACCTTTATCTCCTGCAACCCTGCTCAGGTGATAACCACCGGTGGCGATTGTAACGGACGCATCTGGTCACGATGGCTGCGTCGGCTCAAAGCGGATTCGGGAGACAGACAGCAACACGAGAGCCTAGGGCTACTGTGCAACGCGCCCACCGAAGAAACTAAAATCTGTGGTCGGCATGCAAATATGACTACGGGTCAATCGTCTTAACCCCCATAAATAGCGAGCGGCCCGAGAGCCCTTGGAGCTCTCCTGCACGGCAGCGGGCTGCACGCCGGGATCTCCCCTTGAGCGGGGACGCCTCTCGAGGTTACTCCTCGAGGCTGAGAGATTCCTTGCCGCAACAGGTCCTCGGTAAGTGACTAACAACGTGCTAAACTTTGAAATCTTAGCCAAGCGACATAAAGGATTGATTGCGCACATATAATCCTTTAGACATAAACAGTTGACCGAGTCGGGACCGGATCTAGCCGCACTTACTCCGCTCTGAGGAGGAGTTTAGAAAGCAAGGGGATCTTTTTCCGAACCTCGTGACTCGACGGGAGGGTCTCCCTGACAGTTTTGTCTGACCCTGTCCTCTATGATCGAGTGTACCTCGCCATCGAATCTTGTTAAAACGCTGTCGCATTGAACTTTGTTAACTCCCTATTCTGTATCAATAAACTATATTTTTACTTCTCTGTTGCGAGTGAAGCGCACCCTCGCTCCGTCCGTGACGCAGGGCTAAACGGGTGGATCGGGTGATCTAACCCTTTTGCTCTGGTTCCCAAAGCATTCTTATTAATCTTTTCCAATTGGTTTCCTAAGGATATAACATAATTTTCTAAATAATTATTTCCCAGCTGATTCAAATCTTCCCCTTGATATTTCGCCTCATACGGCCTCCCATATAATATCTCAAAAGAGCTCAGAATTTCTTCGGCCCTAGGTTTTCCATGTATCCAAAGTAGTGCAATAGGCAGCGCTCGATACCAATATAGGTTCGCTTCTCGATGTATTTTACTTGCCCGCTGGCTTGCGGTCTGTAGGGTGCGCGCAGTTGCCGATCGATTCCTAATAGTTTGCTGACCCGTTGCGCTACTTCTGCACAAAAAATGTGTACCCCTATCTGATGAAATGACCGTAGGTACCCCGAATCGAGGTATTATTTCATTTAATAATACCTCAGTTACTTCTCTCGCTTTGCTTGTCCTACAAGGGAACGCCTCTGGCCATCCGGAAAAGGTGTCTGTAAGTATCAATAAGTATCTGTACCCCCCTTTTCTTGGAAGTTCAGAGAAATCAATTTACCAGCGGTCCCCTGGTACATTTCCTCTCCCGATACTTCCTAACTGTGCCCGGTTACCCGAATAGGGATTATTTTTCAAACGTATTTCACATTGCCGAGTCACCCATCAAACCGTAGTATACAAATTTCTCCCTATTAATTTTTGATTTAAAAATTGATACAGGGAATCAGCCCCCCAGTGTGTCTTATTGTGGTGTTCTTTAACAACTCCCCGTACCTGTTTGGCAGGAATTATAATTCTGCCGTCGCTCAAGTGGGCCCATCCTTTGGAGGGAACCTGCCCTCCCATTTCTTCTATTAATCCTTTATCAGCCCTCGAATATGCAACATTTTCTTGGTCACCTAGACTCCTACTTCTGTTATCCGGAATTAAGGTTAAAATCTTTCGCATTCTCTCCGCTGCCTCATAATTAGCCTCATAATCAGCCAACCTATGACCTTTTTCCTGGTCGGCGTTACCCTTTGGGCGTCCTCGGCAGTGCGCGATGGCGACTTTGGTCGGCAGCTGGACTGCTTCTAATAGGTGAAGGATTTCCTCGGCGTGCTTGATCTGTCTCCCTGGCGCGGTTAGTAGTCCCCGTTCCTTCCAAATTGCTCTGTGAGCGCGGACGACTCCAAAGGCATATTTGGAGTCTGTCCATAGATGTTTTTTTTTCCCTTTTGCCAATTCCAGGGCCCTAGTCAGGGCAATAATTTCAGCCTTTTGAGCCGATGTTCCAGCTGGTAATGACCGAGAGTCAATTACTTTGCTTGCTGTCGTCACCGCATACGCAGCCTTTCGAATACCTCGTCGGATGAAGCTGCTCCCATCCGTGAACCAGGAGGCTTGCGCATCGACCAAGGGTTCTTCTTTTAAATCTGCTCTGCTAGAATATACAGTCTCTATGGTTTCCAAACAGTCACGTATCAATGATTCAGATGTCAATCCCGCTGAGGAAAGAAGCTGGGTTTGTAAGATTAGTCACTTCAATAGTAACGTCGTCCGGTTCAACTAGAATAGCCTGGTATTGTAAAAATCGGGATGGAGAAAGCCAATTATTTCCGTATTGTTCTAGTATGGCCGATACTGCGTGTGAAACCAGGACTGTGATTTTTTTGGCCTAAGGTAAATTTCCGGGCCTCTCGGATATTTAGTACTACAGCCGCCACAGCTTGTAGGCACCCTGGCCACCCTTTGCTTACTTTGTCAAGCTGCTTAGAAAAGTAGGCCACGGCTCTTTTGCAGAGTCCCAGTCGTCGAGCTAGGACTCCCAGAGCTATACCTTGTTTGTCACGGAAAAACAGCCAGAAGGGCTTAGTAACGTCAGGTAGGGCCAGGGCCTTCATCGGTTCCTTTTTAAGCGTTTTGAGCGCATTTTGAGCTTCGCTGGACCGAAGCGGTTGAGCGGGATTGTTTTTCAAAAGCTCATACAAAGCTTTTGCTACTATTCCATAATTGTAAATCCATAATCGACGCCAACCTGCCATTCCCAAGAAGGTCCTGAGTTCCTTTACCGTTTCAAGGAGGGGGGGTTCTGCAGATGGCTTCTTTTCGTTCCGTTCCTAATTCTCGTCGTCTTCCAGATAGCTCGTATCCAAGGTAGGTTACTTGCTGTCGCACCATCTGAGCTTTCCGTTGAGAGACTCGACACCCGTTCGGTCCAACAAAGTTCAACCAAGTAACGGTCCATTGAATACAATCAGACTTTGTTTCAGTCGCTATGAATAAGTCATCTGCATACCGTAGAAGAGTTCCATCTCTGGAGGGAGGATCCCATGTCTCAAGTTCTCGTGCTCATTGATTCCCAAAAATGGTTGGACTGTTCTTAAAACCTTGGGGTAACGCTGTCCAGGTAAGTTGGGTTTTCCTACCAGCAGGAGGACTTTCCCATTCAAATGCAAATAGGTTTTGGCTCTCCTTGGCCAGAGGCAAGCAGAAGAATGCATCTTTCAAATCTAATACTGTAAGCCATACTTGATTATTTTGTAATTTAGTAAGTAAAGTATAAGGATGGGCCACCACAGGGTGTAAATCTTTAAAATTGATGGGGTTTTAGAAAGAATGCCTTTTCCTGTTGGCCAGTAGCTCCCGCTACAGTCACAAAGTCTTTACTCACAGGTATCAATTATTGATTTAAAACAGAGAAAGAAGCCCCTGTGTCTACTAAGAATTCTTCTTCTTTTGTCTCCCCAGCCTTATCTTAACCAGTGGATCCGCTAGGGTAGATTCCCCAGGTCCCCCTCAATCGGCCTCTGCTCCAGCAGTCAAGATTTGCGGGGTTCCTTGGAGTCTTGGACATTCGCTCCTCCAACGTCCTTCCCCTCGACAATATGCGCATCGATTCTTTCCCAATACATTCCCCAGTCCTCCTCTACTTTTGGATAGCCTTCCCCCTTCCTCGCCCTGTAAATCCTCCTCTGTTCGGCATTTCTCTCTGTTCCGAGGCTGCCTCCGTGCGGCGGGAGGTTAACGCCGCAATCCTTCTGCCTCTCCGGGCGATTCCGCAAAGTAAAAAAAAAAAAAACCCACATATCCGCATACATAACCTCATCCCATTTCCTTCTCTCCATAAGAACAACATTAACTGCAATATAGTATTATAATTTAAAGATCCATTAAAGGGCCATTTTTCACCATCTTCTAATTTGTACAGGGGACACCCCTGATTACAGTATTTGATTAGTGTTTTCTTATTCCCACTCCCACCTGGTTGTCCCCCTATCTCTTTCCAATGTGCTAAGATACATCCTAGGGGGGTTTGCTTTACAATACCACCACTTTGCTGTCCTCCCATGCTTCCTTATTGATTCTGTACTTCTGTTATTCTCCCAGAGATTATTTTAATAACCTGTCGCGCTTTATCCTCCCACTCTGACCACGTTCCACGATTCTCACATTGAATATCTCATCCAAATACAACCCATAAATTTTGGTCACAAATAAAACAATTTACGAGGAAAAGGGGTTCACGTTCGTTTTCAGGATGAGCCGCACAGATCTCCCACGCTCACTTTGCAGTCACACCAGATTAACTCAGCTCATTGACGCTTAGTTGCCGATTTTGCAGTGCCTAACGAATATATCCAAATTCAATATCAATAAACCAATGTCCGAGTTAGGTGCCGGTAAATCCGTACCGCCGACGGTACAAAACTCATGCGGGTTTCATAAGCGTACCGATACCAAAGGGCACGTTATCGCACAAGTACAAGGCTTAACCTGTGCCTGTACCAAACGTATACCCTCAGGCACGAGTAGCCAGGTATACGGCGCTCAGCCTAGGACATCTCCTACGACTTACGAGAACCTTCCAAAGGACCGGTCCCAAATTCCAAAAAAGAAAAGATTTTAGGAATACCGTTTTTCCTTTAGATGGTCCTTGTCTGCTCCCGCAGTGATCCGATTGAGGCGAGGAGGCCCTCGGGGAAATCCCGGGGGTACCCTAGGGAGTCCTTGTTCTCAGCGGATCCTGCAGCCGAGCAGAGCGGGTCCCACCTGGGGTGCCAGATTGTTGCCGTGAAAAGCCGAAATCGGGACTCGATAGTCGGGATGACTATTAAGCAGGTATTCTTTATTGCGGCGCTGGCTGGGGATCGCTCCGCCGCACGTGCTCCGCCAGGTTAGCGCAACACCTCGGTTCGTATACAGGAAAATCATACGTAGTCATCAGATTTCCTGAAAAGGGCAGTTTTATGGCGATGAGTTCCCAGAGTTCATTTACGTAGTCCGAGCGTGCGCAGTAAAATGAGGGTTAGGGTCTCTTCACCCTCCCGGTGGTCTTCCCTAGTCTTCCTCACGTTGTCCGCTAGTTGAACTTTGGGCTTCCTTTGTCCATAGATAGCCATCGAGTTAGCTCATCGGTCCTCCTTCGGCCTCGGAATGTTACAAGGGGGTCGATTTAAACTAGTTCTTTGGCGCTTCTCTTCGGCACAAAGGTCCCGAGTTCCTATTATCTGTGATTTAATTAGGAAGCCGAACGAGCTTGCTCGAGGCCTGTTTAGTCCTATCGGGTAAGAAGTTACAGGAAACGTCCTACCATCAACTCTGCTCAGCAGGTAACTAAAACTATCTTTGCAAAGGGGAAGAGAACAAAAGAGAACAAGGATGCGAGCGAAACTAAAAAAAAACCCGCGAGTCTATGTATCACAGTAAGGTTTTAGTCAGGTATTTAACCCTTTCAACTCCGGTATAACGAATCCGGGAGTCAATCCCATTCACCTTTACCGCTGTATGTGTTTTCAATAGCACCGTATAAGGTTCTTTCCACTTTTCTTTCAAGGGCTCATCTTTCCAAGTTCGCACGTAGACCGTGTCTCCCGGTTAGAATGGGTGTATCGGAGCGTCCAAGGGAACGGGAGTCTCCTGGTTTAGGTACCTACGCAGGGAGGATAAATTCTGCGAGAGAAAAATCAAATATTCTTTAATTACAGCCTGTCCCTTGACATGCATGCGGTCTCCCATGGCGGTTAAATGATCGATTGGATACCGTTCCCATACAGGATCTCAAATGCACTAACGGTTTCCCTAACTCTGGGTGTAATTGCTACTCTCATTAATGCTATGGCTCGAATATCTACCCATTTCCTTTGAGTTTCCTCAATGGCACACTTTAGAAATCTGTCTTTTTAGGGTTCGATTCATTCTTTCTACTTTGCCGCTGGACCATAGCCTCCGAGGGGTATGCAAATCCCATTTAACATTTAGAAATCTAAAAACTCCCTGCGCTATTTCTGCAATAAAGCGGGGTCTGTTATAGGAGAATATACCTTCTGGAACCCTGAATCTGGGGATAGTTTCTTACAATAAAATTTTAATCGCTTCCTTAGATTTGTTAGTACAACAGGGGAAAGCTTCGGGCCAACCAGAAAAGGTTGGTAACGGTCTACCGTTACCAACAAATATTTATACAGATTACGCCTCGGCAATTCCGTAAAATCTATTTGCCGGTATTCCCCGGGAGTTGTTCCTCATTTTACGATTCCTCCCATTATTTTCTTTGCAATTTTGGGGTTATTGGCACGACAGATAGCGTGCTTTTTAACTATTATATCTGCTAGGCTTTGCGTTCTTGGCCCAATGACGTGTCTTTTGGCAATTAGTACTAATGCATCTGCTCCCGAGTGTGTTTCTCGGTGCAGTTTCTCAAGTAGAATTTCCGTCATCTTTTCATAAATTAATAATTGCTTCAGTGGCGTCACCCACCGACCCTGATCGCTTTTGGAACAATCTAATTGCTCTGCCAATTGATTTTGCTTCTCGGTATATTGTGGGGGCGGATAATTCCAAAGGGGTACTGGAATTAAAGCCCCTTCAAATTTTGATTTCTGTAACGCTGCTTCTTTTGCTAACGGGTTTGCTTTTCGATTTCCCTTTGTGATTTCATTGTTTCCCTTCTGATGTGCTTTACGACGCGTTATAGCAACCTCCTTTGGTTGAAGGACTGCCTGTAAGAGCTTCATTATTTCTGTTCCATATTTGATCGGAGTCCCGCGTGAACTTAATAGCCCTCTTTCTTTCCCAGTTGTCCCACGTGCGTGCGCTGCTCCGAATGCATACTTAGAATCTGTGTAAATATCGACTCGCTTTCCCTAAGCTCCAAAGCTCGTGTTAGCGCAACCAATCCTGCCTTTTGAGCAGATGTATTACTAGGCAAAGATATAGCTTCTAAGGCCTGAGAATGCGTTACCGCTGGCTATCCAGCTTTCCGTCTTCCTTCCGACATAAAACCGCTTCCATCAGTAAATAACTCTGGTTCTGCATTTGATAGGGGTTTGTCTCGCAGATCAGGCCTGCTAGAGTACGCTGGTTTGATGGTCGTTAAGCAGTCACGATGCAATTCACCGGATTTGGAAATCGGGAGCGGAGTTGTAGGATTTAGAGCAGGGGTCGGGGAGATTACAACTTCATCTTGTTCCAGCAGCGCAGCTTGATATTTAGCTAACCTGCGTGGGGAGATCCGCTAATGCCCTTTATTTTCAAGAAAAGAAGACACGGCGTGAGGTACAAATACAGTAATAGGTTGGCCAAACGTCAACTTCTCAGATTCTTCAACTAAGGTTGCAGTAGCTGCTACTGCCTTCAAACAAGCAGGCCAACCTTTACTGACTTCATCTAATTGCTTTGAAAAGTATCCCACCGGTCTTTTCCGGCTCCCCAACTGTCGGAGTGGGAGACGGACCCGGAGTAACGATGAATCTCAATATGAGTACGGTCGTTCTCGTTTATTCAGATTACTTAACAGGTTTATATAGAAGCTAAGCAAAGCACGCGCTAACAGCGACTATTCTATTGGATAACTATACTTGTCCACGCGCTTAAAACAACTATACGATTGGTACAAAGTTGCCGTTCACGCACTGTTCACAAAGGGGGGTTTATCAGCACTTTCCCAGGCTTAGTCCCGCTTATCTTGCTTTACCAAGTACTCCTTCTGCTGTTCTCAAGGGAATTTCACCTTGATCTCTGGCTCCCAGGCCCCATCAAAGGCTGGATTGCTCACATCAATTAAGCTGTGTCCTTTTTCACTTAACCATTCTTCCACACCCAACCTTTGTGTCAAAACTCCTAATGCCGCTCGCTGTCGTTCACGTACATATAATTGGAAGGGTTTCCTCAAAATCGGGAGTCTCAAAGCGGGAGCCTCCGTGAGTTTCCTTTTAATTTCATCAAAACTCTTCCTACATTCAGGTGTCCATTCGAGAATCCCCTCGGGTCCTTTCACAGCAGCATACGGCGCTTCGGCAATTAGTCCAAAATCGGGAATCCGTAAGCGACGCCATCCGGCCATCACCAGAAATCCTCTTAATTGCTTCTCTGATGTCGGTACAGCAATTCTACAAATGGCCTCTTTTCTCTCAGTACTTAATTCTCTCTGTCCTTTGGTGATTTCAAACCCCATATATTGCACCTTTCCCCCCCCCTCCATCTGAGCCTTTTTCTTAGAAACCGGATACCCTGCCAAGCCCAGAAAGTTAAGCAAACTGGTGGTGGCTTCCAGACACGGCTCATAACTGTCAGAACCAATTAGCAAATCATCAACGTATTGCAACAATGTTACGGCATCCTGATCGTTTTGCCCTAGTTCCAATTCTTTGGCCGGTACCTTACCAAATGAGGTAGGGCCGTTCTCGAATCCCCGGGGAAGGACGGTGCAGCAGAGTCGCGTCTTTCGTCCCGGAGTTGCGTTCTCCCATTCAAAGGCGAAGATGGTCTGGCTCTGCTCATCCACAGGTATACAGAAGGCGGCATCCTTTAAATCTAACACTGCAAAATAAGTATTACTGTTAGGGATTGTAGTAAGAAGGGTATATGGATTTGGAACCAGAGGGTGGACATCTACTGTCCTTGCGTTAATTTCTCATTAAGTCCCGTACCAGTCTATATTCAGAAGAATGGGGCTTCTTTACAGGTAGGATGGGAGCATTAAATTCCGATTGGCGCTCCCGTTAACACTCCATGTTCTAAAAAGGAGCTTATTATAGGTTTAATCCTTTTCGGGCCTCCGGCTTAACGGGGTACTGTTTCTTTCTTACCGATTGAGCTCCTGGTTTCAGTTCGGTCTTTACCAGGGTCGCATTCTTTGCTCGTCCGGGTATCTCCGATGCCCACACCAGGGGTATGACCGCATTCAGTATGTCCTCTGAAATATTCATTTTTTCATTAGGATCTTTCTCGATAAACAAACATATCTGGGCTTTCCAGGCAGTCTCTGGAGGAATATGCAACTGAATAGAGTCTTCAGAAAAAGTTAGTTGTGCATTCAGTTTACAAGTAAATGCCACCCAAGCAATGGTAGGGGGCATTCTGGCATCTAAAGGAATTCAGGAGTTAATTTAGTGTTTCCAATGGAACATTCCATAAGTTGTAAAAACGGCCTTAAAGTCTTTTTCCCTCTTGCACCAACAACGCTTATTTTAGTTCTGCTTAAGGGTCCCTGTCATGGTTTAGCCCCAGCCGGCAACTAAGCACCACACAGCCGCTCGCTCGCTCCCCCTCGGTGGGACGGGGGAGAGAATCGGAAGAGCAAAAGTAAGAAAACTCCTGGGTTGAGATAAAGACAGTTTAATAGGTAAAGCAAAAGCCGCGCGCACAAGCACGGCAAAGCGAGGAATTCGTTCGCTCCTTCCCGTGGGCAGGCAGGTGTTCAGCCATCTCCAGGAAAGCAGGGCTCCATCATGCGTAGCGGTTACTTGGGGGAAGACAAATGCCATCGCTCTGAACATCCCCCCTTCCTTCTTCTTCCCCAGCTTTATATACTGAGCGTGACATCATATGGTGTGGAATAGCCCTTTGGTCAGTTTGGATCAAGTATCCTGGCTGTGTCCCCTCCCAGCTTCTTCTGCACCTGGCAGAGCATGGGAAGCTGAGAAGTCCTTGACTAGTGCAGCAACAACTAAAACATCTCCGTATTATCAACGCTGTTTTCAGCACAAATCCAAAACATAGCCCCGTCCCAGCCACTATAAAGAAAATTAACTCTATCTCAGCTGAAAGCAGGACAGTATCCACCCCTTATTCCATACCATTTACGTCATGCTCAGGTCTCACACTATCCGATACATTCTCATTTCCCACCATCACCCTTCCCATCCTTTGATATAATACACACATACCATTCTCCTAGTCTATGGACCACCCCTACAAAATATTTGCAAAATGTCCATAAATGTCCACAAAACGTCCACTGAGTTCATTTAGTCCATGACTTTGGTCTTCATCTCTTACGGTTGTTACTCAGGACAGGAGAGGTGGTGCGTTTCTCGGAGTTATTGGGCGCCAAAGCCAGCTCAGGTCAGGTCACTGCTGCACTTGCACTGCTTCTTGTAAGGCTTCTCCTCCATTTGTTCAGGTGGTTCCGGCTGTAGTAATTCCTATAACATGGAACTCAAATCATGGGTTACAACATTTTAAAGGTATATCCATTACAATCTCCACCCCTGGTCCTTTTGGGCCAGGTTATAGGGTTTAACATTGCAATAAACTCCTCCCCTTGCTCCTAGCCTGGCTAGCAACAAGGGGTTCCTGCTCTGCTATAGTAATTCCCACAACATGCAACTCAAATCAGAGGATACAACAATTCAAAGGTATTTCCATTACAGTCTCCACCCCTGGTCCCTTTGGACCAGACCATCAGGTTTAACACTGCCATGAAGTCCTCCCCTTGCCACTGCTCCAGCTTGGACTTATCCACAGAATGCAGTCCCTTCAGAAGTAAACTTGCTCCAACATGGCCTCACGCACAGCCACCGGTGCTTCGAGGTGTACCTGCCGCAGCATGGACTTTATCCACAGCCACAGATGCTTCGAGGTGCACCTTATCCAGCGCGGACTTATCCTTGGGCCAGAATCCCTTCAGAGGTATACCTGCTGTGGCACAGACATAACCATGGCCACAGACATTTCAAGATATACCTGCTCTGGCATGGGCTAATCCATGGGCACAGACGCTTTGGGGTGTCCTGCTCCCACGTGGATTCATCCACAGGTCACAGTCCCTTCGACTCGAGTTCACGCTGGAGTTCCAGCCTGTTCAGTACAGCAGCACAGAACCAGCAGCAATGTCCAGGCCATCCGCCAGCCCAGGCACATCGCCATTGCTGTTATCAAAATGTTCCCCGGCACAGCAGAGTAAGGTGATAAGCAGCACGGCAAGCAGTGAAAGCAAAAAGCAGCCACTAACGAGCCCTAGACTCTAGCGTACAGTAAGGCAAGCAAGCCTACGGCAAGCACAGAAGCCTGCCGATTAATAGCTAAACAGCAATAACAGCTATAAATTCTATCATCTGGCACATTCCAATCAAATCTGCCATTATCTCAAACCCTTCGTGCCCCACGTTGGGCGCCAAAAAGGACTGTCGTGGTTTAGCCCCAGGCGGCAACTAAGCACCACACGGCCGCTCGCTCGCTCCCCCCGCAGTGGGACGGGGGAGAGAATCGGAAGAGCAAAAGTAAGAAAACTCATGCGTCGAGATAAAGACAGTTTAATAGGTAAAGCAAAAGCCGCGCGCACAAGCACGGCAAAGCGAGGAATTCGTTCGCTCCTTCCCGTGGGCAGGCAGGTGTTCAGCCATCTCCAGGAAAGCAGGGCTCCATCATGCGTAATGGTTACTTGGGAAGACAAACGCCATCGCTCTGAACATCCCCCCTTCCTTCTTCTTCCCCAGCTTTATATACTGAGCATGATGTCACATGGTATGGAATAGCCCTTTGGTCAGTTTGGATCAAGTATCCTGGCTGTGTCCCCTCCCAGCTTCTTCTGCACCTGGCAGAGCATGGGAAGCTGAAAAGTCCTTGACTAGTGCAGCAACAACTAAAACATCTCTGTATTATCAATACTGTTTTCAGCACAAATCCAAAACATAGCCCCATACCAGCCACTATAAAGAAAATTAACTCTATCTCAGCTGAAATCAGGAGAGTCCCCTACAACTACTTACTACAGCATGTGTGGCTCCACTATCAATGAAAAATAAAAAAAATATCTATTATTTCATTCCCCAGCTTGACTGGAACCAGAGGATCATCTGGGGAAGCTTTAATAGATTGCTCTGGCCCCCTTCAGTCCAACCCGTCAATCTCCGTCATGACTCCAACCCCTTCTTCGGTCTCTCTTTCCGCATTACTCAGACGGCGTGGACAATCTTTTTTCCAATAGCCCTCTTGCTTACAATTTGCACGCCGATTCATTCCCAGGGGAATGTCATAACCATTTCTACTATTATTTCTACAGCCCCTTCCTCACCCACAAAATTCACCTCCTGTACTTTCTCTCCCTCTTTCTTGTTTTTCCGTCAAGGCAGCCAACAAAGAAGCTTGCGGCTTTACTCGTCCCCGCTTCTCCTTCTCTTCTATTTCCTCCCGATTATTACATACCTTATATGCGATCGAGAAGAACCGTGAGACTGTCATGCCATCCTCGCCCCCTACCTTTTGTCATCTCTTTCTTATGTCTGCTGCCGCTTGACCGATAAACAGCGTGTTAAATAACTTTGAATTGCTATCATCTTCCGGATCCAGATCTGTCTATTTTTGAGCTACTTCACACAATCTCTCAGAGAAGGCTGACGGGGTTTCCTTATCCCCCTGCCTTACTTCAGATAGTTTAGATAAATTCTTAGGCTTTTGCACTCCATGTTGAATCCCATACAAAATTAACTTCTGATATTCCTTTACCCTCTCTAATCCCTCACACTTGTGTTTGGATCCCACTCCAGATCCTTTTTCGGGAGGTACATATCGGTATTAGGCACGCCCCCACACACACACACATTGTTGGATCAGTCCCTCTCTAGCCTTCTCTAAAATTGTTCTCCTCTCCTCAGCGGTAAACAAATATTCTAGGAGAGCCCGTACATCTCCCCAGTTAGGACTAGGAGTCGTGATTAACAGTACTATACATTCCTTCTGGATTGTTTCAATAGGATCCGACTGCCTGTTTGCAGTTTAATAAATCACAAGCAGTAAAAGGTACGCGTACGGATACCGCTGTTCCTTCAGACCCTACAGCCTGTCCGAGGGGAGATCGAACTATGGGTTTCTGTCCCCTTGTTCTTTTAGAGATAGCACTCACAACTCCATCCCCACTTGAGCTGTCAGATTTGGGCTGTTTGGGGGGAGCTACCAACAGCTGAATATCCTCTTCCGAATTTTCCCATTCAATACAACGAGGTTTTTCACTTTTTTTCTCTTTTAACACATATATTCCAATCTGATGTTTAGAATCCACTAAACCACCTTTCTTCCTAATATCCCAATCGCGCCTTAACGAAAAAAAACATATCCGCAGAAGGCATTTCATGCCATTTTTCAGTTCCCCGACAACACAACATTAATTCCGATATAGCCTTATATTTCAAGGATCCATTCTCAGGCCATTTTTCACCATCTTCCCACGGATATCGTGGCCACCGTTGATTACAATAGCGTTTTAGCTGATTTTTAGTCATGGCATCTCCCCCAAATTTATTGCAATGCTTCAGGATGCATCCTAGAGGAGAGCAAAGGGGTGCCTCCTGGGAAGCAGCAGCACCCATACCGGTACCGAAAAACCCAGTATTCCTATACAAACCAGAACGAGGGATGTCTCCCTTCGTTACTCAGAACAGGACAGCGTGGAGAAACAAACAGAACTACGCTACTGCCACCTGTCTTTCCTGGTGCGTCTTATGCAGAGCCCAGAACAGAACACAGGCTGCCTGCTTCCCGAGACATCTTGCCCCTACCCCCTTTTCTCCTATCCCCAAAAAACACCTCTTTTCAGGAGCATCGCACCGTTTTGTCACTTACCGCCCGACCGCAGGAGAGGAGCCGAAGGAGTCCCCAGTCGACAGGTCGGTGCGCGCTGGAGTCCGCTCAGGCCTCTTCTCCCCGTCGGATGCGGCAAGACGAACCGGGCGAGGCTGTCAGCTCGGTCCCATCTGGGGTGTCAAAACTGTTATCCCACAAGCGTGAGGTCGTTTACCCGGTGTGCAGGACGCCAATATACACACAGGGCAGAGGTGTTTTTATGGCACATCTGCGCAGAGATGGGTGCTAGGTGGTAGCTCCACAAAGCTAGCACAAAGTTCGCTCCTACAAGTACAGTATTGATACAGTCTAGCTATGCATATGCATAAGTAATTACACAAAGCAGTTTTCTATGGGTCTGCATTTCTCTTATTTCAACTTCAAGCTACAGCGCTACTTTAACATGCTGCGCACGCTCAGAGGCGAGGGCTCTCTGCTTGGGCTGGTGTCTCCAGCTCGAGGGGTGTGACTTTTAGTATCATAAGGAGGATAGTTTGCGGGAGGGTGCTTCTTATCACACTCCTACTAGTTGTTTCGGATGGTTCCCAAAACATTTTAATTAGCTTACCTATTTCTTCAGGATGTGCTTCTCTCCCAAGGACAGTAATTCTCGTTTAGACGTTCCACTTTCCAGACTCAATCCTCCTTATCAGTTTTACGTAAGCCCTGACCTTCCACCAGCTCCTGGTGGACGACACCGTCAGACTACAACACGACCGTTCTTTTACGCCAGTCAGTGCGTTCAGAATTAGGAACAGAAAGAACAGGGCAAGCTAAACACCCACGCAAGCCTCATATCCCTAAGAAATGATTAAAAAAACCCAGACGACCCCCATTTTTCATTGCGTTGGCTTAGGGACTGCCTCCTTCAAGTGCCAGAGCGGACCGGTGGAATCAGTCACAGAATTCAGCTGCCTACCAGGAGACAGCCCTCGTCCTCGCAGGGCAAATGTTTCAAAACATGGTGCTATTTTCCGATTTTATAACTACAGCGGGCTTGCCCTACCAGCACGAGTTGAGGACATTTTCCTGGGGGTTCATTTGACACTACAGTAAGTTTTGAGCAGGTACAAGCAACCAAGCGCGAGATAGAAAGTCAGCTAAGATACCGGCTGCCGTACAAAATTTGTTCAAGATTGTGCCTGCGGGAACGGCACAAAGCCCACGATGACTGAACAAGTATGTCGGAGGCCCTACGGCAAACAGCGCCGACGTTTCGTGAAGCTCTTTTCCTGTCCAGAAAAGGACCTTTTATGCAGTACCTCTACCGGAATTCAGGCTGCTTCCTACACATTCTGGCAAGTTAGCTTTCACAGAAACCCCGAGAACTTCAACCACCAAGCTACATTTGTAATTCTTGCTCTCTACCTACGGGGAATTTCAGCGAATCAGAACACCACTTAAAGCAAAATTCTGGGTCTGTTTCACGCCAATCAAATAGCTAAGCCACGGACAGGGGTCTGTAGAAAGACAACGACTTTAAAAGATAAAGACAGGAGAGTGCTCGCTTTTCGGAAATGTCTTCCAGTCGTTCCATTGATTTAGCAGCCCAACCCAGCCGTCGAAATTCTGGTGCAACAGAGAGAGCAGCAGCACGTCCACGCCATTCTCCCCTAGCCACAGAGCCTTCCGCTTTGCCCATTCCTGCCAACAGCCAGAGCATCGGCGCCGTAGCACCTCGGGAATAACGCACCTCCCATAGCTACACACCTTCACAAAAGAACCGAGCAGGGTGTAAACAAACATTGCAATGGTTGCGGTAAGGGCTCAAACAGAGATGCCTACGTTATCACTCTGAGATTCAACAAGCGCTAAAAATGTCATTTTGCTCTAGTATTACAGGAGTGCATTGACTAGTGTCAAAAAAAAAATTTTGTTGAAAATTCATTGTTCAAAGCGTGACTTCCAAATGCAAATGTTAAGCAATTCTCGGGCGTCTTTAACTGAGCGGAATACAGGATCTGACTAAAACAATGGCAGAGTGGAGGGCTAGAAGCCCAAAACGAACTCACCATCCTGGCAACTATTGGAGACTTGTGGTGACTGCAGGGGAACAGAGCTTGGGACGCTTTGCCAGTCTGGCAATAGAAAGCTAAGGCCCTGCAAACACGGTATGTTTAACAAAAAGAAAAAAAAAGGGGGGGGGACGACGACGGGGGGGACGGACACGACCCATGACGTTGTTTTGTAGTTCCTCTGCCTTCTACACAGAACCAAAGCAGTTTTAGTGCACTAATGAATGTTCACACTTCCACACGGTACTCTTACAAACATCAGTCGCTGCTAATAAGCAACGGATGTAGTAGGTACAGAGAAACCTCCTGTACAGCAAATGCTTTAAACTTTTCTACGTTCAAGACTTTACTACCCAGGTCCCTGCAAAGACCCTTACTCCGCCCTGCCCTACCCTCCCAGTTCTATTTGGAATGATTGCTGAAAAACACAAATATTCCACAGCAAATAAGCAACTGACATCCAGACCCAGAGCTTTCCCTTAGAGGACAATGCCAAAGCCAAGCGCAGAATTTTTACCTGCCGATGACTGCCAGTGTGTGAGAGCAGAGCCGGATGCGAGGACTTCCCTCCAGGATTACAGCTCCGCTTGTGCGCGCACACGCGTGCGCGGTGCCGAGCTGCAGTTCCGGCTTCCGACCCGCCCGACGACCAAACGCCGGTAGCTCAGGTGGGGAGCGGCGCATGCGCGGTGGCGCATTTTCAAGTGCTCGCTGCTGCCTCTCAGGGGATCAAAGTCGGTACTGCAGCTGGAGAGCCGCACTGGTGCAATTTTTTTGGTGTTCGCTGCTGCCGCCCGGTGGACAAAAGTCGGTAGTGCAGATGGGGAGCCACGCTTGCGCAGTGGTGCATTTTAAAGTGCTCACTGCTATCGCTCATTGCAACAGGGTCGGTACTGCAGCCGGGGATCCGCGCATGCGCGGTGGGTCTTTTGTGCTCGCTGCTGCATCCCGGTGGACAAAGGTCGGTACTGCAGATGGGGAACCGCGCATGCGCGGTGGCGCATTTTCGCGAGCTAGCTGCTGCCTCCGTGTGGACAAACGTCGGTACTGCAGCTGGGGGGCCGCGCATGCGCAGTGGTGCCTTCGCCCGACCTCGCTGCTGCCGCCCTGTGGACAAACGTCGGTACTGCAGCAGTGGGGGTCGCGCATGCGCAGCGGTGCCTTCGCCCGACCTCGCTGCTGCCACCCTGTGGACAAACGGCGGTACTGCAGATGGGGAACGCGCATGCGCGCTGAAGCATTTGTTTTGTGCTCGCTGCTGCTGCCCAGTGACCAAAAGCCGGTACTGCAGCCTGGGAGCCGCGCATGCGCGCTGGCGCTTTTTTGTGCTCACTCCTGCCGCCCCGTGGACAGAGGTCGGTACTGCTGTTGCGGCTCGGCGCATGCGCGATGGCGCATTTTCCCGTGCTGGCTACTGCCGCTCAGTGGAACAAGGTCGGTACTGCAGCTGGGGAGCCACGCATGCGCGGTGGGGCGCTTTTTGTGTGGGTGGGGGGGGGTGTGGGGGTGTGCGCTCGCTGCTGACACCCGGTGACCACACGTCGGTACTGCAGCTGCGGAGAGCTCTGTCCGTCTTGTTGCCATTTAAAATTTCTTCACATACATCATCTTCCTATGCATTTTAAACTCCTTTTTTTAATTCATATATATGAGTTATTTTTCTATTTTATCACCCTCTATATCTCTATTTAGATTTTTTCATATTCTAAACCCCTTTATATAATAGAGAGAGGGGTTTCTTTTAAAATCTTTTTACATATATATAGAGATAACATTTTTCAATATTTATATAAAAGAGAGATTTTTCTCTACTTCAATCCCTACACCCCTATTTAGTTTTTAATTATTTAATCCCTCCCCCACGACTTCTCAGGCATTTTGGGGCTGTCACCCCCCTTTCGGGGGCGGGGGGGGTGACCTGTCCCATGACCCCCCCCCATCCCCTCACTCAACGTGCTCCTCTGCCACATCATCGTCCCCCCCCAGTGACACTGGGGTGCCCCAAATGACATCATCACTCCCCAGCCTCCCCCCTTCTTAGTCACACCCAAAAGACAAACAAAACAAGGGAAACTGCCCCAACTGCCAGCTCCTTACTTTAATCAGGCCCTTTACATATGTACGTGCCCCACCAAAAAAGGAGAGCTCCGCTAGAAAAATAAGGGGGGGCAGCCCCCCAGACGCTTGCAGCCCCCCCAGCCCCTGTCCCACAGCCTGGCAGCCGCCCCATGGCACAGGGGAGCGTGCCCGACGACGGTGCCACCTCTCTTGCTCGGCCTCTGCTCCGCCATCTTCCCTCTCCGTTCCCACGCTGCGATGGGCTCCTCAGGGCAACAAACGGCCCCGGTCCCTCTCGGCCCCGGGCTCTCCCCACCAGACAGCCCTCGCTGCCGCACCTGCCCGGCACCCGCCCGAGACAGAGCCAGGAGCCTCCAGGCACAGGGCTGGCCCCTGACCCTCAGCATGCTTAATGACCCGCAGGGAAACCTGGCCGGGGGGATCTAGGGAGCACCACCAGACGCTTACAGCAAGACCGCTGGAAAACAAAAACCCCAAATTCCATTTCAGCACATGAAAAAAACCAGCACAGCAGAAAGTACAGGGATTCAGTCAGAATAAGGGATAGGAGAGCAGTTGAGCTAAAGGAGGATTCTAGGGAAACAGCTCCGCTCGAGATACAGCGCACGCTTTAACAGCTACAGTGACTGCAACGCTTCAAATCACTATTAAGACCAAGGGATAGGATTTTCAACACCTTCTTCACCTAAAAGTGAACGCTCTTGCTGCTCTTGGAAAATGCCTCATCCCTTCCTTCCAGCACTGCTGCAGGGAGACAACCCTGTGAGGCTGCAGGAGAAGGTCGGACCCTCATCAGAACCTACGCTTACGGATCCACCACAACGGCTGCCGCCCTCGCGCTGCTGCTGCACGTCTCGCTTGATCGGTCAAGAAAGCTGAAAGGGAAGTGTAAAACTTTAGGGAGTAACATGGAAAATAAAGAACAAATCTCAGTAATTCACTCTACACTAAAAAGGTGGGCGTATGTTTATATACATCCAACAACAACACTTACACTATAAAAGCATTTGAGTTTCCTTTTGCATTCATTTAACTTGCAGAGCTGGGATACCATTAAATCATCTATCTCCAAAATGCATGGTTATAAGGGGACTGGGGGGGGGTCGTGTGTTATGTAACTAGGAGGGACATCTGCCCAGCCGCGCTGCCCAAGAGACATGCTGCTGAAGCGCCGGGGAAACGCCCCACGGAAAGAGAGGCAGAAATAAAGTACTGCAGAGCACGCCATCAAAATACTGGGGAAAAACCCATAACATTCAGTTGCCTCTCTCTTGAAACATGGAGAACTAATACCCAACTGCTGAAATACGCCTCATGAGTTGTATGCCACAGCTATTGGGCAGTTACAGTTTAAACAGTGCCAATCACTTTGTAAATGACACAATTTTAGCTTCTGTTTAAAGTTTCTGTTATGATAGAAAAGGCAGTGAGATAAGAGATCCCCCAGACGGTTTCACTGGGGGTGGGACGGGACGGACGGGGTGGGGGGGACACGGGGACACAACCCAACAACAACATGGACGGACACACAGAAATCAAATCCCCAGTGCTGCAACGCATCAGGCTACCAAAAGGGACTGGCAGATTTGCTAATGCTTTTGGCTGTACTGAAGCATGCGGAGGAACGCCTTTTTATCATATCTCGGCTGTTACAACTCAGAACCAAAGACCAGCGATGCCATCAACTTTTGGAAGACGTGCTGGGCTTGGGCCCCTGCAAGGAAATTGACTTTTTTTTTTTTTTTTTTTTTTAAGAGTCTTGTTGCTGATGACTTCTGCTGGCACGTACGGCCGCTCCAATGGGAAGTTCATCAAATGCAACTTCTTTGAATGAGAAAGATTTCCAGTCAGGAAAATCTCTTTCCAACTGAAGCCAAAAATTACACACTGTAGCTTCAGGAAAAAGGACCCTGTTGAAGCAGTAACTCACCAAAACCACATCAGGACTCACTGGCGGTACTTACAAGGCTGCTAATGCTTCTTGGGGAAGCCTGGAAAACACGCGGAAGCGACGCCCTTTTCTCCCGTTTTGTCCGCGTCTCTTCTTTGACCTTGACGGCTTTTAGTACGGACGCTAGGATCGCAGCAAGCTTTTTCAAGTACTGCTAGAAGATATTTTAAAAACTTACTGACTGAAAAAGCAGAAAGCTTTTACCATGAAAACAAAGGCTCGCTCTTCTGAACAGCTGAACTCTTCCCAACAGTTTCTCTCCTCTTGTAGTACAAAATTATTTTCACAGTATCGTTTAATAGTAAGCGCACAGAAACAGAAGATTACGCTCTCAGGAAGAGAAAAGAAACCAAGGGAAGTCAGCTTGGCACAGGCACGCTCCAGAACACGCCTTTACGCTATTTGTAGTATTTGTGTTGAAATACTTCATAGAAAAACTATAGAAGGAGAGTTGGCACATTCTTCATGTTCACTTTAAAGCCCACGCTATGAGTACCTTAGGAAAAACGCAGGCACACATCGTAGGCATACCGTGTACTTGCAGATCGCTACGGAGCCTTTCCATCCATCTTGTACTTTCCCGGTAGAAGAAAGGGCGACCACGGTGAAATGGTGGCAGCTGACATTCTGCTGAGAGAGAAAAAAACCTTCAGCATAAAGCTGGGTAGAATCTAAAACTTCCTTCTTTTTGTGAAGGTTTGTGAACACTACAACTGAGTGGAGGAAAAAGTGTTTTGCTTCATCTTTGGTACTCGATGAGGAAACGTCGAAGGTGATGCAGACCGAGCTATTAAAATCTCGGTACAGAAGTATTCATTACTTCAGACGGCAAGATGGTTCTGCCAGGTCGGTCAAGCCAAGCACCGGGTTCTAATGCCAGCCCAGTGGTGTCCATGATATCTCTCACAGCCTCCCATGTAATAGACAGCTCCCGTGTCCGGGACCATGTTTTGCATGTCCCAGGCCCTCCCTGCACCCATGATGAAAATCAAACAGAACAATTAAGGACTCTGCTTCATCACCTCAGCCTCCAAAAGAAGCTTCCTTCCTCTGCTGATGGTCAACACGGATATCCCCGTGCTGTTCCTTGAATGCGGGCTGGCCTTGGGTGCCTGTACTGCCAAAGGAAGAGAAAATGATTATGCTCCGATAACCTGCTCCACCATGCTCTTGTTCTGCAAGAAATCCAAAGAAAGCCACCATCCCGGTAACTGCATAACAGAAGGTTGCGCAGGAGATGGGTGAGCCCATCCCCAGAGATGGAAAACTCTGCTAGGACCCTGCTTTGCCTTTCAGCAACGGTGCCCACCATCAGGGTGCCCTGAACCCCTTTGTGAGTTGCTAGGGAAATCATACACAATTAGTTCAAAACACCTGGCAAATAAGGTATGACCTAAAGCACCAAGATATGACACCAAACAGAACAAAATCTTGACCCTCTGACACACTCTGAAAGGGATTAGCACACCCATGTAATATATACTCACATGATCGACCCACGTACTGGACTTCCTCAGGGTCAGCCCTGCAAAGACAAGAGGAAGCCTGACGCTACCTCCCTGGACGCCCTGGCACTCCGAGCGCTCTGCTCCCCTCGTGGGAAAACGCTGGTGAGGATACCTGGCAAAAAAAGAGGAAAGAGAGCCACGGGGACCTGGATGTCAAAAGAAGACCTGACTTTACCCGCAGGAAAAAAACAAAAGAAACCTTGCCAAAAAAAAATTCTAACCGAAAACCAGAAAGCTCAAAAAGACAGGATATTGTACCATGAGGCAACCAAGACTGCCCAACAGATGAAGCCACGAGGACGAGAGGTCCGCCATGAAGGCGGCATGAGACCCTCGAGCCCGATTACCTACAAAGCCCCTTAGGGAATTACAGCGGCAGTCAGCCGATGGAAAAACCACCATGGCGTGACATGGTGACTCAAAGACCTAAAATGGACACCTTACGAGTACAGAAACCGGTGCTAAAAACACACTAGATGAACAAGAACAAGAGAACCTATCTGCCATGACCGATACTAGAGCAAACCTCATTGGACACTTCAGGAAAAAGGCAAAAATGGAATAACAGAAAAAGCTTGTGTGCCCGGGACCGAGATAAAAAAGAGCCCTGGCTGAAGGCTGTTATGAGCACAAATAATACACATCCTCTCCTCCAAGATATTCCAGGGAAGACAACGGTACAAGCCTGCACTGGAAATAAATGCCTAGTCAATGCCTCTAAATAACAATGACTGTGACATCCACATGGACGGTGAAGGGATGGATGCAAAAATTCAGTCAGGGAACGCAGTAACTAAAAGGCACAGAGGAGCAGAGACCTCCAAGTTCTGGAGCATGTATTTTAATGTACCTCACGCTTTCCAAGATGAGACTCTTCTGATGTTCAGCCCTGCATGTTGCGATGCGGAGACCCAGATGGTACACACTGCGTCTTTTGTGACTTTGCCATACCTCCCATCAGCTGCGGAGAGCCTAAAAGAGAACAGACCTCGTCAACACCCAAATCCAACTGCAAAACTGACCTGAGAAAGCCTGATGAACTCGCCTCCCTTTCCCAACCATCCCCTGGTCCCACAACTTTAGAAACCCCTTCTCTTCTCCTGAACTGTCAGGGAAGGAACCCCACTCCTTCCCGACAGCTCCTGCCCTGTATCAGCACCCCTGAATCCCCCGTGTCAGCAGCTCCTCGGGAGCTGCTCTTCCAAGCTGTGCCCTGCATTCTGCAGGCACCTCCTATCTTCTGCCTTCCCACAGACTCTGGGCTTTGCTACAGGCCCACAAAATAAGCAAAGTCTTGACACTTATAACCTATGAGGGGCCGGCCACAAGCTGCAAAGGTTCTAGGGACAACACGGTAGTCTGCGGGCAACAGAGAAAGGCAATGAGCCGTTCCATACCCTGACAGACATTATGCCTTACGTTCATGCCGCTTTCTTGAGAAATGCTAAAATTTCATATACAGATGCATACAAGATGCTCGCCCTAACCCCTGCTAGATCATATCACCATCAGTCCTATTAAGAGAAATGATATCAGCAACTTACACAGCATACAGCCAAATTGGTGAAAAAAAAAAAAAAAAAAAAAAAAAGGTTTAATCTTCAATAAAGTCAGGAATTCCAAGAAAACACAACGCACTTAGAATAAGAAAAAAAACCCAAAACATACTATTAAATACCCCAAAACATACCGCAGGCCCTGCCCACCACCCTTCCCACAATCCCCTGGGAACAGGGAGGGGCAAACCACCAGAAAGCATAAAGGCGGCCGCAGGAGCAGCAGGGAGTTTTCTCATCTGCCTTAAGTTTACAGCATGCAAAGCACTGGACAGAAAAAGCGACCCTTACTGGAGACGACGACAATCCCCGCTCTTTAACTACAACCGCATCTATTGCGTCAACAACACGACCGGGCAGGGAACGAAACTTAATTTTTCTGGGACGTAGACAGAAAAAGATAGGTGTCATACTAAGCTATGTAGGAAAGTAGCTCATTAAATGCAATAACGTTATTATCAAAAATTACGTGCTTTAGTTTCCTATAAAAAAACGAAAATGCTATGGGGTTACGCTTCATTTCTAGCAAGACCGCACACGCTTCCTAACTTCTACAAGACTACGTTCTGGACAGGACTGAATGAAAAAGGATTCTTGTGGGATCTAGATCTGCTTTCTGAAAAACATCTGCGGTTGCAAAGTAAACTATTTACTGTAAATCACTAACGATTCAGAGGCACCTTAATGGTCTCTCCGACTGACTCCCTTACCAGAACTAGATGAGTCCCAAAGGACAGAAAACACAAAAAAAACATCAAAATACAAGAAACGTATGAGAGGCTGTATGAAGCAGCCTAATTAACACCTAAGTAGCTAGAAGAAAAATAAATTGCAAAACACAACAGAAAACACCACGGGAGACGTGTCCATCAAAACAGATTAAAGCTATCGCCTTCTCTGAAAAACTCAAGAGGAGATCTGCGCCGACAACAGACATCTTTGGGGTGCCAGACACCAAACAGAAACACACTATAAGGCAGAAACCAGACAGACTGCTGTGGAGCACAAAGATGGCTTTGGCAAAGGTTCTGACAGAACGAGAGGCATCGTCACAGGGGGTGAGAGAGGTCCCGAAGGGGCCAGAGAGACCGAGACAGGGACACAATGAGCTCAGAAGGGAACTGAACAAAGTACAGATGCCCTCAGGGGACCGGGGACTGAATGGAGGCGCACCAAACAGGTGAGAGGACAGAAAGACCGGCCAGGGTAAGAGATGCGGACTCAGGAAGGGTTCTGAGGAGAAGAGAGGGGTGCAAAGTGCCCTGCCAGTCTAAAACAGGGCTCTGGGGCATAGGAGACGTCTCACGAGAACTTGGCAAAGGGAGCAGAGGAGTCCCGAGGGGGCCCGAGAGACCAAAGAAGCCTCAGAGATGACAATGAGGAGCTCTGAAGGGGATTTCAACCAAGTACAGATGTTGTCAGGAGGTCGGGGGCTGAATGAAGGCATCCTAAACAGCAAAGAGTAAGAGTGCTCTGAAGTGCACAAAAGAACCAAAAAAAAATCGAAAGGGAGCCAAAGTGCTACAAGCACGTTGTGGACTACAAGAAAGGACTCAGATGACATTGTTATAGAGAGTAGAGGAATGAGGAGGGGGCAGGGTAAGAAAAGAAGGCTTGGAGACACAGCGAGGGCCTTGGAGTCTCAGGAGGGCATCTAGGCAAACTAGAGAAGACTGAGCGAGAGAGGAACCAAATAGAGACACCCTCGATGGCAGAGAGAAAGATAAAGGAGCGCTGCGTAGCAAAGAAAGAGGCTCTGACGGAACAAGAAAGAAAGAAAGCGAGATAATATGCTACAAGGTGCTGTAGAGAACAAAGAAGGGCTCAGGAGGCATCATGACTGTGAGGAAAGGGATGTTGAGGGGGGCTGACGGACAAAAGAAGGCTTGGGACAACAAGGAGGAACTCGGGTGATCATCTGAACGGAGTACAGATGGTCTCCGGTGGCCAGGCACTGAACACAGGGATCCTAGATAGCGTAGAGGAACAAATGAGTGCTCTACAGCTCAAATTGCTACGAGATGGATGTGGAGCACAAGGAAGGTCTCGGGAGGCATCGTGACTGGGAGAAAAAATGTCCTGAGTGAGCCAGAGAGAGAGAAAAAGGACTGGGGACACAACGATTAAATCCAGAGGGGATCTGAACTGAGTAAACGCGTCCTCAGAGGGCCAGGGAACAAAGAGAGGCACAGCTAGAGGGAAGAGAGGACAGAATGCCTGGGCTGCATCACAGATACGGACTCAGGAAGTCTTCTGAGGGAACAAGAGGGGTGTGCGAGGTCAGCTGCAAAGCTAAAAGCGTGCTAAGGGCAACCTTGAAGGCATCCATAGGCATCGTGACACCATCAGAGGGGCCCTGAACGGGCCAGAGAGACCAAAGGTGGCTCAGGGACACAAGGAGTAAGTCCAGAGGGGATCTGACGAGACTGTAGATGTCCTCAGGGGACCAGGGACTGAACAGAGGTGTCCTAGCTAGCACAGAGGACAACGTGAGTGTTCTGGAGGTGAAAGATGACATCGGGAATGGTTCTCGGGAGCAAGAAGGGCGCAAATTGCGCTACAGAGCCACAGAGGGCTGCGGGGCACGAGTACGGCCTCAGGAGGCACGGTGACGGCAGAAGAAGGGTGCTGAGAGTGAAAGAGAGAGACAGAAAGCGGCTCTGGCACGCAGTGCAAAACTCAAGAGGGTGTCCCAGCGATGTCCTCCGGGGATGAGCGACCGAACGGAGACATCCCAGATGGCAGTGAATAAGGTCAGGGAGCCGTGGGGCACAACAAAAGCCTGAGGAGGGGTTCTGTCCGAATAAGAGACACACACAAAGAGGGCTGCAGAGCTCGAAGGGTGCCATGGGGCACGAGGACAGTCTCAGGAGGCATCATGACAGGAACGAGGGGGCTCCGGGGGGCGGGGGAAACGTGGACAAAGAGACAAACAAATGATTGCTGACACAATTAGGTACTCCGGAGGGGATCTAAACAGAGTACAGATGTCACAAGGGAGACACTGACCCACTGGAGGCAAGCGAGATGGAGGAGAGGACAAAGAGACTGCTCTGAGGAAGAAGGAAAAGATGTTCTGACAAACTGAGATGGCTACAAATTACGCTTCAGAAATAACAGCGTGCCAAGGAGACTCTCTAAAGCCTCGGGATGAATTGAGAGAAGAGAAAAAAAACAAAAGACAGAAAGAAAATTTAAGAAGCAACAGGGTATGTGACAAACAAGAAGGAATTAAAAAACAGGGATAGACAGCTCCATAAAAGTCAACATAGAAAGAAAATTTAAAAAGCAAAAGGGTACAAAGACAGAGGAGAAAACAACTGAAAAATAGGGACAGAAAACTACATAAAAGTAGACATAGAAAGAAAATGGAAAAATTGAGGCATTAAAGGAGGAAAACATTAAAAAATAGGGGCAACAAACTAAATAAATGGAGACATAGAAAGAAAACTGAAAAATTGAGAGAGCACCCAACAGACAAGAAAGAATTAAAAAATAGGGGCAGGAACTAGATAAAAGCAGATGTAGGAAAAAACTTTAAAAAGCAACAAGATTAAGGAAATAGAGGAAAAAAGTAAAAAACAGGAACAGCAAACTAAATAAACAAAGACATAGAAACAAAATTTTAAAAGTGACAGGGTACAGCACTGACTAGAACGAAACAGAAAAATAAAGACAGTGAAGTGGATAAAAATAGATATAGAAAAAAATTTAAAAGCAACGTGACACAGGACAGACAGGAAATAATAAAAAATAGGGTTAGACATCTTGATAAAACTAGTCATAGAAAGAAGAGAGAGGGACAGGCAGAAGAACAGAGGAAGAAGGACAGGAGGAATATAAAAAAAGCCGAAGGACAGGCAGCCAGAAAATGAAATACAGAAAAAAAGAGCGGGATGGCGAGCAAGACAGGCCAGGGGAGAGATGACGGTGGCAGGTGGGCAAGGAGAACAACAGAGAATTGGAGGCGGGGGAAGGACAGGGGCAGGGAACAGCACAGAGGGACAGGGAGCAGGACAGAGAGAGGGAGCAGGAAAAAAAAATAGGGACAGGGATAAGGACAGAGACGCAGAGAGACAAAAAGAGCGATGGGGACCGGGGCCGAGGGATAAAGAGAGGGACAGGGAGCTCAACGCAAGAACAGAGAGAAGAACAGGAGCACAGGTAAGTAGAAAAAATGACAGAGAGGGAAAGAGAGAGGGTCAGAGAGCCAGGCACAGAGAGGGGGAGCCAGGCAGATGGATGGACAGGCAAAAAGAGAACGATGGAGGAACGAAGGATGGCGCAACAGAGAAACGGAAGCAGGGAAAGGCAGAGACAGGCAGGGATCTGGGAGGAATGGGGGATGCAGAGGAGGGTGGTGAGGGCCCGGGACGCGGAAGAAGGGGGACGCACACCCGAGGGCCTGGGACTCACCGCAGCTCTTGGCGCCGCCTGGGGAAATGTACAATTCGGACGCTTCTCTCTCCCCCTTCCTCTTCTGTAGCTCCGGTTACTCGACTGTCATCCATCTGAGAGAGTACAGCTAGCGTCTTACAGCTCTTTAAATGAGAAGGTTCACAGATACATAGCGTATCGCACACACACGATACATGAGCATACCGTATCTTCGGATACACGTACAGACCCTGCATTATACGTTAGCGATGTAGCCTGCTGAGGACTATTAATTAGGATCGTTCCCGGTTCAAAGAGGCAGGGTTTCTCTCTCCTGCAGATGGAGGCGGCTTCCAGTTAGATCCGCTTCGCTTCATTCTTCAGCTGGTTTGCCTTTTTCCGTTCTTTTCCATGGCGGCTAGTCTAAAAAGACAGCAAGTATTAGACCTTTCCCTTTTCACGCACCCCGCTAAGATAACGAGGCAAGCCAGGGACGACACAAGCAAACCTAAGCCGGATGCAGTCAGCGACAGCCACAGAGGAGGAACGCATAACTCAGTCCTCAGGGCCGCCCCAGGAGACGAAAAGAACGAGCAACCGTTACCGACAGTTATCTTTGTTCACCCCAGGCTGGATCCGGGGCCCCGCCCTTCTCCGGGGCTCCCGGCAGCCCGTGTCCACGGGCACCCGGGGCGGCAAGGGGACTCTCACAACCGAACGGGGTACGGGCCAGGCCCTGGCCCGCTCCCAACAGCTCCCGCGCACCACGGTGCCGAGCCCCGCCGTCCCACTACCCCCAGGCGGGCGGGAGACACCTCCGAGCCCGAGAGCGCCGGAGGATCTCGCTCGCCACACCGGTGATCCCGGCCCTCACCTGCCGCCGACGAAAGGAAGCTCACCCGCCGCGCCGCCATGCTGCTCGCGGGCACCGCGCATGCGCCGGCCACCGAGGGCGCGTGGGAGGGGCCGGAGGCTGCTCCCGGGACGCGCGCATGCGCCAACGCCGAGCTGCAGTACCCGCCCTCCGCCGACGGGAGGCAGCAGTGAGCACTCGGCAGCACTGCGCGTGCGCGTCTCGCAGCGCGCGCCGGCGGTTCCATCCGCCATCGGAGGTGATGCCCCTCTCCTCCGCCCCGCGGCCCCGCCAGCGGTGTCCGTGTACCGGTTCTCCCTCCCACACGCAGCCCCAGGTCCGTCTCCCAGCCCCTTACGGCCCTTCTGCCGCTCAGAACGTGCCCACTATGGACGTCAGACTGTACTCTAACAGTGTAGTCTAACAGGAGCCGGTGGAAGGCCAGGGCTTACATAAAGCTGATTAAGGGGGGATTCAGACTGGAAAGGGGAACGTCTAAACAAGAATTACTCTCCTTGGGCGTAAAGCACATCCTGGAGAAATATGCAAGCTAATTAAGATGTTTTGGGAACCGTCTGAAACTACTAGTAGCAGTGTGAGAAGAAGCACCCTCCCGCAAACTATCCTCATTATAATCCTAAAAGTCACACCCCTCGAGCTGGAGACCCCGGCCCAAGCAGAGAGCCCTCACCTCTGAGCATGCGCAGAATATTAAAGTCGCACTGTAGCTTTAAGTTGAAATAAAAGAAATGTAGACCAATAGAAAACTGCTTTGTGTAATTAGTTATGCATATACATAACTAGACTGTGTAAATACTGTACCTGTATGACCGAACTCTGTGCTAGCTTTGTGGAGCTACCGCCCAGCACCCATCTCTGCGCAGACATGAAATAAAATACCTCTGCCCTGCATGTATATTGGCGAGTCACACACCGGGTAAACGACCTCACACTTGCGGGATAACAAGAGGACAAGAAACAAGGGAAAGCAGGGCAGGCTAAGGGAGAAGAAAATGCTGAAGTGGGCGCTCGTGAGGGAGAGGGCAGGGCTCTCCCTGATCCGCTAAGGCACCCCGAGAAGCTGTAGCTGACCCTCCCAGGGTACTGCCGCATGTCCGGGGTCAGCCCAAGGTTTTGGTACCGCTCATGCTTTCCGGGGCTGACACGGCCATCTCGAGAATCCCTTGCCTCCTAGAAGCACCGCAAAGGCTACAGCCCTTGCCATGGCCTTAAGGACTGCAAACTCGTGTATCGGCATTTGGCAAAAAGGGCTGTTCAGAGACAACAGTCTTACAAAAGAGGACTACAAATCAACTGCCTCCTGGAACTTCGAGAAAGCCAAAGCCCAACTCGCCGCATTCCAGCAGACAGGAAGTCAGACTCGGGGTCAGGTTTTGATTTCCATGTGGTTTAATAAGTTAAGAGGTTCAGCCATTACACAGCAATGGAATTCTTCTTCAATATTTACAAAGGTGCAAGAACTTCATTCATTTAGTCCAAATTAAGTCATTTTATTCTCATCTCTTAAACAGCTACACAGTTCCTATTTTTTTCCCCTCTAAACAATCTGGGGTTCAAATAATCCACCCAGAGAGAAGGCATCAAAGTACAAAAGAGCACGCACAAGGAGGGGCGCTAATTCAAATTCAGCGCGGGTATTTGGTCCAGTACCTGTACGAGCAAGGAAAGGTAGTGTGGAGCAGTCATGCCTGTAGAAGGAGCTGCGGTATCGCGAGTACACAAAGACCTTTTCCAGAAGTCTGACCACCACTGGGATTGTTACTCTACCATGACACTCACCGTGACCTAGAGGGAGGGAAGGGAGAACACCGCAAAAGACCCCAAAACACGCAAACGCCAGCCATGCAACACTCAAGCACCTCACCAGCTACCCAGAAATGAGTTCTCTGTAGGTTGAGCAAACAATGAACCAAAAGAAGCCGTCGCAGGAAGGAAGCAGCATTGCTAAAGACAAAACAGTGGAACGAAAACATTTCTAAGCGTACGCTTTGCCACGCGCCCAGTTCTAGTTTAGAAACAAGCACGTGCCCGTGGCCCTCCTATATCGGTTTGAAGAGGTTTTCATTACGCTTCCTTCTGACTAGCTCTCTACCCGAGTGGTCTCCCCTCGCTCTCCCACACTTCATCCAATCTGCCTAAAAACCCTTCCTCAACTACATAAGCAGCGAGGGTGCTTGCAGGGGCAGAAGTTGGACTTGCTTGCTCAAGTCTGCCCCTGCAGAGGTCCGTGTAAGAAATATTTTGTGGACGCCACAGAAGCTGGTAAGGCCGCTCTCCTGACTCACCGATCGGCCCTGCCGTCCTCAGTCACTCGGCAGCGTGACCAGTACAGGCATTCACAGAGCACGCTCTAATTACAAGTGCACGCAAACACGCGCGCACGCATGCGATCCCTCTGCCCTCGAACACGCAGCCTTTGAGCGCCCTGTCCAAGCACCGGGCCTCAGTCAGACATCCATCACGCTAAAGCCTACGGCACACCCAAAACACTGAGGTTTTGCGGTTCCCTCCATTTCTTCCCATGCCTGTTTTCTCTCCCCTCAAGAGAATACCCCTCGCGGGCTGATGGCGAGGGTTTTTTCGATGGGGAGGCTCTTAAAAAGCCTTACCAAAACATGGGGAGAGGATGTATCCAGACAAAAACATACTTACAAGCATACTTACAGCTAGAGAAATCTGTTTTCTTCAGAGAAAGTAAAAATACACACCATACGTAAATTCTAGTAACTCTGTTCAGCCAAAATAGCAAAAACAAAAAACAGCCAAACCAAAACATGTACTTTGGCTTCATTTAGCAGTCACCGTTTCTACTTGTGTAGCCAGCAGTAAAACACAGCATTTGGAACGCAGGCCCTCATAAGCAGGTTGAACTCCTTCAGAAGCCTCCATGCATTCAAGCTTGCCACTCTGCCTCTCCTCTTCCCCACATATCCGGTCGAGGACCGATTTCACAAGGTGCAAATATTGAGCCTACCCTGAGACAGCAACCTGGCAGCTGCAGATCATTCGAGTCTAAGAAGTTAGACGGCGGCCCGCGCCGTGCACTGGGGTTGCTCCGTGGTCCCAGGCATTATGCAATGGCACAGACCCCACAATGGCGCTGAGGTGAGGGCATGGGTATCCAGAAGAAGTTAAACAGGGAAAAGCAGATTTCAAAGAGCATTTCTTCTGTCTTAAAGCCAGAAGCACAAGCAGGGATTAAATACAAAAGAGATTTCTTTAAGCAGCCGTTCTATGGGGGGGAAACTCCCTGGGACTCTGTCTTTATAGTTTCTGGAAGCCAAAGACCTATGTGACCTTCCCTTTCCTTCCAAGAAGATCAGGATAGAAGAATTGTTTCTCACGCCAATAATCACACTGGCCCCACAAGGTGGATTCGTTACCATTCTTGGCTTCAGGAAGCCGGGAGAGTCACCCGTGCTCGCATAGCCGGGACTAACAAAACCAGCCGCCTACTACCTGGGGGATGAAAACAACTGTGCATGCGAGAAAGGAAGCCACGCACGGATACGAAGAGAAAGGATCAACACATTAATCAGGAGCGTATCAGCCCTAGAAAACTCCTGGTTCACACAGCTGAGCCAATCCCCCTTATCCCTCTGTCCCTCAAACAGCAGTTTACCCAAACACCCTGAGAAACATTCTGCACTTACCAAGAACATGTAGAAGAAGATAAAAGGTTACAATATCAGTCCTACGCTGTACGACTTTGGGAAGCAACGAAATGGCAGAAAGTACATCTCCGCTAGGAAACACGAGCATGTGCGGGAGTTAACATTTGGGGATGCGCTCTGTCAGCACTTGACAATATCCCTTTCCTTTGCAAGCTATCTAAGCAGATACAAACTTTCACAGCAATTTACTGCCCATGATAAAGAGCACTGCCAAAAATTCAAGGGAAGATACACGCCAACCGTCGCGTGTCCCATGCGCCGTTCGTTCCACAGACCGCAGCCCAGGAGACTGCCAGATGAGCCTCTGCCAGGTCAAAGCTCAAAATCAAGAACAGTACCTCCGCTGCGATTCATCAGCAGGCATAGCTTGGAGCCAACAAACCGGGAAGAAATTCAGGAAGGCCCACGGACGTGCGGCAGGAATTGCCCCTTTAACAGGGCCAGAAAGGGATCTTTGCTTCCCAAGGCTGGTGAGGAACACAAGTTTCGGTTTTACTCCTAGCTTTCCTATCGCCTCCTTCCTCCGAGACAGAGCAAAATATTCCGGTCGAAATCTAGGTACATGTTCGTTGAGCACAAACCTCGCTCGCCTTTTCTGCCTCCAGTCTACAGCGACAAGGACAACGCTCGCTAGCCCTCGCGGCCCTCCTTGCGTACACGAGCCCCAGATTCACGCTTTGGAAGCACCAGTGGGAGCCTCGGGCATTCGCCTCCAGCTGCTCTGCACCAAGACAGCTCAAGCTGCTCTTGTGGTTTAAAGAAAAGAATACAGGACTATTAAATGAGACTCGTGGAAGGTCCTGCGATAAACCCGCAACTGAAGAGCTCCTGGCTCTTCTGAAAGTTCCCTTCCGTTCAAACCAGCATTTCTAATGCAAGGTTTCACAGCCATCCCACTAGAGAAGCGGTGCTGTCTGGGCTCAGCCAGCACTCTTCATTCAAGGCAACCTTGACATGGTATTAAAAAAGAATAAACAAAAACCAAAAACGGAGTGTCAAGTACCACCAGCAACAGTGGCAGAGTCATAGCGGGGACGGTGCAAGAGAGAATGCCAAACTGGAACCAAACCCCAAGGCTCTGGGAACAAGGGCACGCCTGCGAAGGACAGCGCCGCGTGCGACGCCGCACCGACCCAGCAAAGGAAGGTTACGTCAAACCGGCGGCCAGATCGCTAGAGGCAAGCTGCAGATTGCCAACTTCCACCAGCTCTGCAGCAGGAACTGGTCACTCGCATCGAGGAAAATGATTTTCAGCGAGAAACAGTGAGCGCTCCGACATCCATAGCGCATGGAGCTGCGAACGAAGCCACACTATCGTGTGGACGAGGAAAGAAACAAAGGATAAAAGACATGAAAGAGCTCGGGAATGACAGAAAGACTCCCAGACCAAAACAAACAGATGGAGAAGAGGTTCCTGGTCAGCCAGCTGGACCAGTCTGATTTCTCACACATGCCCAACCTCATGGGGAATAGGCAGGAAAAACAGGAAAGAGAGTCCCTCCTGCTGGCACGCACCAGCGCTTTCAATCCAAGTCCCGGGCGACTCTGGCCCTCCCTGCCTCCAGACACTTTCAACAGATGCTCTGAAACTCCCACCTGCAAATCCTTTCGCAGCAGCGTACCAAACACATTCTGGTCTTTGGAAATGGCACGCGACGGCCGTATCGGTAAGCCAGGATTTGTCCTTCCGAAGAACGTGACGCTGTTTTACACGCACCGTCAAGAGAACAACTGCTTTTTCAGTCGGTCGCATCCTGCGTAAGGCGGGGCGACAGCCCCCACCCCGGGAGGTACCGTAACAGGAGAGCAGAGCTAGCGAATCCAGTCAGGCCTAGGCAATCGCTCTTCAGTGAGGTTTTTCCTCCACTTTGCCCCCTCTCCTTAACTCTACAACCCACAGGAGAGCAGCAGCTTCCGTTCAAACCAGGCACGCCGGCAGGGCACAGGCTTTTCTCCAAAGAGCATCGTTACGCTATCCGAATGGGGACTCTGGGGATATTCGCAATGTGCGTGTGTCAGGAGACCAGAAAACTGTTTGTCTAGACCGGAAGTCTCCTCCCGTGCAAGGAGTCGATTTTCCCCTGCGTGCCTCTCCCTCCACAAATACCCACCGTTTGAACATGGCGGATCGGGTTTGCTAGAAGAAATGAAATACCGGATGCAACCAAGAAAGGCTCCTTCTACTACAGGAAACCATTTCATCAGCGAAAACACGTAAACTCTTGCCTCTTTCCACCACGTGGCTTCAGGCTCCACGTCAGACTGCCCTTTTGCTAGCATCACCACATTCCTCACCGTCCATCCCCAGCGTGGTGCCGGTCCCCGGCGTGAGAACCGCGAGAGTGCGAGAGGCCAGGCGCTCCGCAGGTGTGGAAGACAGCCCGATGCCCCGCTGGCAACACCCCCAACTGCCCCCGAGGGAAAGGATTCTGTGCATACAATGGCTGGCGCGCGCGTGCAGCACAGCCCCTTCCCCATTCAAGAACACAGATGCGGAAAGAAGGCTGCGTCACAGGGTGGCAGCACCGACAGCACCGACCAGACGTTCTTGCAAGGATGCGGGCTTCTACAAAAACTCTCCCAGTGGTTAAAACTTCCTTCTTCTTAGAGAATCCTTCCTTCATCAGCATAGCACAGAAAGCAGGCATCCCTCAGCACTGTCCAAACCAGAGACCGTTCCAATGGCAGAGCCAGGTGGAGAACTGCAGCTTGTTCTCCCGACAGCTCACAGCCCAGGAATGCATCGCCCCGCACCACACCTCAGTCAGGTTACGGCCTCTGCACCAAGCAGAAGCAACGAGAGCGTTTAGACGGCCAGCGACCATGTCATTCTCTCTCGCTAGAAGAGCTGAGCGAGGCTACATCCCACACTTCTCGGCAACGTAGCTAACCCGGTAGTTTCTCGACCTTTAACTCTTGAGGGTTGCGACCTGAGAGGGCCCCCCCGCCTTTCCAGGATGCACCCGGCGATGCCAGACAGCTATGCAGGCAGAGTCGCTTCTGCAGCTCCTGGGACCCCCGCAGGGATTAGCATGCCACCTGGATTTTCTGGGAGAGCACGGTGGGATATGACAGTCGGAGACGGCTAAGCCAAGGCAGACGAGCAGCCTAAGCCCCGAGTTTGCCACCTCTGCTCCCCAACTGGCATAAAGCACTGGGGTGTCTTCCCTCAGCCAACGTTGGAAGGAACTGGACTGCAGGTCACAGATACCGCGGAGTGGGAAGACAAGAGACTAGAAAAGGATCTCTGCACAATCTTTCCGACGGGCTTCTCCCTCCTTCAGTTCTCACCTGCTGTTGTGCTGTCGCTAGCTTTGGGTTTGGATTTAGACTTGAAGGAGAAGCGCTTGATGAGGCGGCGGGAGAAGCTGCCAGCTTTCTTCCTGGTGGCGGAGTTGGCGGCAACGTTGGATAAGTCATCGTGTGACTGGCTCAGGCCCGCTTCCTTCTGCTTGCTCCTCCTCCGGAAGATGAGCTTGGTACCACTCCGAAGAAAGCTAACTGCAAAGACAGAAAGGAAGGAGACGGAAACCACGATAGTATCCTGCCCTGGCAAGCCTCGGGGGCAACAACGCACTCGGCCGCTCTTGGATGAGCGGCAAAGACCTCTTCCACCCCAAGTGGCGGAAGCACTCGTCAGGTCAGCGAATCCCAGCTCCCAGCCACAAGGCAGTCTGCGTTCAGGACAGACTGCAATACCGACAAGCTGCTTCACTAAGCACGCCGTTACATGTCCCCTCTGTGTAAACTTCCTTTTACGCAACAATGTCCTCCCTTCAGTAGAAGTGTGCAGAATTGTAATAGAAAGCTAAGGCTCATATGAATGGAAAACAAGTGAGAATGTCTGCCTGTGGAGACACAGGGAGGAACACACAACAGGGAAAAGGCCTCTCAGACTAGCCCGTCTCAAGGGCACCTGGATTAGCCAGTCATCGAGCCCCTGGAACAACTGCCCAGGGTTCCACAAGATGCCCAAATCTGGAGACAAATGGCGGCAATGGCTCCAGATGACTCATGCGGGCGGGACAGGATGGAGATGCCAATCGCCATCGGCCCCAAATGGGTGCAAAAAGGCATATTCAAAACCTGCACACCATACAATGCTACAACAGTATTTCCTACAGAGGGGGCTTGCTTTCTGTTTTCTTCCTTCTCTTCCCCGCCCGACAGGTCTCTCAAGAATCTGGGCCACGCACCTTTCTACCTGCTGACGTGCAAACAAGGGGCCACCGCAGTTCAAACTGTACCTGGTTGTACCAGGGTACAACCCCCTGAAACTTGTCCCACTCTTGTACTCTCAGCAATCGAGATCTTGGCTTGTGCTTGTTTATGTAAGTTTGTAGCTAACTGAGACCATCATGGCTACAAGCAGACAAATCCAAGGTGTGCGACCTGCCTAACTGACACAAGCCCAGAAAGCCCAGAACAGCAGCTCGGTCAGGTCAGGCCCGCTCCATCGTTTAAAAGCAGAGAGTTTGCGTGGACACGCTACTTTGATGCTAACAGAGAAAGAGGGAGGGCATCAAGGCCCGTACAATCCACATTGTTGGGCGGCCTCCATTTCCGCGCCAGAGGCAGCTGAATTCAGAGGAGGAATCATTATTTATGGATGCGTGTCTAATCTGTGGACCCAGAGGCCAGGGAGTGAAAAGTGTTCTCAGGACCATGTGAGCTGCACAGGGTTCCCATCTAAGAGAGCACAGAAACCGAAAAGGCCACAGGAATTGGACACCTGCAAATAGAGGAGTTTGGAACCGCTCCAACAGGAAGCGTGGGAGAGAGGCAGGCTCTTCCAGGCTCCAGAAGAAGCCGCTCTTCGCCACGCCGAAAGCTGGCTGCAGCCCCCACGCTCGGGTGGGGAACTCAGATGTCACTTTGTCCTCAAGTACAACAGGCTAACATTAGCTACCGTCTAACGGTTCATCCTTACCTTTGTGATCTTTCAAGCTCCTGGTCTCAAGGGCTCCCGTGGAGCCAGTTTCAGACTCAACATCTTCCACCGATGGTCTCTCAGAGATGTCCGATCGCGTCGTCTCATCCAGCTCCTGACTGGCTCTTTGTCCCGACGGCGATGATTCCAGCAGCTGTGACGATTCGGTAGAATCGTGCATCCGGTCAGCTGCACCCTCTGCCACAGAATCCCCGTACGCCGTGGCCTCCAGGGATGCAGCATAACCCAGAGAAAGTGCCATTTCATCTTGAGCGATAGGTACCTGGAGGGGAGTCAGAAGGTCAGGCAGACAGGAAGACAGGGTCTAAAGGATCGCATTTATCTCCCTTCCTCCATCCACACCTACATATGGATGCTCCAGTTCCGATCCTCAGTGCTAGACAGCACCAATGTGCAATCGTCACTCTTTTGCTGAAACATACTGGAACACGGCCAATTCTAAAGCATTCCACAGCACTTCCCTCCCTCCTGTAGGCAAGTCTGAGGAGAACTCCTTAGATTCTCCACGAGGTTCCCAACCAGCTACGGCAGCAGCCTCCTCTTCTGCGGCTGCCCTTTGCGAACTCCCACCGGCAGCTACCCTGCAGGCCGGCGAGGTACCTTCGACACTCACTGGGAAGCAGTGACAAGCTGCAAGGAAGCAGTGAAAGGGCTCTGCCGAGCAAGTCGTCTGTGCTGGAACCTTCCCACACCGGTCCCTACGGGACAGGGTGGTTTCACGCACACATCCCTAGAAACAACGTCCCAGATTGGAAATGGAGCCCCCTAACTACCAGAGACCTTGGAAACTCCCGAGATGATCAGCGTGCTACGTTTTGTTGGGGTCTTCTTGGCGGGCTTGTTATTCGTCTCGGTTAGCTGCCTGATTGCCGTCTCGGCCACCGGATCCAAGCCATTGGGCATATGGCTATCCCCTGAGCACAAGAAAGATACCGATGCTTGAAATAGCGACCTTCGGCATGGGCAAGAGGTCGCTTGCTGCCTGCAATGCTTGCAATAGGCAACTACATGTGCACGAAGGTAGAGAGCAGAATTTATTACGGACTTGCCCGAATAAACCAAAGGAAGGAAGCTCTATATAGCTCTCAGCTCTTTTAGGCACCTGAAAAGTTTGCTTTCCCACCAAGCATTATCATTAAAATACCCTTCCCACTCGACAAAGACTTCCAAAGACTCCCCAGAGTTTGGGTAGCCTTGGCTGCAAACAGTCAAAATGGCCGCAGCGCCCTGTCCCGGAGACAGAGCCCGGAGTACAGGGTGATCAAAGCTCTTGGGGTCTGGATAGCCTGGAATGTCCTTGTCAAGCAAGGAAACACCCAGCATCACAGACGGGATAGCCAAAGTGGAATTTCTTTTACCTGCCCCCACCCACCACCACCCCTCCGCCGCCACCTTCACTTGGGCACTTGGGCATTCTCTTCTGCAGCAAACGCAGACGAGTTCAGTGACCCACATTCAGACTGTCGCTCTCCAAGAAGGGCTAAGGAACGCAGTCGCTCCAGTAAGAGCCTCTGATTTCCAAGCACTTACGGCTACCGCTGGGCAAGGGGCCGCGAGGGCAGCCACCCTCCAAAAGCACTGTTGTCTTCTTTTCAGTCACTTCCACCTTGGAAGGCGACCTTGATGGTGAATCTTCACAGTGAGAGAGAGGCAGAGACACAGAGACACCAGTAAGTGAAGATGAAGCTTAGGCAACTTCACTACTGCATCGTGGCCCGCTACACACGCCCCCAAAAAGCCTCGAGTGTTCACAGAGAGCCTGCAGAGGCTGGCTCCGTGAGGGTTTCTGGCAACAAAGTAGTAAAAAGCCTACTGGAAAAAGACGCGTGAAGCAGCCCCGTCGTGAGACCCCGTTCATGCTGTTTCCCAGCCCCACCTCATGGAATATCCAGCACTACATTGATCAGGATGCCAAATTGCAATCGGCAACAACCACTACTAAGGTCAACGTGCTTTTGGCTCTGCATTCAGTACGTACAGCGTTAACTTCTTTAGCAGTGAAGAAAATAGAGGAAGAGTGGCAAAACGCTTAGCCCGACATCACGCAGAGGTTATGCGGCAGCATACACATTAAGAGTTGGGACCTCCCGCCACCAAAGAGCATCACAGAGGCTGGTCCCTCTCTCACCTCCCCCCAAACCCAGGGCTGCATCAATTCCCTCCCCCAAGGCTACATGAGTCTCCAGCCAGCTGCAAGATGCTAAGGGAATGGCGACGATGCCCGAGTTCCAACCCGGAAGTGCCATGCAAGGTGTGAGTCTGCAACAACCGCAACATAAAATGGCTAAACGGTTTTGCTACTGCCTGTGTGAGCGGCCTCGGGAATATCGTGGCCGAGTCTGCACCCCCATAGCGGCCATCGTACAAGACGCCGTGGGCAGCCCCCCCTGTCGTGGGGCAGCCTCACCCAGTTTACAGTCTGCCTTGGGCCGGGACTGAATCGTGGTGACAGTAGTCACAATGGTGCCGTCAGGCATGATGGTCCGGTCCATCTCCACCTTCTTAGTGGGGGTGATGCTGGTTCGCAGAGATGTGGCGTGCTGAGCATTCAAAGATGCAGGAGACTCCTGAAATAGCAGCTACAAAGAGTAAAGCACAGCTCAGAGAGGCTCTCTTCCTCCCAGATGGAAAGGCAGGCATAGGGGTGACAAAAGCTATTGCTCTGGACACCGAAGAGCCATCCCCACTACAATGTCGGTTGAATGGAGGGAGGCTTAGGGACTGAGTGCCAGGCGACACCCTTCCTCAGCCTAAGGGTCTGCTAGTCCCCTGTGACAAGCCCATGCTAATCACACTCGTCTCCAGCTAGAGGCTCACATCGTGAACGCTTCCGGAGCGCACCCTCGTGCTGAGTGTATGGAGTTGTGAGCTCACCTCCAATATAATGGTAGCTTCAGCCGCCAGTGACCGCCCAGCTCCTGGGGCCAGCGAGCAGACCTGTCTCCCAGATGGTTGTTTGCCCAAAGAATCAAGCAAAAGTGTGGCATGTGCCAGCAGCACATCTGCGAGAAGGAACAGGAAAACAAAACACACTGCATGACCTCAGCACCTCAGATGTCTCCCGGGCAACCCCTGCTTTTGGGAAGCAGCCCTGGGGGCCAACGAAGCAGATCCCCATGACTCCAGTAGCCCCCAGGTTTGAGGGGAGGAGGGGGCTGGCAGCGTTCCTCCGCTCCTCTTTACCAATCCAGAAATCGACTCCCTTAGAGGTGGCCATTGTGCGGCCTCCATCAAAAATAGGTGCTGCGGTTAGTCCCTGACCGAATACAAATGAACAGAGTTAAAAGCCTTCTGCAACGTTCTTCCAATACACGGGGGCAAATCCCCACGTCCCCCTCCCCGCTTCAGAGCGGAGACGGGCGGGCCACGGGAACCTCCTGGGTACCAAAAAGGTCAGAGTAAGAGCATTTCACTAAGAACAGACTCCAGAGTCTGTTCGTGCAGTCAGAGGCTCACGTAAAATTGGATCTGAAAAATCCTTTGCAAAGTTCATCACATGTCGTACAGACACAGAACTACCACAGGCTCAAAGCACAGGAAGTCCCTTAGGCATTTTTGTCTCCTCGTCTTACGATCCATCTTACGGCTGCCCGTACTCACTTCCCCCTCCGTCACCGTTCCCCAGCACCTGTAGCTTCAGCTCTTTACTTCTAGGTCCCAACTCCCTGTTGAAACAGAAAAAGACGGGCTAGTATCAGGCAATCTTTGCAGAATGGCCACGGAGCAAACAACCCCATTCCATATCTTCCCTCCCTCAAATCTCACACGCCTCATCACCTTTTCCAAAGCTCCAGTACACGTGCACCGCTTTGGAGGACACAACAAGAGGCAGCACACTACACCGAAGAGAACTCCGGTTCATGTCCCCTGCAGGGCTGTGTAGGCTGCCAGGGGAAGTTGAGAGGGCAATCTCTCTGGAAGGCCGAGATTTATGCTCCAGGCCTTCTGCACCTGCCACTCCCACACGCTGCCCACGATCGACACTTCTGCCCATCCAGTTACAACACCGAGCGTCCGGGGGAGCGGGAAATAAGTATGCAAGCTGGGGCCAATTGCCAGAATCGGTAGCCCGGCAGGCGGGCAGCACAAACACACGCTGCCCTGCAGCGCGGACTTCACCTCTGCACCGTATGCATCAGTTACTGCAGTGCGGTAATGACACCCAGAGACCATGCCGGTCTGCCTCCACTGTGCCAGCCGGAAGGAGGGCAGACACTTACAGAAAGAGCTCCTCGTTCCACTCCATCTCTGCTGCAGCACCGGCACTGCCAGCTGTCACCGGCCTCGTCCGCTTCTGCTGCGAGGGGCTGTCTAGCTCTGCCACGCAGCGTATCTCCCCAACTCCTGCAACAGAGGGACAGAGCGCACGCACGCGCTCATCAACACAAGACAGCGGCTTGGCGGATGCACGCCACTCTTTTCCATTCAGACCCACCCAAAACATCCACTTGCTCCAATCTCACCACCTGCGCGCTTGCCCCTGCAGATCAGCAATGTTTTCACGCTTACCTCCCTTCCCCTGGCAGCCCAAGTTCAGCACTCGAAGATTCCGGACCAACAGCTTAGAAGCCAGAGGGGCTGCTGCTACTCCGGATGGGGACTCTTGAGTCAACTTATTGCTGGGTACCTGAGGAATGACGAGAGTGAGATCGATGCCTTTATCATTCACTTGCCAGCAGACAGCAGCAAGACGCGCGACGTTCATCCTTGCATCTGCTAAGTAGCTCCTCACACCAAGATAGAGGAATACCCACAAGAGCCATCGAGAGATGCTGCAGGTTCCCCAAGCTAACGACCTCCGGTGGGACCTCGTGTTATTTCAGATGGGAAATTTAAGGCAGACGTGAAAAGAGACAGACAAGAACAAGCTTGCTGGCGGCCAGACAGACAACTGAAGACAACAAACCATGAACCGTTTCATGTCTGTAAAGGCTGCCCTGGTGGAGCCTTGGTGTTCAGAGCAACGGAGAGACTGCCAAAACAGAGATGCGTCTCAGGCAGTCTGGCTCCACCTCAACACAACTGGCACTCAACGCTCAAGGAAACAAGGTACAAACAGACCTGCCCTTCAGAGCAGTATCTAATTATCCCTACTCCCCGCGCCACAGTACCCCAACTCCTATGACAGCGCAGGCCGGGATGCAGCTGTCGCCCAGAAGAGAGTCTCAACCCTTGGATTCCTGCCTGAGCCTCAGCCCTCAGAAGCGCCCCTGGGCACATTGTTTAAGGCACAAGAACGACATGAGGAGAGAGACTTACCGCACCGGCTCCGGCGGTGCAGGCCTTCAGATTCACCATCATGGCTGGCTGCGTGCTGACAATGGTATCCTCAATCAGATCCTTTATGGTGGACAGATCCGCTCTCCCTTCATTCTTCTCTCCGCAAATCAAGAGGAAATGCAGGAAAGTCATAATGAGGCTGACACATTTTCTCCTTATACAGCTCCAACTGCCTCTCCAGCCTCTAAGACGCTACACCGTCTTTCTCCCGGTAATAACCTCCCAGGTACTCTTCCCGTATCCTGTTCACACTCTCCCCAGTGCTTAAAGCTTCCGTCTAACAGCTGCAGGCAAATGTAAGTTGTCTAAATGAGACAAACTCAGCCTCTGCATCTGTAGTCTACCCATTGCAAATTTTGACAATACAGCTTTTACAGTTTGCCACATCCTCACCACCTCGTGAGGTGGTACTACCGCACTTTTGGGAGAACAGCCAAATTCCTACATCTACTCAGGATAAAGCAACAAGGGTGTCAATAAAACAAACAAATCAACCAACCTATTTGGATCACAGAAGCGCAAGCACGCCCGTGTTCAGCTCGTTAAACCTCTAATAGCCACAGGTTCCACACACTAACCTCTCAAAAAAACCCCAAACAAACAAACAACACCACGACCCCCCCACCCCCACCCCCACCCCCCAAAAAAAAACCACGAACCAACCCAGCTCATTTTGCAGCTCTACATCTGACAACAGCAGGACCTACATAGACAGAAAGCCTTTTTCGCTATGCAGACTCCCATTCAGCTGTTAGACCAAACTCGGACAACAGACATCGGTACGGCTTCGGCCCTCTTGAGGAGGCGCTGTTTTGACAGAGGTGAGCTAGTATCGGTTCCAGGGCTAAAGAATCCCCTCCCTCGCCCTAAAGGGCCACGACAGCGAGTTGCCAACCTCTCCCCTCCGCAGCAGCCTTCCTCTTGGCTCGGTGCTGTTTCTGCCCCTCCCGCCCTTCCGCCGCTCGAGTCCGGCTTCCCACCATTTGCCGCTCACCTGGCGAAGTTGAAGTCTCGGAAGAACAGAAAGGTTCAAATCTGGTCTGTCCTTGAACACCCACGACACCAGGAGACCTTCATTCTGTATCTCCTCCAAGTGGATCTCCACCTGGACCAGAACAAATACCCATAGTCAGGAACAGTCTCTGTTTCCATTAGGTGCTTTTCGCCCTGCTTCAAATTCAGCAGCTGAAAGGCCCTCACACCAGCACAACAATAAGAGACAGAACGTAAGAACAAAAGCGGTCCCGGGCCTACAGGAAGAAGCAGCTGCAGAAGCCTCATCGTCCATAGCGAGATCTGGCTTCCTCGCTGCCTTCGGATGCCTAGGCGCCATCAGAGGGAAAAACGATGGGTTATTTCTTTGGCTGAAGAAAAAGCCTGCAGGACAATCCGAAAGAGCGAGCTGGGCACTGACACGGAATGTTTACTGAGCTACATCAATTAACCATTGCCAAACCTAAGCACAGCCATTCGTAAGTTAGCAATGCGTCTCTACGAGATCATCCTCAGATTGAAAACTCATCCAGGTCACCAACAGTCTGCAACAACAAACCAGACTGTATGCCATCCCGTAGTTCACTTGAAAAGTAGCACACCCGTACACCTGAAAGGCATCATTAATGCAACAGACAGAAACAGAACCACACAGGAAGAACTCCTGACCCACTATCTCTTTTACTAGAGGGGAATGAAATTTAACATAGTTCTAAAGTAACTGACAGACTGACATTTATTTACCATGAACACCGAAGGTCGTCAGTCGAAAGCGGCGTATCTGGGACACAGTAGCCAAGTAAATAACCAACAAGAGGCGCATAAAAGAGGCAAGGCACATTTGGGAATACAGTACTTGAAGCATTCCAACCGACAGGCATGTGGTAACCTCACCAGCATTTCGCAATGCAGCAGCGAGACCTCAATTAGAATGCCACGTGCAATTCTCTACAAGAACGATCAACCCAAAACTTCAATAGGCACAGACAAGGAGACCTAGAAAATGCCAGCAAGTAGAGGAGCAATTTGATGAGACGTGACAAAGGCCACCTGGCTCCAAGAGACTACGCAAAGATGAAAAGCGACCACAGCTGCCACCCACGACTATATCAGCAGCAGGCACGCTAAACACCAAGGAGAGAGAGAGGAGCTATTTACACGACCACGGAAGGGAGGCACAAAACCAAACCGGGATGATCTGATAAACGTAGGCTGAAAATTTTAATAAAGCTTCTGAGAGCAAAGGGGTTCTAGAACAACCTTCCAACTGCAATACCTGCAATAGCAGGGGATTGGCTTCTGCTACCACAGAGTTACTTCTAATTTCACCATGACTCCCTATAGCGCAAACGAGCACACAGTCTCCAAGCAAGATACAGTCTCCAGCGTCAAGCCCTTCTTCACGATGGGGACAAAATCACATTCCAGAGAAGAAAATCCAGCCAGAAAGTGACTATGGAGTTACCCCCCACTGCGATTTCACAGAGCTTCTGTTCTGGAAGAAGCATCTCCAATATTCAACACACAGAAAAACACCTGTATCGCACTCTTGTGGATGTTTTAAGGGGAGCACTGACAAGCAAACCACTCACCGTGGATTTCTTTTTCGCACCAACAACCAGGACGACACCATAATCGTACATACGCGCAGAACGCATCTTTCCCTATCCATCACACCGTGAAGGGAATTGAACTCTGTGGACCTTTTGCTTCTTAAACACCCACTTAAGAACACATTATAGAACACTGCTGTGCCTCAGATCTCTCTGGATGTTGTTACAGCTACGTTACATAGCCAAGACCTGCAGAACAAGACTCAGAGAATGGGACTCAGCAGCCAGATCAGGAATATTTGCCACCCTGCCAAACGTTAGTGACAGCATGCTGCTTCTTGCAGCACGATGAGGCCTTTACTTGCACCAAATCAGGTCCTCCTTCCTCAATCGGCATGGGGCCGGGTGAAAGAACAAGTTCAGTGGCTAACTTCTTACAACTGTTACCTGAGCCTGCAGCACAGCCAGAGTGACATGATAGGTGTCCACAGAAACAGCAACTGGGGACTGCTGAGTAACTGAGACAGGGAATTTCACAGCTTCAGCTGACAGATGGCAGGACAGCACCTAGAGAGAAAAAGAAGGACATGAGTTTATATCCTTGGCGAGAGCCAGCCGTGCGATGGCAAAACGTCTAAAAGCAACAGGCAAGGTTGACCCATCGTGGCAGGAAAGAAACGCCAGGCTTACTCCCAGACCCAGCTCTGCACTGCGAACCTGCCGTTTCAGACTGGATGTGAGGCAGTAAAGTTGTATCGGTGACAGGAGCGCTCTTCTCTCCGCTATAGGACCCCAATATTCGGGCTCAGCATCCATATGCCCCAGCTCCACCAACACATCCCCCCCCCGGGGCTCTCCCAGAACTCACCATCGAGCAGCCCCAGAGCCGCAATGTCACAAGCCCGTCGGCAGGCCTCCGAACTCAACAACAGACCTCGCGCAAAACCCCCCCGGTTCCACCATCCCCATCGCGCAGGCCTCGGCGATATCCATAGAACACACCATCAGCCAACAGAGAAACGCCACACCGTACAATTCACAGCAGCAAAGCCTTACCATGCTGTGGTCCGACTGTCCTTTGCACGTCACGCGACTTATGTGTGCAGCTGGTGGTAACTGAGGACCCTCTTCAAATGTGATCTGCACTGAACTCTACAAAAAGAGAACTCTGTTAGTACCCGATGGTCAAGGTATCCCAGATAGTTCAAAAGAGGACGAACAATTCTGACGTGGGGCCCCAGAGACACTCCGGTCCATTTCCATGGATCCAGCCAGCAGGTGGAACCGTCGCACAGTGCAATTCTACCCACCTTGGCTTGTCCAGACAGAGAAAGGAAACAAGGTCTCCGGTCAAGACTTAGACTCACAAATGCTACGTTAATTTCAGACAGGCAAGCCCAAATGAGAATGGACAATTGTTCTGGACAGCAGTCAACTATAAGTCAAGTGCGTTAACCCTTCTTCATTGCAGAAGCTTTGCTGTTTCTTCTCTCTCTCTCCCTGCTCTGTACTAATCCTGCCCCAAGTAAAACAAACAAACAAACAAACAAATAAAAAACCCCACCCCAATCAACAACAAAATCCACCCTCAGTATACGGTACATCAGCTCCTGTCCTCGACTTGTTCCCTTTTTCCACCCTCTCCTGGTTTATTAGATTACAATCTCCACTGCAGAAGCATCCCTCTTCTTCATTTGAGGATTTCTCCTGGGAATATAACAGGACCGGTTCTCTACGGAGAACCCTTCTCAAGAAATACAAGGCCAAGATAAAGAGTTGAGAGCATCCCTGCATGAAACGTATCCCTCAAAGATTCCCCAAAGATTCCCTCTGCTCACAAGGGGCAAAAAGAGAGAGCAAGCAGGCAATCTGAGCACAAGGGCACAGCCGTTTGCCAAGCTGCTTATGTTTTAGGGCCAGGGTGACTGAGGGGGAGCGTAAAGGTGTGGGAAACCGCACTCTCTTTCTTAAGCGAACGAGACTGTGCGCCGCCACCTCCGTGCAACAGACCGACCCAGGTGACAGGCGGAAGGGGGTCGGAAGGGGCTCCTGGACACTAATCGACCAGCATACATACTACAACCTGAAGAGCCACTTGCCTGTCAAAAACTAGTCTGGACGCATGCCCTCCTCTCAACACAGACACGAGGCAGCTCTCCCAGTGACCGAACTTCAAAACTGAAAGACTCAATGGAGAAACAATGTTGGATCGCTACCTGCTGCTTCATACTGCTAATGCCTACTGTTTCTTCTTCTTGCAAGCCTCATCCACCGGAGCTGTGCATTCACCCATCTGGGTCAGTCCAGAATATCAGATCAGCCCTTTCTCTCCGCAACCAGAACCTCCACCCAATGACTCAAGTATATAAACATCAGCGGCAAGCCGTTGCCCTGTTCTTCCCAATACGTCACAGTCTCACCAAGCTGGGAGGCGCTGGCCAGCTTCGAAAGATCTCGTTACTCAGCCGGCTCGGAATGAACTGCATGCACAAGGTAGCGTGATCCTATACATACCCCAAGGCAGGGAGAAAACACAGAGGAAAAATAAAACGAGGAGGGTAGCGTGCTCTTGAGAGGCAACTCAATTCCTTTCAAGTCTTTGCCCCATTTTAAGGCAAGTAACTTGAAATCCAAACGGGAAATAAGAAATGCCAGCTGCTAACATTTAAAGATCTATGGAAAAAAGTGGCACCTTGTGACGGAAGCCACTCTCTTGAGTACCAGGGATGAGAATGAGACACAGCCGCAAGGCAGACTGACCCTCATCTGCCTGCTGCCAGCTCCCTCAGATCATGCTCCTAGCAGAATCTGCCTGAATTCAGATGCTGGCGTGCTCTGACCACGAATGCACTCCTATAAAGCTCCTACCATGTGGATTACATCCTCACGTTCACTGTGATTCAGAAACATGAGGAAATGTGGGCAAATCTAGACCCGAACGAGATTAGGACGCGTTCTTTTAAAATTCACCAAGCTGAAGGAAGCCATGCGGAAACAACAAAACCACGGAAAGAAACAGACTATCAAGAGGGAAGCGACCGAGCAGCATTCCTCCAGGACTAGGACCCTGGAACGCTAGCCTCCCTCTGTGATCCTTTTATGGCAAACCGTGAGACTTCTACCCCAGCTTCAGCATTTTCCTTTCCCTTTCTCGGGACTACGCACAAGGGAAAATGAGACAGCGCACCCAGAGGACGGTAAAGATAGCTCTTGAACAGGCAATCAATTCAGGAATCTACGGTTCTTCCCCAGCCATACCAACAAGCCTGCGGAAGCGGACTTATAAATGAGGGCCGAGACCCTCCACCCTTCCGCATCCACGCCGAGAGCCCGACACGCTCACAACCATCTGCTCCTCCACAGCAATTCCACTATTAAACCCCGCTTCGCAGAGCTGCATTTCCTTACGGCTTTTTGTCAGTCAATACAGCTGAAATTTTTAAAAAGTGACAGCAAAAGGAGCTAAGAATAAGTCTACCCCGGAGAAAGTCAGATCGCTCGCTTCTAAGCATAAATCTATCCCCAAGTCCCCTTGGGACTTAAAAGGAGAGCAGGGGTGGAGTCAGACTGGGAGCGGGGAAGCAGCCGCTGTCAACTGCAACGAGGACTATCAGGCCTTATGCCCCTTCCCTCGACCAGATGCAAGAATAATTTCATAGGAGACAGAGACTAGGGAGGAGGGGGCCACAGGGTAATGCTTTTTATGAGAAGGCTGGTGCATTTTCAACTACAGAATTGCCATCAGTTCTAAACCGAGGTTTACCTGAAAACTACAATGCACTGCAAAAAAGGAGACGCTGCTTCTCCTTCAAGATCTCAGCAGACGGCAGGACTACCCTTTACGCAACTTCATTACAAAACCAAAACAAAAAAACCTAACACACACCCAGCCCAGACCAAGTCTCCTGTTCTGTGGCCTTCGGAAGGTACGCATGGACTACACGGAGAAGACCGGAGTCAACCTGAGGCTGACTTCACCTAATCGCTCCGAACTTTTAAAAGACTGGAGGAGTATTGTCTCAAAAAAAATTTTTCAGTTAAAGTTAGTGCTTTTGTATTATTAAGTCCCTACTCTCTTCTCATTTGGCAGCCCCCTAGATTGCTTGAAAACGTAATTCCTCAGGGCACACAATGAAAAGTTACTCAGCCTTGCAATATGTTAGCAAAGTTGCAACGACCGAGACTAAATGGTCTTACTTCTTTTTCTACTGTTACCGTCTCCTGACGCCATAGGCTGTAGCGTGAAAGTTCTCGTACGAGTCAGCAAAGAGTTCCTCGGCAGAACGCATCGCGCAAAACCTCAGTACCAAAGCGCTAGCTAAAAGACAAAATGAAAATTTTCACTTGTTTTATCGCCTGACAAAGAGATACCTCAAAAACAACTGCATTATAAAGGGCAGTTGCGAGTCTAGGCCAAACGTTGCAACGCAGTAACTTGCTATATGGATCGCAAAGTTTAGATGCGACTGAAATCATTACACAGATAGTTATCTTGAACAACAATCGCATATCTCCATGGCTTTGCAAGCATCACGTGGATTCAGGACCCACACTAAGTCTTCCACCTCCATCCCCGATTGAAGACCGTGCCATTTCTTCTGTGTGCCTGAAAGAATTTCCATGTCTTACTTCCAAGGCTCAAGGAGGAAACGCTAGCAAAAAGACCATAGTTATCCCTTTCCCAGCTAGACGTGATCAGCCACTTTATCCCATTTTATGAGGAGCAGGGGGCTGAGTGCTGGAATTCCGCGGCTCAAAAGCAGGGCATTGGCAGGAATAGGATGCCTGAGGGGCGGGAGAGGAAAAGGGTCCGAGATGGAGCATTTTTCGCAGTTAAACAGATGTAAGCAGCTCCAGGTAACTCCCGATCTTATCCAGAATCCCACGTAAGACACAGCCCCCCAGGACAACCACCAGGCCCCACTTCAGAGAACAGCTTTTAGACCCAGCAACTCACTGTGGCAATGCTGCTTTCTGAGTGGACCTGCTCCAGACGAGGAGCGACTGCAGCAGCAACTGAAGCGTGGCCCTCCGGGCCGTTTCAGCCATCAGCTAATCTTCACCTTACAGGAGTTCTAAATTCTGGAACTTAAAAATTCAGGTCATTTGGAGAGAATCTAAGGAATTCAGCACGTGAAAGCTGTGGAAGAGCGTGGAAGAGCGCAGCGTATCAGACATGGGCCACTGCTGACACTCGACCACCACGACCGCAGCATTCTGACAAGAGGGGCACGGAAGGAGAGGGTGCGTTTCTACGGGGGGAGGCACTTCGCAAATGTTCTCGCCTCTGTTCAGTCCCTTGCCGAGACCTCTCTCTAAAGAGTTCAGTCCCTTGCCGAGACCTCTCTCTAAAGAGAACGTGGAGCACACGTTCTCTGTGTGCTCCATCCCAGAGAACGGCCCTTGACTTTCCTGTCAGGTCTTGAAAAGAGAAGCAGCAGTTGCCCTGGCTTGCCCTACGCAAGCCACTGTACTGAGCCAACGGTAGGGGGGCCGCTAAGCGTCGCTCAAGGCAGCGGGTCCCCTCAATACAACGTGTCGTATCAGAACGAACTTACTTTCAGTCTTTCACAACAGAAAGAGCTGGCTTTGAGGGTTCTACACCAGCAGGATCCGCAGGGTTTTGGCTTCCGTACAATAAATTGGCCAAGCGTATCCTGACATTCGGAAGTTTGCCGCAGCAAAAAGAACCGCTTTTTCAGGATGGGGATCTCGGGTTCAATGCTGCACCTGACTATTTGCATGACCAGGGGAAGGCGGGGAGGAGGAGGGAGGGAGAAACGAATGGAGGCAGGCAGAAGGAAGGGCTTTAGCAGCTGACAGGTTAAACACCAGATCAAGTTTCTCACATCTCACCCAGTGTAACTTTCAAGAGCATAATCTTACATAATCTAGTCTCGTTTAGTTCCAGGCTGTAGTCCTACAGCCACCTCATACAGCACCACCCTCTCATTCTTCCTGTACCTCATCCTGTAAGATCAAGAACATAGCCCAGTTAGTACTCATTAGGCTACTACTCGTAATCAGTCCTGCCTGCCCTCAGAGGAGTCAGGCCCGCACGCTGGACTCCTCCTGCCCTCGGTATACTTCAGGGACTGTTTTCTGACTCTCTTAAGAGTACGATGAAGGTTTCTGAACTTGTTCCAAGTAACCAGTACAAGAAATGGGACACAAACACAACAGGGCCAGTTGATTCCCCCCCCACCATGAAAACTTCTTGCCCTACTTCGGAACAGGCACCTTACCATTTTCTCAGTCGTTGACAACTAAGTGCAAGCAACTGACGACAGTAAAGGAAATTAAAAGACAAAGAATCACCAGAGAAGGAATGGCCGAATTCACAAAAGCAGGCACAGCTTACGGTTCGATGGTTAACTTGACCTTTATCCCTGCGTCTGGAAGATCAAGCACACCTTTGTGGAAAGACCCATTTTTCCGCAAACCTCTTGGGAACAGAGCGCTCGATCTCTTGAAAACCCGGCAGAGGATAAGCTCATCCTAAAACCAATGAAAAACTTTGAATACTCTGTCCTTCGACACCATCAGAGCCTGGACGGGGATACAAACATCCATTCCCATTTCCTAATGCTAGCCAGCTAGATTTAAGGTGGGAAAGAGAGACCGGGTGCTAAGACATTTCTGTTAAAAAGGACAATTTCACTTATCGCAAGTAGCAACAAAGGAGAAACTATGCCAACGCTTCCAAGTCGATCTAACATCTGGTGAGTCAATCTAACAAGGCAAAGGAGGAGGTGAGAAGTCATGCCACGCGTGGAGCAGAGAGAACTTCAGGTGGGAAAGCAAAGGACTGAACACAACAAAAAAATTTTCTTTCTTCAAAAGGAGAACAATAAAAACTAGCTGTGGAGCATCAGTGAGACAGGTCCAATGAACCAAATCCGTCCAAAACAGCGGCAATAAGCAACACCCAGCTTCACGACAGACCTCAGAATAGGAAGAGGCAACATACATAAGACAAGCGTTAAGAAAGGTAACATTCGGAACAAGCCAATTCCCTGATCCATCCATAACAGGCAGAAGATATAATTTAGCAGGTAAAAACATCAGCCAGGTAACAGGGGTACACAATCCTACGCAGACAGCCCATCCGCATTCACACCTGCACAATACTTGTAGAGGCTGATCCTACATTTCTTACGAGAACAAAACCTGCCTTGAGACACGCTGCTCTTCCAAGTAGTAACGCTCAACCATCTCGCCTCGTAGAAGCGACAGACGACAAAGTCTCTCAGAAAACTCACACAGCCACCATACGGGATACCGGGACCAGGCTATGGCTTTCTTTACAAAACCTGTAACAGCCTGTGCTCTAAATCCAAGTTACCTGGTCTGAAGTGACTTCATACGTCCTTTCAAAAGGAGTGGTGGACGATATTTTTAAATATTCTCTGCACTACAGTGCTCGACGCTAGTAAAAGAAAAACGTTCCCAGTCCGAGGCTGCAAAAGGAACACAAAGGCGGCTCATTACGCACAGATATCCCATTCTGGTCATTTGGCGCTTCCTAACGCCAGGAGGCAACCATCACCTGAGAACAACCACAGCCCTTGCTCTGCGCTTTGAACGAGATCATTTGATGAAATCCTTTCAAAAAGGGTTCTGCTGTGCTACGGTTAAGGACTACAAAACTTCAAGAACGCCGTGCTTGACCTACACAATTAAGATTTGTTCCGTCTTGTGCCGTTACTTTCAAGTGCAACTGCTTAATGAGCCTTATTAACCCCGCTGCTCTCAAGATGCCAGACAGCACTGTCTACTTTAAGCAGGAAAACAAAAGGCCAAAACTGAACTGCCCCATACTTGCTGATGGGAGCTAAGGCCTCCCCTCGAAAAAACACAGGTACCATGCAGGTGACACGTAATAAAAAACAAGCATTTCTTCCTAAGTTGCCTTCCTCAAAGATGCAATTTCTTCATCTCATCCCAGCAAGTTATTATCAGGGGATTACACCGAGGCAAGTGAAAATACAGAGAAATGAAGAGCTGCAGAAGGTACGCTGGAAAAAACACTGCGCAGACACTCCCAAGGGAGCCAAAGTCATGACACTACCTGTGGGGTTGGACTTTACGAAGGCTCTCACGTTGATACAACTAACAACGGTTGGGGGCAAGGGGAGTAATAATTTCTCATTCCTCCCCACCTCCCCCAATCGCCTCATTTTTTCACGTGGCTGGGCTGCACCGAGAGATCCGCTTTTCCGTCCTGCCCCTAGCCCAGAATTTAACCCACTTGGTCAAAAGGGGAGAGACTTTTCCAACCATGCTGGAAAACTCGAAGACAAGTTTGCATCGCATTCTTCAAGACTTTCGTTTCCTTTTCTTCAAACGCGTTAGCTTCGCGCTAACCGTTTTTAGCTCTTGATTTTCCCACGCGACTTAACAGGAAGGCTCCCCCTTCCCGTTCATACGATGAAAAAAAGAGGAGACGGCGACAGACTTTGGACCACAGCTTTTGTGGGCAAAAGCCCCTGCCCCGCAGGCGACGCGAGCTACCGGGTGATTGTTTCCACGGGGAATCAGCGAGGCATATTCTCCTTCGTGAATTTCAGAACGACAGATCGATACAACGGTAACGCTGGGAGACGAAAGGGAAGAAACACCAGAAAATTCGGAAGAGGTTGCTGTGGAAACCTCCAACTGCTCCATCAGCCGCTTTCCTGAGACCCGACCGGGGCTCCGGCTCCCGCCGAGGAAGGCTTCCCCGGCGCCCGAGAACAAAGGGCGGGCGGCCCCGCCCGCCCCGAAGCCGCCGCCGCCGCTCCCCCCTCCGCTCCCAACGGCAGCTCCCCCCGCCCCGGCCCCGCCGTACCCCGGCCCCGCCGTACCCCGTGCCGGCGCGCCTGGCTGTTGAGGGCTCGCACCCAGGCCCGCTGCCACTGCTCCCGCAGGGACCGGAGGGCGAGCAGCGCGGCAAGCAGCGCCCGGGCCCCGGCCCCGGCCTCCTCCTCCGCCGCCCCGCGCCGCCGCCGGGCCGCCGCCCGCCAGTACTGAAGCAGCCAGGCCGCCACGGTGAGCAGCGAGGCGGCGAAGAGCAGCACCAGCGCGGCCCAGCCCGGATCCGGCCCCATGGCGCGCAGCGACTCACGGCGGGCCGGCAGGCATGGCGGGCGGGCGGCGGCGCCGGCTCAGCCGCTGCCACCTCCCACCGGGGGAGGGGAGGCGGAGAGGGGAGGGGAGGCCCGGCCCGGCCCCGCCGCCGGCGTGCAGCTCACCGCCCGGTGCTCGGCGCCTGCGGGTCTGCGCCTCGCTGACGCCAGCCCGGGCAACCTCGTAGCTGCCGCCGCCAGCCGCCTCTTCCGGCGGTCCGACAGAGCAGCGCGGCCGCGGGCTGGGAGCCGGGCGGCCCGGCGACCTTCGAGCTGCCGTTACAAACTAATCCCCTGGCGGTCGCAGATCCCGCGCAAGATACTTTATTGATGCTTGTTTTTTCCCCAACATCTGAGGAAACGAAAGCGACGGCCGCTCCGCTCTTCGCTCCCGCCAGCGCTAAACGCGGGAGCCCCCCCGGTAGCCCGGCTCACCCTGCCAGGGCCAAAGATGGCGCTGCCCTCGCCCACAGGCCGGAGGGAGGCGGCGCATCCGGTGCCTCCTCTCTAGCGTCCGGCTGGAAACGCGCGGCGGGAGGCGCTCCGCGCCCGGCCCCGCTCTGTGCCCTTGGCAGGGGCAGCGCCCGCCGCGGCCATGGCGGCCTGGCCCGCCGTGCCCCTCCTCATCAACCTCGGCGGGTCGCTGCTGGGCTTCGTGGCCACGCTCACGCTGATCCCGGCCTTCAAGGACCACTTCCTCGCCGCGCGGCTCTTCGGCGAAGACCTCAACAAGGCCTCACGGCGGCCCGTGTGAGTAGCGCTGCCCCGCAGGGCCGGACCGGCCCCGGCCCCGGCCCCGGCCCCGGCCGGGCTGACTCCCCGCCTTACCTGCCTTTCAGCCCCGAAGCACAGGGCGTGATCAGCGGGGCCGTGTTCCTGATCATCCTCTTCTGCTTCATCCCCGTGCCCTTCCTGAGGTGTTTCGTGGAGGAGCAGTGCGCGGCCTTTCCTCACGACGAGGTGAGGCTTGCGTGGCGCTGGGGGTGCGGCAGGCAGGGGCCGGGAGCGGCCGCCGGTAACCAGGGTCCTCTTCTCTGTCCTGCAGTTCGTGGAGCTCATCGGTTCGCTCCTCGCCATCTGCTGCATGGTTTTCCTGGGCTTCGCAGACGACGTTCTGAACCTGCGCTGGCGCCACAAGCTCCTTCTTCCTACCATGGCTTCCCTTCCCCTGCTCATGGTTTACTTCACCAACTTTGGGAACACAACCATTGTGGTGCCTAAGCCCTTCCGGATGCTGTTGGGCATGCACCTGGACCTGGGTAAGTTCCGAATCGCCGGAAGCCATCATCCAAGCGGCGCGCGATCGGTGGAAGGGGTCACCCGGCGGCACTCTGTGCTGCAGAGGGAACACACGAAGGATTTGCTCAAGGAACTAGTGAGAGGGTGCAACTCCACCCACTGAATATTAGGCTGGAAAGAACAGCCAGAAACCGAGCACGCATTCAACCGTGCGTAGATAGGCACTATACGGATAGTTGCCGCATGGATAGTCGCCGTATTGTACGTACGTGTACACGTGACGGCCAATTCCCAGGGGAGGGAACGATTTATTAGTAAGCTACCAATCGCTAATCAAACCTCACTGAGATCGCTAGGTAATGGGTCGTTGTACAAAGCGGGATGCAAGAGCTTCAGTGAATTGGACCGGGGCCTGCTTCACCCACGAATACCAAAGCACTTGGCTCGCTCTGACCTGCAGGTATCCTCTACTACGTGTACATGGGCATGCTAGCAGTGTTCTGCACCAATGCCATCAACATTCTCGCTGGAATCAACGGAATTGAAGCAGGGCAGTCTCTGGTGATAGCTGCTTCCATTATCGTATTCAACATTGTAGAGTTAAACGGTAAGGAAGAGAACATCTCTGTTTGCGGGTGCAAAAAGCAAGGGGAGATAGAATCCTAGATTTCAATGTCTGGCATTACTAAAAGTCAACCAGTCCTGTCTTATCACAAACACGTTTGTTTCTTTTTTCTACAGGGGATTATCGAGATGATCACATTTTTTCTCTCTACTTCATGATTCCCTTTTTTTTTACCACGCTGGGACTGTTTTACCACAACTGGTAAGAGGATGGACATTCAGCATTTCTTTGGAAATGTCCTTTGCCATTTACTTTCTCCCTTTTCAAACAAACAAAACCACTTACCGATGCACAGGCAGGATGCTGGAGCGTAGACAAGCTTCTCGCCAGAACCAAGAGTGCGGAGTAGCGATGCACGGGTAGCTTTTCTTTTTATTAGAAAAATTACAGTCACACCGGCTCACCAAAATGCACAGAATACACTCCCGCGTACGTCTCGCTAGCTGTTTTTTCATACCGCATTCAGTGCAAGTCGTGTGTCCCAGTCCCGCAGTTCTTAGCATAAATACCTGCAGGTGTGGGTTTTACTGTGTAGATCTGCTGCGGTTCCTTCTTGGCCTCTAACCTGCCACACAGGAACACCTTCAGTGGTTATAAAGTCATGTTCACAGCAACAGCGATCGTGACAGACCTTTGCTTTTCTGCCCCATGGATCGCAGGTACCCATCTCGAGTGTTTGTTGGGGACACCTTCTGCTACTTTGCCGGCATGACCTTCGCCGTGGTGGGGATCTTGGGGCACTTCAGCAAAACAATGCTGCTTTTTTTCATCCCGCAAGTGCTCAACTTCCTCTACTCATTGCCTCAACTCTTCCACGTCATTCCTTGTCCCCGTCACCGGCTGCCGAGGTAACCTACCCAAGTGACCTATAATGGTACCACAGATCGTGCCTTTTATCTCCAACATCAGCTGAGAAAGGTGGTGGTAGGCGCTCTTTGTAAAAGCCATCAAAGTAAGTTTTATAGTTAAAAGTTAGCGGGCTCACTCGAGTCATACAGTAGAGGTTTCTCAAAGGAGTTAACTCTTCTGACCGCCCCCAGATACAGAAAAGTGATTTTTTAAAAATGTTAGAATAAGATTATTCTCAGCTACAAGAGTGAGAGAAATCGATACAGGCTGCTTTTACTGCTGTTGCAGGAGGATCTGCTAAGATTTCGTAGTGGCAAGCATTCCATAGCACTATGCTGTCGGCAATCGTCCGTGCAGATGTTAGATTCTCCTATTTATTTTTAAAACTATACGGTTTTATGCATGCATTGGGGGTGCGGTGGGGAGGAATCTCCTCCTGACTCTGCCCAATCTGAGGGACTAGGTATCGGCAGCTGTTGTTAAGCGTATCGGATGATTCCTGCTTTTTTCCACCAGTGGATTTCTTTCTCAGCTACTCAGCTAGGGATCTAAGTCTGCTTACGTAGGGATCTCTCTGTCTCCTTGCTCTACCAGGACTAAAATTGTGATGTTTCTTTTAGGCTCAATCCGAGTACAGGAAAGTTGGAGATGAGCTACTCCAAATTCAAAACGAAGAGCCTCTCTGCCCTGGGAACAAACGTTCTGAAGGTAATATCTGGAAAACATTCAAAATCCAGGTGCATTTTGAGGCGATCGAATGAGAGAGTATGATCAAATGCGAGAGGAACAGGATGGGAGGGAATGCAGAACTTCTGGGTTCACTAGCCAGGAAATCCTGGCTCAAATCCAGAAGAAAATATTCTGCTTAGTCCGTCATGTAGCGGTGTCCCAGGACCATTATAAGCCTGTCATGTCTTCTTCCTAAGAGCACGAGCCAGACTTCAGGGATGGTACAGCAAAAGGCATCTTGGGCAAAACCAGCTGGTGAGCACCAGACATACCTGATGAAATAGCGTGCAATATTTCTTTCCCCAGGCAGTCAAGATCTTGCACATAGTAGATGTGAGGAGTGGAACGGATGAAGATGGTGAATACACCGAGTGCAGTAACATGACGCTTATTAACTTTGTTATAAAGCTGATTGGACCCACCCACGAGCGAAACCTCACTCTCCTGTTGCTACTCATTCAGGTCAGACAAATGGTTCCTCCAGTAGAAAGATGTACTCTGCAACAGAAACAGATCCAAATCAGTCTCAAGAGTTTCAAGGGGAACAGGGGAAGTAAAGTATCATGCTCTTCCTACAAGATGCAGTTGAGCTGGGGCACTTGAGGAGAATCGGAGGTTTACACAGCTCAAGGAGGAAGCAGATTCCTTGCCTCCCTTCCCCGCCCCCATTCACTGAGAGCTAATAAATACAAGGTCCCTAGGTTAGCTTGAGAAGATTCCCGAAGCACGAATCGTTGGATGCTAGAAAAACATTAGGAAAGCAGAGTGCCTTGTCGCTCTGACCCAATACAACCTTTTTCCATGTTCCTGTTTTTTAGTCATGCCAAATAGCACGGTCCCAGTTACCTCCGGCTGGTGGACTTGCATAAGCAGGGCATGCAGCTCAGCAGTATCTGGAATCTGAGGGGGGTGCAGGAGCGTTTTGAAGCAACTTAGAGCACAAGGATAACGTGCCTCACAGATACCGCCACTACCTCTATTCAGCACGTGAACTCTTGTGCATAATAGAGTAGAAACACCGCTTTTGGAAAGGCCTGCATTGCTTAGTTGCCCACAATAAAATTCTTTTTTCATCCTCAGATCAAAGGTAAGAGATTCTTATTAGGAAAAAGAAGAGACACTTAGCCAAATACCCGTTTGGGAGGAAGGACTTCCATGAAACAAACCTGGAGACCGAACAGGGCTTAGGCAGACTCCATCGGGGATGGGAAAGGACAGGAAGTACGTACCGCTTGATCTCGAGTCCAGTCACAGCAGAGGAGTCTTGGCAGCACCTTCTTGTAAGGATGCTGAATTGTAGCTTTGGCACGAGGTCTTTTCCATGACATACCATAGGGTTTACATTACCATATAGGCTCCTTAAGAAGGAAAGAGTTGTTCCCAACCATTCATCTCATCTGCTTGTTCTCGCAGTGTAACTGTGCACAGGCACATGCAGAAATCCCCCACGGGTAGCTGCGATTGTCAGAGAAAGAACTGAGGGCTTTGGCTAGACTTCTGCCTTTCATCTTTCTATACCTAAAAAGTTTAGCCTAGATCTCCTTATTTAGTGAAACGAGGCACGCTAGAAAGCGTAGCAAATCCGTCTGGAAAGGAAGAATCTGACAGCCTGTAAACTATTTAACACTATAACGTTTCCGTTGTCTGTCTGATTTTTACCTAGGTCCTGGGCAGCACGATTGCATTTTCAATCCGGTACCAACTAGTGCGCTTGTTTTATGATGTCTGACTGGGCTGTCAGGGAGCAGGGGAAAGAGTTGTACCTGCCAGGCAATTTTCTCCAATTGCTGACCAAATGATTCAACTGATCTTACTCCGGCCCTCCGAGAACCTCAGGACACCTGTCAAAATGCAAACAACTACTCCGTGTGGGCCAGTCTTGAACCGTAATCATCTGGGGGTTTTGTTTTTTTTTTTTTGAGCATGGAAGGCTTTTGTCTGATTCTACTGACGGAAAAGATCCACCGCTACTTGGACATCATTGTTACTGGGAATAGCTTTCGGAGGGGAAGTAAATGACCCCGATGTCACTCACAGCACTTAGGGCAAGTGGGAAAGATGAAGTCTCTATACATCTAACAAGCATGTTACTGTTCCCCGAGAGAGAAAACAGGAACTTCTGTGAGACTCTGTACAGCAGAATAAGTAAACCAGAATCCTCTCCTGGCTTCTCCAATCCTGTCTTTGGTCCATGGACATAGAGTAACATGTTATAAACCATACCCAAAACTCAGAACGCTCTGAGAATAAAATAAGTCATGGTACCCTTTCCCCTTCAGTGCTTTGCCTCGAGAGTATCGACACGCAGTGAAACTAGGTTACACGATAACAGCTCTGTGGCCTGCTGCCCTGCTAGGGGGCTGATAATTTCTGCAGTAGACTCCCTCCTCTTCCACAGCTACCGGGAACGTTCCCCCCGAAGGGCTTTTATTTCTGAACATCTTTATCATCTGCCTTCCTGCCTTCCTTCGTGGAACGGGACACATCTGGAACAGGCTAGCAGAGTAAGGATCGCCGTGTCCTGGCGTAACAGAGGACATCAGTAAAAGCCTTAGATTAGCATGGAACTGAGACCCTGCAGGCTGCAATCACCTTTTCCTCAAATACAAATCATTATTTATATGGCAGTGTCTGGCACCATAGTTCACCACAGAATTGCTACCTACCTGACATAAAAAACACATAACAGCCATTGGAGTACCAGGTTAAAGAGTCTGCATGAGATTAACGGGAGTGAAAAGCAAAATCGTGCAACAGCAAAGACAGGGACGCTGAGATGGGTGACAGCAGAAGTTGCTGAGTCCGGTACCTTAATAGATGCGAGGCTGCTGCACTTCCACGCACCCAAGTCCAGCCAGTAGCGGGGCTGGGAAGGTATTCCGGGTAGGCAAAAATGCACATGCCCAGCGACACCGATCAACACGGAAAACACACAGCACTCAAATGTGAATGGTACAAGCAGCCGAATCCTCTTCCTCCTCTCCAGCTGATCAGTTTGGAAGTCTGCTGGTAGATTCATATGAACATACATGTGTACACACATGCACAAACATTATGAATCCCTTCAGTAGCTGGCCTTAAACACTCAGTCCGTCCAGTAACTAGCCGCTGGGTTTCCTGGCACCAGGGCATATGAACACCCAAGGTCCGCAGTACTACTCCACTTGCTGTTACTCACATCTTCTCACCTAGAGAGGGAGGGAGAGAAATTAATCTCTCTGCTAGCTGATCCAGATGTATGGCCTTCCAGTAGCCAACTCTCAGATGCCCACCCCATTTTCTCCAGTAAGCAACCGGCCAACCCCCATCTCTCCAGTATCTGGTCCTGGATACCTGGCTCCAAAGCCTGTTATCCTACTCGCTCGTTAGTCTGGCTCATTCGCTAGTGATCACACACACTGGCATTCCACTCTAGCCCCGGTGCCCCTCTGCACATGCTCCAGTCTTCCCATTTGCTGGTACTGCATATACACCGGCCCCTTTGACCTGTGGCCTGATGGCGGTTGCTGGCACTTAGACCTCCAGACATACGTATGCACACAGGGCAGACAGTCCCCTCACCCTGGAAAAAAACTAGAAATGGAGTTTAGTGAGACAGGGCGGACAGCAGAGATAAAGGCTACCAATTGGCAACGCGTTCACGCACGACCGCCTTCACCCTGCTTCTCCTTCCACGTTCCCATGTTTTTTCCTCCCAGTCCACTTTGACTCCTTCCCCACCTTTGATGCTTCCCTTAAACAAGCCGTAATACATCTCACACCTTCCCCCAGTCCCCTGAAAAGGATCTCACAGTAGGTTTTACACATCCCCAAATGCTCTTCCCCCATACGCCACCATAAGCCCAGTACCCCTACAGGTGGGGATCCTCTGCAGGCACCCCTGTCTCGCTCTGGAGGGGAGCCAGGCCAAAACCAGGGCCTGGGCCTAGGGGCTGACCCCACTCCTCCAAAAGCTCTGGGAGCAGCCTAGCTGGGGCGGCATCACGCTGGTTCGGTCATCGGAGTCAACCCCCACCCCTTTGGGTTACAGCCACCAGCCCTTAGGCACATAACCTAAGAGGCGACACAGTCACAGCTCCTTGCGCAGAGCCAATCTCCAAGGCTTACCGCCTCCTGTCAAGAGTACTAGCGCTCGGGCAGAAGGTGCTTTGGCTGCCCACGGGTAGACAGGAAGGACGAGGGGCTCTCAGCGAGACGGTCAGCTCGTCCCGAGAGCAGCCAACAGAGGCCCACCGCAGCGCTGTGCCCGACCCCTCCGTTGCCGGCACACCGGCCGCAGCTTCTCGCCGAGCAGGCAGGCAGGCCCGCCACTGTGCGAGGCCTGCGGCGGTAGCGGGCGGAGGCGGCCCTCACACACCCCCCGTGAGGCGGCGCGCACCAACCGCCTCGGCACAGTATGAATTTGGCGCCTTGCCTTCTTATTGGCCGGCCTGCGCCGCCAATAGACTCGGGGCAAGCACGGCGGTGGCGCAGAGGCGACCAGTCAGCAAAAAGTTTCTTCCGGCAGACGCACCAATAGGGAGGCGCGGTGGCGCTGCCCAACGAGCTGAGCCCTACTTTGCGGAAGGTTATAAAAAGGCTGCGTGCGGGGCCTCCCCCCTCACTTCGCCGCAGAGCTCCGGAGTGGAGGGGGCAGCGCCCACAGCGTAGCGAGGCGCCATGTCTGGCCGTGGCAAGAGCGGCGGTAAGGCCCGAGCTAAGGCCAAGTCTCGCTCGTCCCGGGCCGGGCTGCAGTTCCCGGTCGGGCGCGTTCACCGGCTGCTGCGGCGCGGGCACTACGCGGAGCGGGTGGGGGCCGGCGCGCCCGTTTACCTGGCCGCCGTGCTGGAGTACCTGACGGCCGAGATCCTGGAGCTGGCGGGGAACGCGGCCCGCGACAACAAGAAGACGCGCATTATCCCCCGACACCTGCAGCTGGCGGTGCGCAACGACGAGGAGCTCAACAAGCTGCTGGGCGGCGTCACCATCGCGCAGGGCGGCGTCCTGCCCAACATCCAGGCCGTGCTGCTACCCAAGAAGACGGGCGGCGGCGGCGCGGGCCCCACCAAGGCCGGCAAGAAGGGCAGCGGGCAGCAGTCGCAGGAGTACTAGGCCGGCCGGCCGGCCGAGCCCCCCCCCCCCCCCCGGCACCACACAAAGGCCCTTTTCAGGGCCACCCCCATTGCTCACCGGGAGAGCTGCGATCCGCGGGGGGGGGGGGGGGGGGGGGGAAGCGGGAGGGGTCCGTTTGTCCCGCCGTCGTGACTGGAGGCGGTGTCAGGCCCTGCCTGCCTGAGGACGGGCGTCCGCAGCAGGCTGGTGGGCCACTGAGGTAGCAGCGAGGAACGGGCCCACTCCCATCCAGCCAGAAAACCCGTGAAGGGAAGAGCTGCTCCATAAAAGACAGACTTACAGCGGGGTGCTTATAATCTCACTGTGTTTATCGTCTGTTACATTCAGCGGACTTTGCATAGAGAATAAACAATGCTTCATTTCCCAAACAGGACCCCAGTAAGGTGCAGCATCAGTGTTTCTACAAGGCACTGTAATGCACAAGCCCCACTGAGAGGATGGTGGCCTGGTAGCGAGTGCAAGGAGCCACAGTAAACGGGGCTAATGGTTACAGAGCAAGGCACAACAGCCCAAGTGTGGGCTTCCTCTTCAGCTCCCCGTGGACTGGTTAGTGTAGATGGATTACTGTCTCAGATTACCCTGTTAGGAGTGGACTGGCTGTCCGCTCACTTCCCAATTTATTACTGGCTGATCAACAAATTTGCATCTGATAACAGCAAATTCCATTTCTTACCTTAACTAAGACATATGATGAATGTGGCACCTGTGCTACTTTACCATGAGGAACCCGGTGTTGGGAACCTAAGAGCAGTATTCCTCTCCAGCATTCTGATGAGCAAACAGGCCCAAATAATATTAATGGCTACCAAAAGTACTTTAGTACTGTCAGCACAGCACTTCAGAAGGTACCATCACAGTTGAGTCTCTGATTATAATCTGTAATGAGTGCCTTGTTCCTAAATGGAATAGGAGAAGGCTTGGATTTTTTTTAATTTTTAACTTCCTAGCTACAAAAATTGTTGAAAAAACTTTACAGAGACACTTCGCAATTTAGAGAAATGTAGAGAGGGATGAAAACCCTGAACAGCGTGAACTACTCAAGTTAGTCAACTTAGTATTTCAAGTTTTTGTTCCCAAACAAGTTTTTGAAGCCCGGTGTGAATGTTTAAATCAATCCCTTCCTCCAAAGAGGGATGATGGTAGAGCTGCTAGCCTTGCTTGAGTTGTAGCAATCGTGCCAACCACACCACAGGTTTAGCGGGCATCGTTGAGCTGCCTTGCCACGCTAAGGATATGCTTAGCTCCCTTGCTCAGAAGCAGACTAGCTAGTTCAACACCGAGGTTCTCTGCAGCTTCCTGGGCCTGACCAGGGACATTCTTGGCCGTGATGCCAACACGCTGCACGTTGTCATCTGGTCCGTCTTCATTCTGCAAATATAAACACCTCAACATAAGGCAGCGGGAAGGAGCGGGCAAGGAATAGTTTAACCACCTGTGAAACAGGGTGAAATCTGTGGTGTGAGGAGCCTTGTGATAGTGCGCTGTTAGAGTTTCCAAGGAATCGGACCAAAAGCAACAGGCAGATTTCGAGAGGTCTGGTTTTGTCATTCAGCTTCAGGTTTGGATTTTGAACCCGCCATGGTTCACCTACCTGTTGGGGATAATTAACACTGGTCTGCATGGTCTCCTTCAGGCTATCGGATCCATCCAAACTGTAGACTGCTCCTGTCAAGTACAACTTGGAAAGACATACAGAAGGGGTTAATACCGCGTTAACAAACAAACAGCCAACTGCCCCCTTTTTTTAAAAAAAAGGTGCAACACACAAAGCTAAGCATGGAGGGGAAGGCTTTTTGAGCACAGTGGAATCAGCAAGAATAGTGGTACAATACTACTACAAGAAAAGCAGTCCCTGTTGGGGAAGATGCGACTTCCCAAGGCAAGGAAAAAGCTGAACTTTTTTCTAGCTTCCCACCTCCTTAATCACACCCTGTTAACAGTGCACAAACACTCATTTTCTGGGGTCAGAAATGGGTCTGAAAGAAGACTTTCAGATCACAGGGCAACACGACCTTTAAAGAAGGCGGGGGGGGGCAGGAATTTGGTACTTCTTATAAGGGCATTTTCTAGAAGACTGAGCTTCGGTAGCCAGACCCATTCTCACACTCCTGCTTTGGACAGAAAGCCGGACAGCTCAAGTCAGAAGCCTATCTGCCCTACCTGGCTATAAAGCTGTCTGCTGGAGTTACCTTCAGGGAAGGATCAGGGAACATGCACGCGCTGGAATAGGTTTGCAGAAATAATCCCAGATAAATACAAGGTACTCCTCACCTGGCCATCTTTCAGCGTGGTGTTGACAGCAACAGGGACACTACATCCACCCTCCTAAAACAGAAAGCAGCTGACACTGAGGCTCCTACCCGATGCGTTCAAAGCAGAGGCTGCCAAAAATCTTGGGCTGCACACAACCGCACCTATCCCTCTTCCAGCCCTTCCCAATTCAGAAGTAATCTCTACTTTGTAGTTTTAGGAAAGCGTAACAGGTTTTCCATACTATGACACCAGGTCAATGAGCAGAGCAGTATTTACTGCTGCAGGCAGAAGAGCAAGGATGCCACACCTACCAAACGTTTCATAAAGGCTCTCTCAGCAATGCAGCGTAACACGGTGTCTGCATCGTGCAGGGCAGATACCATATTCAGTATCTCTTGGTCTTTGGCACGAACTTCCACTGCTAAGGCACCCTAGAAGAAGAAGAAAAAGAAACACGCAACATATTATCATAAGAATTCCTCAACATCGTGCATCTCTGGGTGCACTCAGCATCGGTCATGAAACAGAACTCAAGAGGCTTGGATGCATTTCACTAAAGGGAGCTATGTTCAGATGTTCACAGAAAACATTGCAAAACAATCCACTGGTTGCAGAGACATCCTATAGCAGCTGCTGTAAAGTGAACATCAGAACTTACTTCAGCCACACGTTCCAGATCATGCTGTCGCCTCAAACCATTCTAGAACCTATCCCAGTTATGACTGCGTATATAGAAATACCCACCCGAAAGTCCCTTCGTGACAAGAAGGCTGGATAAATCCAAGCTTCCCAACCTTTTCTCAAGATAAAGATCAAACACTGAATGAGTAACAGGGACAAAACAATTCTTTCCTAAACTGGAAATGAGGCTGGGGGTGGGTTGTTGGCGGACGACAACTGCACAGTACCTGACAAATGCATGATCAAAATCACTATTCCAGACTGACTTTGCAGATTTGGCACTTGCAATCACTAGTGCACAGCCAGCTCAGGTTTAGCAAGTTTGATACTCACTGCGCAACACTGTGTAAACTCAGCCACACGGCCAGCACGGGCAGGCGTGGTTTGGCTACCTAGAAACAAGAGCACTACGAAATTGCTCCCCGTTTCAGCTCTGCCCTACAGGACTTAGGATAACAGGGCAAAGATACTGCAGTGGCTCTCCACAATTATCCCGGTACAGCGCAACACTGATCCTGCCAGAGCCTGCCCCGTATCTGCCGTGTCGCCCCAGCGTAGCTGTGCCACACATTACCTTTACCTTTTACTGGTTTTCCATTACTGATGAAAATCAGCCCCCACCACACTGGGTAACAGAGCCGACTACCATGCTGCCCACCAGCCGTGCCTAAAACAGCGTAACGGACGACAAAAGAGTTGGCAACCAATATGCTAGAAGTACTCAGCATAATTAACTACTCTGACGAATCACACTGCTGCCGGCTTTCAATACGCAGTATGGCTTCAGATACAGAAGTTGTAACGCACCTGTCCAACGGCGTACAGACAATCTTCAGGGCTTAGGAGCTGGAAGAAAGCAAAATCAGAGTTAACTCAAGTTGCACTGTTCAGAATATAGGCAGCGAGAGCCAAATTCTATGCTCGGCTCTCACATCAATTGATTTTGCACCTGACCAAAGAAATATCACCTCCCCCTTCCCGTGCCTCAGCATTTGCACCCCTGAAGTGAGATAATGCACTTTCCTTCACCTGGACTGTAACACTTCGTGAATTAGCTAACCAGAAAAATCTCAGTCACGCACACTGCTGCGCTGCTAGACACAAGCACTGTGAAGCACTGGGAGGCGATCAGATTACAAACCGTTACTGCACCATGGAAAGGTGGACAAGAGGAAATGACCTCAAGTTGCACCAGGGGAGGTTTAGATCGGATATTAGGAAAAACGTCTTCACCAAAAGGGTTGTCAAGCATTGGAACAGGCTGCCCAGAGAAGTCACCATCCCTGGAGGTATTTAAAAGGCATGTAGATGTGGCGCTTAGGGACACGGTTTAGTGGTGGCCTTGGCAGTGCTAGCTTAATGGTTGGACTCGATGATCTTAAAGGTCTTTTCTAACCTAATCGATTCTATGATTCTATGAAAGCTGAACAGTATAAATTTCTGTATGAAAAAACCAAAACCAACCAACCAAAGAAAATCCTCCCTGAAGCGCATCAAATCAAGAGCTAATGCGGCAATGGATTCAGCAGACTGCACGCTCATCTTTGACAGGACAACCAGGAGGTCTGAAAGGCAAGCGCTCGACGGTTCCGCAGAGAATGGTATTTTCTGCTTTGCTGCTCCTCACCTGGCCAATGCGATTCTCCCAGCCCATTCTCTTCAGCCCAGCAGCAGCCAGGATGATGGCACTGAAGTCTTCCTTCTCATCTAGCTTCTTTAAGCGGGTATTTAAATTCCCTCTCTGCAGAAGTGATTAAGCAAGCATAGAAATGGCAGGCAAACAGTCCTATACCCAGTTAACATTCGCTTGAGTGCATTCACAGAATGTACAGAATCCAACAGCCTCCAAATGAGAATCAATCAGAGCACCGTCCCAAAAGAAGTGTTAAATAGGGACAATTGTTTCTTTAAGCAGAATTTTGCTGAGCATTATGGAATATTAATTCAAGCACTGACTCAAAAGAGGCACATGTCTTTTTAAGAACATTATTAACACCTGACACCAGCTCCTTTTGCATAGCAAAGAAGTAGGTCACTAGGACTGAAGCAACAGTGCCCTTTACCACTAGTTCAGTGGCCCACATCAGAACTAGCGGCCCAAATCGCATCCAGGGTATCGGGAACCAATCAGCATTTGGCCATGCCACTGCGACAGACGCACGGTAGGCACCCATCAAGCAGTTTTTTGAACACTCCTTAACGTAAAATTCATCTACATCCTGAATCTCAGCTGGATTAAGACTGGCCCCTTCTTTACAGCCTCATGAGAAAGTGGAGGGCAGAACGGGCTATGGTGTGCTGTACAGCCCTCTCAGAGCAGGTTACTGGAGGGCAGCCTTCGAGGAAGCGGTTTGTTCTTGTAGGTCAGGCGGTGTAAATCAGCCTTGATTCTAGATTTTGCATGAAGTTATATTTTCCTGTTTGCAGCTTTACCTAGCTCCCACATTTTGCCAGGAAAGGATACAATATCCCTGAATTCTAACTGAGGGAACTTCTTTTTGAGCTGGGCTGCTCTCCGAAGTGAACTGGTTCCAATCACACTGTGGGGAAAATAAAATCCATGAAATCCAGAATACTCCTACACTTACCTCCAGCCAGAGGTATGTCAGAACTTTCAAGGAAACAAATGACATCTTTTTGTAATTTAATTGAAGATCCAAGAACCTGCCAATGATTTATATCTCCTTAGAAGAAAGAAAACCACTCTGTGAGGTTTAGCATAAAGCCTGGCTGAAGCTAGATGCAGGCAAGCCACTCCCAAGGAACTGATTTACAGGAGATGCTTCTGGAGGGCAGCCCCTAGCCACCGTCAAGGACTGATGAAACCTCATTTAAAGACCACAACACTTGTCACAGAAAAAAGAAAAAAAAAAAAAAAAAAAAAAAAGACTCAGCTGCCCCAAATTGAACCAGACATAGCCAGACAACTACTAAAATGGAGGGACTTCATCAATAATAGAAACGCAGTGGGAGAAGAACCTTTGGAGACAGCAGGGTGCGTAACTGGAAACCACAGAAAACTGCCAGTCTGGGCAGTAAGCACTTCCTTTCTAAAGATGTATGCTGTTTACTTTTCTTGGTACCCTGGAACCTAAACCAGACATGATTTTCCTGCTAGCCAGATGCACAGAAGCACGAGTCTACATTTGTGTCACAGCTAGTTTGTTTCTTTTACTTCGGGGGGGGGGGGGGGGGGAATCTTTCTAATACTTACCTTAATCTGAGTAATTTCACTCAGCTGTCTCAGACAAAAGACTCCAATAACCTCTATGAAAAGGCAGGTAATTCAAAATGGAGAAACTGCTCACGCTCCCAGCAGAACCGTAAGAAAGTGATGCCAAAAAACCAGCAAAGAAATCAGAACTGGCTGGGTGAGAACAAGAGCATAGTTCAGGCCCATGCAAGCTAAAGTACCGCACTGGACACCCTGCCTGCACTGTATGCATTCCCCTGCATACTGTGATAAGACTGTGATAAGAAAGGGTCTAACTTGAGAAAACACTGCAACTCGAGATGGCTCGAGAAATCCAACCTCAGCCAGTGTGCAGCGCTCCCATGAGACAGCGTTGCTCTTTTCAGCAAGGGGGTTCGCTGCAACATCTACGGAAAGCTAACGGAAGGCAGAGTAAAACCACTACAGGATAAAGCAAGGAGCTCACTGACTTGCTGCTGGGAAGTATCAACCAACTCCTCCCTTCCATTTTCACACCTGACTGTCTTCCCCTTCCTCTCCCCACTCACCTCTTTTCAGGAAGGAGGCTCAGTGTTTTCCCACAGTTTTTGGGATGAAAGACAACAGCATCAAGTGGGTTTTCCCTTCTGCAAAATAACGCAAGCACAGAATGGCTGACACATCATTTAACAGAAGGCCGTTAAGCTTAACAGTTCTGCTATCTGTCCCCAGAGGAACTACCTCTGGCTCCAAAACACCCCATCACCGTTGTAAAAGCAAGATTTCCAGCAAACCTGCTGGCTACAGAACACTAGGACAGCTCTAGCGTTTTCACTGCTTCAGAGATTGTAATCAGAGGGTGGTCAAACTTTGAACACCTAAGAGGGCCTAAGCTGCCTTTGCTTTCCTACCACTACCAACACTGTAAAACACGAGTCCCTCGGAGAATCGAGCCTCGCGTCCACACTTACTTGCAGACAGCACCGATAGTAAAGCCAGGAGGAAGAGAAGTCGGCAGGTCCTTCAAGGAGTGAACCACGAGGTCAACTCTAAAAATTAGAGGACAGTAATCACTGAACAGATGGTTTTGCTCACACGATACCTACCAGAGGCCTGCAGGTGGACTACAGAAAAGTGTGAATCCACTCTGGGAAGTAATTTGGAGAAGAGGGAGGAATTTCAGGATTCTATAGCCAGAATTACTATAGAATTCTGGTGTTACTCCAGAAAAGCCACTTCACCTTTCTCTGTCTCTCTTTTCCCAGCTGTAAAATTAAGACCGTGCCTTCCTCCCAGCAGCGATGCAAGACACATTACAACAATCAAGCTGAATGAGGGGAAGACGCTGGAGATGTTCCCACGGAGAGACTCATCGTACCAATATGCAACCAGCACGTTGTCTGGCATTATCCTTCGAACTGAAAATAATAGCTAGCCAAAGTAAATGCTATCTGCTTCATGACAAGGCCAACAAACATCATTGTAAATGCCCGAGCCTCCGGTATTTTTTCGCCGACTTTACTCAAAAATGCAGTATCACGTGCCTACGTGTCAGAGACGCAGAAGGATATCTCTGTTTTTAAACCTACTTTAACTCAGGCGTAAGCACCACTGAAACTCTCCTGGGGATATTGAAAAAGAAAAAAAGAAGGGGGAAAAAAAGCGCACTAATATCTCTTTGCTCCAGCAGGAGCCTGAACCGAGTTTTTCGGTAGAAAGAAGTTACCCAGAAAGCAGCACAACTTGCCCGTGCCCAATTCTCCTGCATATTTAGCATGCAAATATGTTCACAAATGTTAACATGCTAACACTGAATATGTTACGTAATATGTTAACACCACCAAGCAAAGTATTTTTAAAAGAACGTACTCGTAAGCAGGAATTAGATGGTTAGATTACATCCTCTGTGATGTGCACGTAACACACAAATCACAGGAGGAAAACACCTAACTGGGGCAGACCAAGCAACACAACAACTCCACTTCGAAATACGTGGCCTAAGCCAGGGGGGTAGGGGCGGTGGCAGGGACACGACAGGGAGAAGACAATGACTTATCAAAGGATTTCTTAGCCAGAGAGGTACCAGAACAGAAGGAAACTAGATCACGTACACAGCAAGCCAAAGATGTCCAACGAATGCCAGAGGAGGAAGAGAAAACAATGAGCTCTTACTCGTTTCTTTCAAGTGCGTTTTCCAGCTCTTTGGTGAAGAGGCTCTTCTCCCCGATCTACACATAAATGGAGGAACATGAGTTGCAAAAGAAAAATCTGCAAATGTATCGTCAAGTACAACTTCTTGTGTAGAGGAAGAAGACAACCTTTACCTTGGAAAGTGCTGTATCCAAGATCTTGTCGCCGGTCGTTGACATGGCAACTGCGCAGAGAGAGAACACAAGTAAAACATGAGGCTTGGTCAGAGCACGGAGGCCTGGACTGGAAATACCAACGTAACATGCAACGAGCAGTACAGCATCACAGGCTACTGTGTGAACACAGACTCAAGATAAATACAAGAGCAGCTCGCTTCTAGAAATACGCTGCACTCAAGGTGAGTGAAATGGGACTTCCTTCGCTGTCCTCAAAAACAGAGCGAGGGGAAAGAGGGCAGGTTTTGGGAAGAGCTGACCCAACAGAAGTTGCCACACTTTCTCTGGAGTGCCGGTAAACAGGTACTCAGCAGTTCTTTTCAGTACAAGGCGGGGCTCCCATTGTCCCTGTGCTTCATCCCTGAGACTGAACAGCTCAAGCCCTGGACAGGAAAACATCCCTAACGCATAGTGAGGTGCAGCCAGAGCGATACCAGGTTCTCAAACAGAGCAACATAACACCGTCTGCGTGACGTACTCGGCGGCAATCATCAGGAGCCTATGAAATCCACCTTTCTCCCCAGAAGAAACGAGCAGCAGTTGCTCAGCCACACAACCTAGCTGAATTCAGACAGCGCTCTCAGATAAGCGGGGTCAAAGCCTCCTCCTCATGACAGCACTCTACACAGACCTCTTGCACATGAAGATAAGCAGCTGGCTCCTGCTGCCGTCTACCCCAGGGCAGCATCCAAAAAAACTTACCAATCTCAAAGCAAAGGTTGGGGTATAGCTCACGGAGCATCTCGACTACGCTGTCGGTCTGAATCCGGGCCAGCTGCAACAAAGCAGAAAGCAAAGCCCTATACAAAGAGCACATCATCCATACAGTAGCTAGAGAGGACTTTGCCATTCTCCGATGGTCAGGCATGCGTCGTCTAAATCGAAAGCATTAGAAATAAGTAGCCCCGAGTAAAATCACTCATACGTCCAAACTCCTTGAACCACGTGGACTCGTATCACGGCCAGAGCATTTCACCGAAGAACTTATTTTATCGGCTAAGTGGCAGAGTAACACCTCCTCCTCCTCCTGCTGCTCAGCGATGAACAAACAAGTCATATTGCAGGCCGGGTACCCTCTGTTTTTGCTAAGAGTATGAATTTTACCAATACTGTAAGTTTGGGGAAAAGCCAATAGGATTTCACTGTGCTGCTGGAAAAAAAAAATCTATAGTTACTGGCAAATATGAGTTGCTTATCCTCTGAAAGATCAGAGCTCTATTCAGAGTTTCTATGGACAAAAATAAAAGTAACAGCTTTGGTCTACACGCACAGCAAGCAACAGATCTTAAAGCAGTAAAGTGCAGGAAGAACATTCCCTTGCCTAAGAACAGCAGAAGCAAGGCAAAGAAAACCAGAATTACACTAGCAGAGGAGCCTTCCGCACCTGCAAGTGGCAGCAGACCCAAGCAACCGCAGGTGATTTTCAGCTTTTCTCCCACTGATGAGCTGTGTAGCCTGGGGGCAGCCAACTTTGTGCTCAGGACTGCAGCTTCCCTACGTGCAGAAGGAGCATAAGTAGCTGCTTGCCTTTGTAAAGTGCCACAAGAGCCGCAGGTTAGAAAAAGAGGCAGCAGGCATGCACAGCGGTGCCTCTCGCCCTGATGTCTATGCGTTACACCTTCTGGAAAGTACAGAATTCTTCCTAGAATGCGCTACCAGAACGAAGAAGATTATCTCAGAACAAAGGCCTGAAGGACATTTATCTCCCTTTGCGAGCCTGCTCCTCCCTGCTGCAACCGGCTGGCAGGAGATACCCACTGTATCTCCGGACACGTCCCTTCCCTCCTGTCCTCTCCTCTGGGGGGGCTGCAGCCGCCACTCGCAGGGCGTCTTTCGTGGGGTCGTCGGTTTTTTCCCACCTCCCTAGAAGAGCTGCACAAGCCCCGCAGCCCCCGCCCGCCATTAACTCCTCAGAGGCAGCGCTCTTCACAACGGGCCGCGGCCCGCGCTCCGCGGAAAACGGTTTAAGAACTTACTGGAGGAGTCCCGGGGGGAACCGCCACGCGTGAGCTCCCCGCAGGGGGCTCCCACGAGGCAGCTCGGCCTCGCTCTGCCGCCGGCGAGAGCTTGCTGCCCGGGTCGCGGGACCGCCGGGACGAACGCCTCCGCTCCCACGCGGCGCCGCTTCGGGCTTCCCGCCAGCCACGGGTACCGAGGACGGGAGCCCCCAGCCCCCCCCCCCCCCCCCCCGCGCCCCAGCCCCGCCGCTGCCTACCTGGCTCCGGCGGGTGCCCACGCGGACCGCTCTGCTGCCCACGCCGTTCTCCCCCTGCGGCAACGACCGGGTCAGAGCCCGCCCCGGCGCCGCGCATGCCCCCCCCCCCGCTCGCCATGCGCACTGCATAGCCCCCGACTCACGGCGACCGCGCGCGGCTCGGCCATGACAGCGCCTCAGCTCTCAGCTCGCCCCACACTGCTCCATGGCGGGAACCCGCCTCCCGACGTCACGTCCGGCCGCGTGACCGACACCCCTCACCGGGTAGTAACGCCCGCGATCCCAAAGAAGACCGGAGGCCCCGCCCCCACCCCCTTAGACCCCTCCCTCGGACCCCGCCCGCTCCCCCTCAGAGCCCGCCCCAGCCACTGGACGCACTGCCCGGCTCGTCGGATTTATTGTGGGGCCGAGGGAGAGATCAGGGTGAAGGCCGCGTACAGGGTGCCGAGGACAGGCGGGGGAACCCCGTACAGGCCGAGAGGGCGCACAGGGACACGGCCCGGGGTCAGGTGCTGCGCTTGGTGTGGATGAGCAGCTCCCGCTGCAGGCCGGCCTCAATCGTGGTAGCTGCCTTTCCCGAGGGCAAGTCCGTGATGAGGGTGAGCTTATTGAAGACGCCTCGACCAAAGTAGTCGGCGACGACGGAGAAGCCATCATTGGAGCACCTGAGCTGCCGGACACAAAGCAGCAGCATCGACAAATGCCTCCAGGGCCTCTGGCCTCCACCCCCCCTTCTTTTCGCGCCCCACGCTTACGGCCTCTTCATTAGAGAGGCAGCGGGCCGAGTCACTCCTCGGCTATTCTGGCAGCTCAATGCAAGTGCCACATAAGCGGCTTCCCCTGCTACGGTTTTCTGCCGCCAGCCGTTCCACCTCTTGTTTCAATCCTACGTTTGAGCCACACACCGACAAGGTGATGAACAATTATCTCGAGCAAGAAAGCGACTGCCTCAGCTACTCTGGTTTCCACGCGTGTTAACAAGTTCTAGCTAACATCCCATTCTCGACCTCACCACTGCAGCCTTGGGAAACACCATGCAGACACAATACTTTTGGCGTACCCCAACTGCATGGTCCCGTCCCCATTCACACAACCCTTTTTCTCCTTCCTCCTTAATTTGTTCTATACAACCTGTTGACCAATAGGTCTCTATCTGTTTCGGTGTCAGGTGAGAACAGTTTCTCTTTCCTCTTTGAAGAGCATCAAGGACTCTTTATGCCCTACAATGCAGTCACCCTGCGGCCTAATGCCTCATTACTCATAGTCAACAGTGACCTTGATTACAAAATACTCTCACCTTACCCTTCCCTACCAGCCTCGAGGGATCTGTAAATGAACCTAAGCCCTATTTATTTCAACTTGCTAAGACAGGCAGTATCACCCTACCTGATGCTGAAACTGGTCGTGCAGATCTCTCTTCTGCTCCTGGGCTCGGATCATGTCCATCACTTTGCGATTTTCTGGCATGCAAGTCGGACATTCGGAATCGCTCTCCGAGTAGCTTTCAAAGCAATGCTGGTGGAAGGAATGACCGCACAGGAAGTGGACCGAAGGCAGCTCCAGGGCACTGGTGCATATGCTACACTTGGTCTTCTGAAAGATCTTGGGACTGAGAGAGCGAGAGGAGGCAAAAGGGCAAGAAAGACAAAGTATATTTTTCCTTAATAAAAGAAAAGGACAGTTCTACCCCATTTAAGATGAGACAGCACACAGTCCCACACCTTGCTTTTAGCTCTTCGATCTCCTGCCGGATCCTTGTAGTTTCTTCTCGGTATTTCTGAATTTCCTGCTCATCCTTCTCTATCTGGCTGCTCTGCTTCTGCAGCTTGTTGACAAGATAATCCTTAATCACAGACAGCGTGGCTGTGGAGTTATGAGCCAGCGTCTGCACAACTGAGAACAACCGAGGTGTTAGTTTCAACAGAAGCAACAAAACTGCAGCTACGCTAGTCCTACCTGGACAGACCGCTTTCCTGCAAAAGGCCACTTAGAGGCAAAGGCAGTCAGCATTCTCACTGAATCGGAGAGCTCATCTAAAGTTTCATCTAAAGATTTCAGTTTGACCTCTTCCAGAAAGGGGTGACTGGGAGCACATTTGGATAGCTCAGACCAAAAGGGGCAAAGCAAGGATCTAGTGGATTGGCTTCCAGTTCAACTTCTCCACTAAGGCACAGCAGGAGTTTCAGCAGGCCCTCCACCTCCCCACACTGACAGGACAGAAATCACGTACAGACATCTCTACGACTGATCCTGCAGATCTTTTGCCCTAATCAGGGACCTGTGACTGGCATCACTTTTCCCTATAGAGCAGGTCATTACTTCAAACGGTGGGCTCAAACTTCATTGATGCTTCTCTCAAGTTTCTCATCTACAGAGCGTGCTATAAACTAGTTTGGGTTTTGGGGGTTTTTTTTGGGGTGCCACATGTCATTATTACCAAGCAGCGGAGGCATAAGATTCTTGCTCTCGATGCGTTTCAGCACCGCAGCAATATACTCTTTGCAGTCCTCCTCCTTCCGCGCAAAGTAGCCGAGAGCCTGCTCCCAGAGACAAGCCTCTTGGTCTCCATACGACTCGCACACCTCAATCACCTTCTTGTACTGCTCATTCTGCATGTGGTAGTGCATGATCTGTTGGAAACTATGGGAGAAAGAGGCTCGTCAGCTGCAACAATCTCTCCTTTCGAGTTGTTACAGGGACCTCAGGTTTTCACCCAGCTATGCAACCCCCAGGCATTCGCACAGAAGCCAAGACAGGTCTGTCATTCACTCTCCACGTAACTGCCCTGCTCAAACAACAAGATATTTTCAGGTGAAGAATGACCTACAATTCCCATCTTGAGATACTAAAGAGGTCGTTACCGTTGTAAGGCAGGGACATTTCTGGCTCAGAAATCTCTGTGGGGTGGGGGGGAAGGACAGGACCCTACAGACAAGAGCAACACTCACAGTTTGCCCTGCTCGTAGAGGTAGAGGACACCATCCTTGAAATTGTGCATCTGACATAAGACCAAGGCCTTATCAAAGACTGTTTCGAACCTTCCACTCTTCAGGAGGGTGAGGGCTTCATTGTGCAGCTTCTCCTTGATCTACCGAGAAGGGGGAGAGGTCGAGGAGAGCCACACACACACGCACAGAGAACATTTTGCACCAAGACCCGACAGCAATTTGCAGCTCCTTCCAAGAGGAGGACAGTTTTGCTGTTTGCCCTCTATCCCTTTTAAGCACACAGGACATGACTTCTTTTGCCCAAACAGCCAGCATCCTCAGAGACCCAGGCAAGCAAATGGAGCTACTTTTGTGGGAGAGGCATCTGCCCACAGAGGTCATATTGTCTGCAATCTGTTCTTAAATAAGATTCATACAAAACAAGCTCAGCCTCACTGAAAGGAGTATTCTCCCAGCTAGCAGGCTGCTTTCCCATTTATGTGCCATTTGTCCGGCATGGCCTTGTGTTACCAATGCCCATCTGGAAAGGTTACAGGTTGGCAGGAATGCAAACAGGATTCAAAGACACCAAATCTCCCTCTCAAAAGACAAAGCTGGAGGAGCTCAAACCTGCTCATCTTGTTCATGTGCCCAGTTCTGAAGTCGAAGTTCCAGTAAAGTGTCGTAGACACCCTGCGGAGAGTCAGCCTGCACCTCAGTCATGTGCTCCAGAAAAGCCTTCAGTTCTCGGGAGTTGTTTGCAAAGACTGGAATGAACTCCTCTGAGTTAGCCTGTAACACAGCCAGAAAAAGTCAAGCACCCAGACCAGTCGCAGCCAGACAGGTACTTCTTCCCTGCTGCGCAGAGTGCTCATTCCCAGAGTCTGTGACGCGATGGATACGGCACAGTATGGGATGCCGATTACGGCAGGAATTGGTTCTGAGCAATAGCTTTAAGTGCTCTCTTGTCTCTGGGACTACCAGTACACCAGGACGAGGCTTCTCATTATACCTAGAACATCAGGCCTGCACCACACGGCGCGCGGGAGCGCTGGCTCGCTGTGAAGTTACTACTCGAGAGCAACAACTCTCGGTCAACGCAAACGGTACCTTTTTTCCTTCCAGCATCCCAGGGCCTTCATTGTCTCCCGACGGTTGGTAATCAGTGCAAAGGATCTTCAGCAATTCCGTGGTCTCATTAGGGACATGGTGCATCAGGATTTTACCATACCGCTTCATGTTACTCTCTGCCTGATCAAAAGGCAGCTTTCCAATGTAGCGCAAAGCCTCTTGGTAGTTCTGCAGAGGCAGCCAGCAAAAACAAAACAAAAAAACCCCAAAATCACATGACATCAACTTCTGCTCTCCACTTTGAGGTTAGGACAGAAAACACTGAAGACATGCTGGGAGTATGCCTTGACCACCGTTTGCTCTGAGTTATCACCTGGTTCACTATTCCTGCTTATTTTCCTCCTCAGGGAGGAAGACTGGCTGTGGCCCAGGGGAAAGAGAGCGCAACTTAGGTCAATCTCTCTCTAACGACCCTCCCTCCTCTTAAAGGGCACTGTTAAAAGCCGCATCTGAAACAGAATGAGTAAGGCCCTCTGATTTCCACCCCTAGTCTACCACACGAGCTAAAAGCGGAAAGCCAACACACAAGCAGCAGCAGGTGTGGTTACTGCTGCCTAAGCAGTCCTGTCAGCACGCTAGCCGCAGGAAAGACATCAGGGAAACGGTATTCTCACTAAAGAGGAGGCTAGAGAAGTGGTATTCTCCCCAGTAATAATCCGGGAGCAATACTGTCGCCTCACCTTGATGTCCTCTAACTGGATTTTGAGGTACCATTCGTGATGCGCATGCTTCTCTGCCAGGTACACAGCGTGGGAGTAGTAACCCGCTTGACGAAGCACCCTGATCGCCGTTTCCACATCAAAGCGGACCTCGCTCTCACTCGTCTACAAGAACAGAAGCAGAAAGATGGTCCCTCAGTGACATTCCCGCAGGCCACAAGCAGCAATCATTTACCTAAGAGGAGGAAAGCCAGAGCAGGGACAACTTAGCACCTCCCACGCAAGGGAAAGAGCACACGTGCAGAAAGGAAATAGTCTAATTGCCTTTCGTCAGCTTGCCAGTCACGCCGGCAAGAGCCAGCACACTCCAGACTCGCAAACTGAGAATGTAATCAGAGTTTGGAAATAAAGGAGCAAAGACAAGGCTACTGAGGGACAAACCCGCTCTTCCCTCTCTCAACAGCCCCACAGGAGCCAATTTACAATGTCGACGCTACCCCTTTGTCATTATTCTGATGATGTAACAACTTTGCACGATTTCACCTTCCTCCAATACCTTAATGAACTCCTCCAGTTTGGAGCTGTCTTTGAGTTTGGTATAGCAATTCAGCAGAAGCGTAGTATGGTCTGCATTGGCCAGGGACTGCAGGTGGAGTGTCTGCAGATAAGCAGTGAGGTTGTGGATGCGCTGAGCGTCCAGGAATTTCCGAATAACGTAAGACGGTTCCAGCTTCCCTATAGTTCTGAGAGGGAAGAGTCAAGTCACAAGAGACCGTATACCCATTAAGTCAAAAGAAATGGGGATATTAACAATAGAGCTCGGAGAAGCCTTAACTTCAGCAGGCACCAACCCACTTGGGACCACTCAGCTACGCATCAGAAGTAACAACTAGTTATGGTGTACGACCACCCATCTACACGCACAGTGAAACAACCAACCCTTTACAAAGGCCGCGACTGGGACGACGGCGACAGCACAGACTGAGTTAATCCTCCTTTAAAGGAGGCAGTGAGAAGACAGACTACGCTCTGACCACAGCTAACTGGGAAGCCCCAAAAAAGGGGAACAAAAGCTACGTTCTCCTTCATTTCAGCCGCATAACTCCAAGTCGGCTTTAAACGCTCATGCCCACAGGGAGCAGTTTAGCCACAGTTATGCTGACACTTCATGCCAGTTGACAATAAAATACATGCCGACTCTCGCTAGACGTCGGGACTCCAAAGTTTCAGTTCTACATGAACGTAACGCTTTGTGGCGTTTTAAAGAGACCGAACGTGAAGTTTTCGGCAAGCCCCAAAACAGGCTGCTCCAAGTTTTAAAAAACCCCCGAGACCTTTTAAAACTGACATTAAGCTGTTGGAGCATGTTCCAAGAAGACTGCCATACACGGTCAAATCACATCACCTTGCCTAGAGCGATCCCTGGTTTATAAAGACGTCATCAGGCCCCACTCCATCCCAATGTGCCTCCATTATTCGTGTTAAAATATGATCAAACAGAACTTTATCCTGAGGCGTACAGAGCAATTTCCAAGCAACTTTTTCTGAGGCTTTTAATCTCACTGACACGTTCCTCTCTACTGGTAGAATTTTCACCTCAAGTCACGGCTTAGCTTTTTTTGGGGGTTGGTTTGGTTTTATTCCTGGGCTGAAACAGAAATCAAGGCTTCCGTAGCTCCTACGTGTACTACGTCATCATGGCTCTACAAGACCCCCGCTTACCGGATATACTGCTGGATGGCTCCATCATGGTTCCCCTTGTTATACAGATGATCGCCATACTGCCGGAAAATCTCTGACAAACCGTCGCTGTCCAAGTGGTGGCTCTTGGCCAGGTTAATGGCCATTTCAAATAAGTTCTTCCGGAATAGCATCTGTGGAACACAGGGTAAGAGCAGCGTGAGGGAAATACCACCCCGCAAAAGAAGGTCAGACACACCTGGAAAACAAATTGTTTCTTCTTGTTGGTGCTGTACGCATGTGTGTGCTCAGGCTTTTCAATACCAAATGCATTACAATGCCGGTTATGCCGAAACGCTATCAGGTCACTTGTTATGTAACTCGCTCACCTGAAAGGTTCGACTTTTTGATCTGCAGAGCCAGTACAATCTTGCAGACATAAGGCAGAGACTAATAACAAAACAGATTTACATGCCTCAAGTTTGGTTTGTGTGTCCTTCTCCTGCAGTACGTGAATCTTCCCATCTCTGGTCAGTACATACAGAGAACCCCACTCTGCTAAGACATCCACTATATCATCGAAGATCGAGCTGTATGCGATGAATTTGTTGCACAAGTCATAGATATTCAGGACTTGTTTGTCCGAATTCTGTGCCTCATTCCCAGCAAACTCTGACCTGGAGAGCAGAATAAAGTTTTAGAAGACAAGGAGAGCGTAACTGGAATTCTTGATACCTACGCAAACTAGGGATGTCCAGAGAGCAAGACAAATGGGGTTCATTTGGGCGATTAACCTAAGCAGACCCAGAGGCAAAACACCATGTATTTATACACAAATTCCACCTATGTGTTCGACTGAGAAATTCACAGGACAGGGAAAAAAAATCCCACTCATTCAGCATGCGCTACTCTCACAACAGAAGTTAATCGATATACGGGTCCAGATGAATCTTAACAACCTCTGACAAAGTTGCAATCGGCCCCCAAGAGCGAAGCTTCGCAGGGAAGGAGGAAAAAAGAGGGAAAGCAGGAAGCCGTAAGAGCGAAACGAACTCATCTGTTCCCAGAAGCCCTACTTCGGAGAAGTCTTTCGGTCCTTGGAGACAATGACGAGGTACCCCCGAAACCAGTGAACAATCAGCTTTTGTCCCTCGAAGGCAAAGCAGGGGCCACGTTCGTCTGGTTGATAAAGGTACACGCATTCGTCTCCTGCCACAATGAACTGGAGATCCTGGGAGGGGTCGCTGAGAGATGAGCAGCGCAGTCCACAACCGTGAGTGTCCAGCTCCAGGTGAGGATAGTCTTTCACTGAAAGCGTATAAGACTACAGAGGAAACGCAAGGTTTTGGGGATCGCTCCGAACCAGACTCTGAAGCCAATGCAATTTGTGAGTCAGAGTCTCATTTTTCCCAATTAACTTCCCACCTGGATGTTCTCTGTGGTCACCACAAAGAGATGCGTTGTTTTGCCAGACTGTCGGAACGCAAGGCCAGTAACCGGATAACTGCCTTCATGTAGGATCTGGGTCTTACTGTGCCGGTCTCGAGTGATGTCTCCTTTTGTAAGTACAACGCTCCCATCTGCAAAACCTGGTGAAGGGGACATATTAAACTGTTACTTCTACGGCACACCTGAAACATTATCCAGCGTCAGTTAGGGCAGCTCCAGTCAGAGACGACATCTTGCTCGCCAGCAAGGTATTAAGTAATAGGACTGCCGCAGGTTCTCGTGTCACGGAAGTATGTGCCAAACCACTCTCGATTCCTCCTGTTACAGTTCCAAGCCGTCACCCAGCTGCACACAGGATGTCACTGTTCAGCAAGGTTCAACTTGCTTTCCACACACCAACTTCACTTGCAGGTTATTTCTGTTTGAGTGTCTCTGTATTTTGTTTTCCAAACAGCTTTCTCCTCCGCCAACTGTAACTATCGTTCCAATTCACTGGCTTACTCCAAACATAGTACACACTGTGAAAAGACTAGAGGAAGATTTCCTAAGAGCGAGCAAAACGCGTGGTGTTCACAGCTTGCAGACAGCCCCAGTCCTGCAAGTTGTCCCAGGGTGGAAGGCCACAACGCGCATACGGAAAGCTTTTGGATTTCAGTGCAGGGACCAACTCACTGAAAGCGCCTGCAACCTCACAACATTGCTGCTCTTATTTTGTCAGAAGTTAAGCAAGAAGCATTACAAAGGAATGGTTAAATCCAAAGAGGGAAATCGGCTTTTTTCTTTGAAAAAAGGTTTCTATACAGAGCTTGGAAAAAACCTCTCTGTAAGATTAGGTATCACAAAAGCTATGATGTTTTCTCCTGTACTACAGCGAAAGCTAAATTTAGCACTAAGCTCAATAAACGCGTAACCTCACTGACTGGTGGGGAAAGATGACATCAGCTAAAAATACGTGCTTCCCTTTTAAGTATCGAAGTTATTACTGCCACATATACAGACTCAGGCTACATTTACGTATTTATCTCCTCAAGCTCTCTGACAGCACAAGATTCACTATCTCTCTGTAAGAATACCACAAAAACTGCGTGAGAAGAAAAACCGTCAGGACGTTCGATGCTGATTTTTGTGCTAGCTATTCATTTTCCCTACCTCTGAGTGAGGACCATACTATTTTTCTTAAGCACTAGCTTAAACTGTACTAACAGTGCAGTTTTACTTACCAATAGCCATGAAATTAAGATTCTCGTGGACAGTTAGGCAGGATACAACTGTGGGCTTGTTACCCGGTATCGCTGGAAAAATTCGTGTGCAAAGAGGATTGCCGCCATCTCGCTTCTCCAGGTTCCAGACTTTAACCTACAAACGATGACAAGCCGGCATAAGCAAAACGTGAGGTATTAGGAGGCTGAGACCTGGCGTCAGATGTAACAGTGCCCAAAACGAGCAAGCTGCTCGAGGTAAGGAAGGTCAACCGAGGTGATTGCAATAGTCTTAAGAACGACCCACAACACAAATGCATCTTCCTCTCTTTGTCAGCGGACTTACCAAGGGGTTAATTCCCTCTTCATCCTCACCAACAGAAACCAAGATGCTGTGCTGCTTCAGCTGGTACAGATGCGTCACCCTGAGCTTGTACGCTTGGAAACTACTGAGCTGAAGGGAGCGAGGCAAAAACCAAATCTGACCTTCCATATGTAGATCGCAGTTAAGGTGTGCAAAGGGAAAAAAAAACCCCAAGAAAACACAACCCCACGGCTCCCATCGTACCGGGATCGAACCCGTTCACGCTCGCCTCTCGCTGAGCTCTGGTGAGGCCGCAGTCAACGCGCTTCTGCGGGGCGGCCCATGGGCAGCAAAGCATCCACCGGCATTTTTCTCCGAGAGGCAAAGGCCAGGCAAGCCTTCCAGCAGGGAGCTGCCGCGCTCCCGAGGCCGGAGCCCCGCCGGGCCCGCGCAGCCCCGACCCGCCCCACCCCGCCGCAGCTCCTGGCCCCGCCGAGCCGCAGGATATCCCCGAAGACGAGGCTTCCCCGGCCCGAGTCGCAGACGGCGATGCCCGGGGGCAGGGCGAAGGGCTTCCCGCCGGCCCCCTCCGGCTCCTTCACCGTCTCTCTGTCAAAGAAGACGAAGCGGCGCCACTGCAGGTAGGCAGCCATCTTGGGGACGGGCCCAGCCCCCGTGGCTTCTCAGGGGAGCGGCTTCCCCGCCCCTCCGGGTCACGAGGCGGGGCAGGCGGCATCGTACGGCCCGGAACGTCCCTTTGGTCACCGGGGGTCAGCGCTCCCGGCCGCGTCCCTTCCCCACTCCTTGGGCATCCTCTGGTGCCGTTTTCCGGCAGCAGCGGCGGGCAGGGCTGGCACACGGGGGTCCTGCACAGCCCCAGGCCTGTCCCAGGAGCGGGCTGCAGCAGGACGGCCGGAGGCTCCCAGGGCAGCAGCAACCCTTCCTTGCTGCGCATCATCCGCCTCCCCTTCTGGCGCTACCTGCTGGGCTGGCCTCCACACGATGCCGGAGCCGGGGCCGCCCGCGGCCTGTAGCACTGGCTTTTTTCCCACCCCCACACTAGAAATACTGACATGTGAGCTCCTAACGCGGCAGAGCTGTCAGTTTACAGTTCTAAACCAGGCTGGAAGTACTTAATTTTCCATTAGACTTTCATTTGGGCACATTTCAGGGGCTCACCTGTGCTTTGGTCCGTGGAATTTTTGACTGTGAGGAGGCAACAGCATCACCACCTGAAACCAATACACCACACAAATTTCTAAAAGCCTGAAAAAGTCACTGTCCTTCCTAATTACTTTCTTTCCTGTCTCCATTCCCTTTTCTTCAGTGACCAGTGGAGAATAGAAAATGTCTTGAGTTTTATGCAACCCTGCACGCTGCTCGAGTGCAGCTACCGCAAATCAGGCCAGCTCTGGCTAAAGAATCCAACAGATGGAAGAACTCCAGGATCTACTGAATCAGAAACAGCATACACAGTTAACTGCTGTGTTTATGCTAGACAATTACCTGTCAGATTTTCAGACAGCAGCCAGCACGTTCCAGTCTCAGGAAGGTCTCACACCGTTCCCTGTCACATAGCCTTGGTCACAGCTTACAGTTTTCAGAGCTTTTGCAGCCCTGCCAGCGTAAGGTTCGGACACGCTTTGACCAGGACAACCCTCTCCCCCCCTCCCCCCCCCCCCCCAATGACTTACAGAGCTCTCTGATGACAAGCCACAGTCTCACTTTTGACATTTGCCATGAAATTTTCACACTGCACTTCAGCTGTACGCACCGGGGATGTTTTATGAGGCCTCTTCCACACAGATACCCAGACAGTTTTTACCTCGCTCCTTGTTTTAACTGCTGATGGTGCTCAGCTAATCTGGTTGCAAGAAAAATGAGCATGGGTTCAGCAAGGCAGAGCTGAGGGGCAACACTCGATGGGAGATGCAGCGGCACGTCACGCCCGAGGGTAAGTGCCTTTCCATTTATTGAGACTGACTCCTCTTCTTGAGGCTTCTCTCCAAAGCTCGTTGCCAGCGTCCGACATGGGCCAGGGTTCTCTCTAAAGAGGTCAGCATGCTTTTTGCTCAGCACAGAAGAAAAAACGAGACCAAACTGGAGTTCCAGGGAGCTTTTATTGAGTTTAATCAACAAAATCAGGATTTTACCATTCATCTGTTCTGCACTCGGAACTCATGAAGCTCTTCACAAGTCAGTGCCGCGACACGCATACAGCCATAGAAAATACATTCTCAACAAAATCTGAGCTCCACTGGAGAGTTTGCCAATTACCGATTTAACAGAAAACCAAATTTTCCCCTCCCTCCCCTGAACATTTTCAAGGACTAATCCATGTTGTTTGCTGGTTAACAGTAAGAATATTGACCTCTTGACTAGGGACCGGTGGATTACGACATTCCACCCGAGTTGCAAATCATTTCTTTTCTTGAAATAAAAGTTCCAGTTTCTTTCAATAAAGGGAACAGTGACTATTTTCTTCTCCTGACCACCCCTTCCCCGTCATTATTGGTTAAAATACAGCGAGGCTGTATCTTAATAAACCCATCCCTCCCCCCACCCCTCCTTACCCTTCCCTAATTTGTCTGCAGCAGAATTTAACAATGCTTCCACGTGAAGACACGTTCGCAACATGACGGTGAACTGAGCAAAACCTATAGGATCATCTGCCCAAGTCTCATCTTGAAGACCGGATGCACGCTTTTTGGTCCAGAGACCCGCTTTAGGACAAAGATAAACTGTGATTCACAAAAGATGGACCAGAAGTTCACCGCAATCGGAAAACTCCCTGCGTGGACTACTGGTGCCCAACCTTTACTGTGGCAGCCAGACCGCTGGAGTTCCTGGGAACAAAATTCACTCGGTCCTCAGAAAGCAACAGCTGCTCAGCCCCAGCAGCGTTACAAAGTCCAGCACCAGGACAAGAACCGCTGCCAGGGCAGCTCAGGAGATGTGGCACGGCATCTCTGTAACCTGTAGAACAGAAACCGAAGCAGGACAGCCACCTGCTCAGGTTTGTGTCCTATCAGTCGTCTGAAAACCAACAAGCACGTGAAGCATTTTTAAATCCTCGGAGCAGACACCCTCCCCCATCCCAAGTAAAAATAAAGAACAAAAGATCAGAATGAGATGATTTGATACCAACATGTATGCAACATGAATGAATTCATGTTGAGCTTCCCTGTTCTTACCCACAAAAAAAAGTCACAGAGGGCAAAGGAAAGATGCTCCCATCTCATTCTGGAAATTGAAACATGTATTTGAGACCAACCCACCCCCCTCCCTTTGGGAAAAGCCCTCCAGCAACTGCAGTGCACTCCTGACGATGCGCACCCAGAGACCAGCCTATGGTTTCTCTGGAGGAAGCTGGCCGAAGGTTCCCCGTCACCCTCTTCACAGCCACCTCGCCCAGCTGTGAAGCTCCATTTCACCAGATTCAGAAAGTGACGCTTTTAGACTTCCAAGGGGAAAAGTGCACAATACATCAGATTCTCACACACGTCCTCTTTGTCAGAGGAAGCATTTGACCTAGGGCTCATCACTGAAGGCTCCAACTAACGCATGAATGTAAAGGCTGGTACGTGACTAGCAAAACCAGGAGCTCGCAAAGAATCTCAGGAAGCCAAGATTGGTACACACTCCTTACTCCTGGGTAGGGAAAAAAAACCAACAAAAAAACCCCAAACAAAATAATTAAAAAACCAAACAAACAAAAAAAAAAACCCCAAACCAAAAAAGCTAGGATTATCCTAGTCCTTTGGAGCATCTTTCCATTTGCAAGATCGCATCTGTTAGAGATAGCCTACTAGCACCAAGAGGCTGCTTCCTTCCTGACAAGAAGCCACCTAAAAATGGTGCCCCCGATAGTTTAGGTAAGTGCCAATCCTCAATTAGAGGCCAAGTTTAACGTAATACTTTCAAAAGTTCTGTGCTTCAAGAGGGACCATCACCGCATGGCACCAGGCTAACCTACCACAAGTCCAAGCAGAGCACACACGCTATCCTGTTCTTGTTACATGTGTGTGCCCTGGTAAGATACAAAACTTTTATTTACATTTTTCATGTCTTTGTTGCACTAAAATGATCCCTCTTCTGTCTCTCTGGAAAATCATAAGCTGGCTGCAGTACAAGAGCAAGATTTTACTTTTGGTCAAAGTTACCACCCCCAAACTCCCACCCCCCACCCCCAAAAAGCACCCCAAACTTGTTTACATTTAGTACCTGCCAGTCAGATGTAAGCTGTGTGGCTCACAGAGTGTCTGTGACCAAGCTCTTGAGTTTGTACTCTAGTGCAGCATTTGCTACAATTATGGAGTCACTGCTGACAAAAGGAAAAAAAAAAAATCCCAAACACAAAAACCTTTCCATCCTGTAAAGCTGTTGTCAGGAGGCACCTGGCTTCTATTTACGATCCTCAAGGAAACAGATGGGTAAGTCCACCTTGTAGTTCCAAACGGTTTTACTCGAATTTTAACAAAGAAAAAGGGTCAAAATGTGGAGAAATTAAGAGAATCGATTCCTGCCTCAAAGGTAAGCAAGCGTGGTGAGTGCAGCATCTGTATATGCAATAAACGACTGAGCAAAAGGGACTGCATTCATCCAGGTGCCTCCTGACAGTGTTGGTGAACAGGCTAAAAGGGAATTTAAAAAGAGTACGGTTTTTGATTTGTCTCACTCCTTTTGCCTGTAGATCAGGCCAAACATCAAGCATGTTGGGAGGGGCACAATTTAAAGCAACACTACTCGCCCAGAAAGCACTTCTCAGCAATATACAATGCAAAATGACAGACAGCAATTCATGCCAAAACAGAGGAGATGGCAAGCAGCTTTCTGCAGCTTCTGACATGAACAGGGGTTTGCCCCTACCTGCTCACGAGTCTGTATAGAGGCCGCTCTGGGCAGAAAACGCGCGATGCTGCAGGAAGTACAGCAATCCCACAAAGCTCCAGATCTGTCAGTTTATGCATGTAAATTGGTTTTCTATGGTTTCCTCTTAACCCAAATCCACGCCTTACGTGTATACTGCTCAGCAACACTGACACCCGCCGATTTCCCTCACGCCATGGTGGAACACAGGTCGTGGCCCCCTTCAGAGCTTGTCAAGTTCCTGAAGTTTCTAAGGGGGAAATCGAAGAGCATCTCCCAACAGGCTGAGCTACAGATTTTGAGGCCTCGCAGCCCCGCAAGTGACCTCATCCGTATGAGCGGTACAGGACAGTGTTGCCAGCACCAGAGCAAACCCACCCTCACAAGGGCCGCTTGTAGAGGCCTGCTCTTCACGGAGGTCAGAGCACTTCTCCTTGTTTAGTGTTGCAGAAAACTGAGCCCCTCTCATCTTTAGCTGCTCCCATAATCAGTCTAATCCCTTTAACCCCAGCAACCTTCATCACAAAAGAAAAAGTTATATATGAACCCAAACAGAAAAAAAAAAAATCATATTTACAAAGTTTGTACAATATACACATCTGATTTTCTATGGGACACACTGCACCAGAGGAAAGAGGGCCATGGCTCTGAAACAAGTCTACATATCAAGTGCTGTAACTACTAATGGAGACTCTTATGGAAACCAGTCTTTAGTGTTCTGCTAGAGCATAGGGCTTTTCTTATGGCTCCTGCAAAGGACGACAGGCTACTCTTTCCTTCTGGAGCTATGATGCTGCACCTAATCAGCCCAGATTTTAAGTTGGTTTTGTTTTAAATACAGGTATTTACAGTGTGGGTGAACTGCAGATGCATATCAACTCCTCCAATTTAAAAAAAAAAAGTTGAAGAAAAAAAGTAGTATTACCAATAAGTTTCACCTCCCAGCCCTGGGCTTGAGTACTTGGGGAGGAGGAGAGGGGGAAGAGAGGGGAACTTTGACCTGAAACCAAAAACGGCTGTTGATTCCTTGGGCTGTGTCGGAAAGGTGATATTCTGAATGGTCTCATAGCATAAGGCACTTTGCACGAATAAGTAACAAGCTCTTTAGCTTAAAAACAGATGAGTAACCAGGGAGAAGTTGAAATGCACTCAGTCGATGGTTGAAGAATTTGAAATAGCAGACAAGCTCGTGTTCATCAAGATTCTTCTCTTTTCAGGGTTTCTCTTCTTCCCTTGCTGCCCCTCCCACCCAAAGAAAAAAAAAAAATTTAAAACCAGCAGTTAGTGCAACTAATGTTCAATCAGCACACAGTGCAAACAAGTGGAAAAACAAAAAGACATTCCTCCTTTTATCTTCTTTCTTCCTTGCTGCCAAATTTAAAAAGAAAAAAAGGCCGAGCTCTTTAGTCTTCATAGTTCCGAAATGAAAAGACGAAGAAAAACCCACAAAGAGAAGGGTATCCCCAAAGAAACGATGTGTCACAGATCTGGATCAAAGGGCTTCACCTTCTGGCATGTGTAATCAAAGCCTAAAAAAAACAAGTGAAGAAAACAACCACAACACCCACAGTTACATCAATTCTGTGCAAAACCAGAACGTAAGTGATGAATCACACTGACTACGTAGCAGCTCTGGAAAAGCAAAGGGCATTTGGAACAGCTCAAGCTCAACCACAGCTTCGCAGAAAGAGGTGCTGCTAACGCCCTACTACACCTACGGGGCACAACCACCTACTGGTTTCTTCTCCTTTGGGAAGCAGCAAATAGTTCTCAGGCAAGGTGATAGCATTCCCCTTGAGGAAGCCCCGAGAGCCTTTTCCACATTCATGGCCTGGGTTGTTTTTTTTTTTTTTTAATTTACTTCTAAAAACGTGGAGAAAGCTCAGCCAGCAAAGCAGAGGCTGCAAGTCAGCTTGGCGTGACTGGCGAGGGCTATCCTTGATTTCAAAGAAGGGACATAGTGTTAAAATGAACCTATCTAGCGGCCTGCTTCTATGGCCGCTTTTTTTTTTTGTCACCCGAGAAGAATTTCAGCAGCTTCACTGAGATTCTCTTTCTAATTCATGATCTCTGAGAACAGTACACAAAAGAACGATTCCAACCCAAACGGTATGGTGCCTGATCTTGCACAATACAGCATCTTAACTAAAAGCAGATCAAACATCATCCTGTAGCTATTTTGCTTGACTGCAATCCAGGGTGAGTTTTCTTCTTATAAAAGGACTCAACTCAGCAGTTCTTTCTCAGACAACGATCAGAAAGGGCACACTTAGGCATCTCCAACAGTGACACCTCATTTTCTTTTAAAGCTATGTAGACGACCTCGAGTGGCAGCAAAGACAAATTACAGCTTTGCCACCTACTTTGTTTACTTGCAAGAGTTCTAAGAACCAAAGGATGCAAAAGATGCAGCACCTTTAGCTTGAAACTGTTCCTTCTATCTGGTGAGGTACTTAAGCTCCTCTGTTGGTGCTCTGTTCTCACAGCTAGCCATTTTCTCTTCTCACCTTTTTGAGGACCACCTTCCTCTCTGCCCCTCCCCAGTCTCTCATTTTAGCTCAGCAATACAGAAAGAAGTCCTCAGGCTATCAGTAGCCATCCTGGCCTCACCAAACACCATTCCCCGCTCCCCCTTTTCCCCCATTTTCGGTGTCCTTAGCATATGGTCAGCATTTCAGTGAAAACAACTAAAAATTACTCATCCTCCCCTCCCAGCTTCAGCACATCCACAGAATTCCTTGCACTGACAGTCTATTTCAAACCCCCAGTTTCATTCAGAGCCTCTTCAGCGCATCAGTTTCCCTCTTCCCCTGCAGTAACAATCACACATCAGCTCAGTTTAAAGCTCAGGGTAAAGCTCTTCTTTTACCCAACCCAACTTCTCTCTTCAGGAAGGCATTTACGTACGCACATGTTTACTGTTTCTCATCTTCTACAGGTTCACTGTGGTATTCTGCCACATACAGGCTCTTGTCAATGTTACTTGGTATGGGTTTAATTTCAGTTCCCAACTGCTCCTCAATACTTTTCAGGTTGAATCGATCATCATAGGTGATCAAGTTGATGGCCAGGCCAAGATGACCAAAGCGACCTTGACAGGAAAAAAAAAAAACAAACACCAAAACCACTGAACTGAGTAACAGAAGACTGACTGAAAAAGTCTGCAGACTGCAGAGTTATTAACATCGCTCTCTGACGATAAAAGCAAATCCAGACCCTGCCACAGGTCTCAACAACTTTCACATCAGTTTTTGGTATGGAGTTTCATACCGCCACAGGAATAAGAAAACACAGGAGGTTCAAAATGCTCTGACCAAACCTCCTCATTTGTTACCAACAAAAAGTCTTCCACTACTGCACTATGCACGGCCAGCCCTTCTTCAGTAACAGAGTTCTTGAACAAGCCTGAACTACATTGTTCAAGTACACCGAGTTCCTTTGTTTACTGCCTTTCTTAAGGGTACATCTTGCTGATGTCTAGACATTAGAAACATACCTTGGAGCACACGCAGAAGAAAACCATGCTTAAGACACCATGGAACCTAAGTTTTCAGTACAGAATTTTCCCAAACTGCAAACAGGAGCATCAGTAAAGTCTCCTGAGATTAAAGCAAAATATGCTTTTTTTTTTTTTTTTTTTTCCACTAAGCTGTTCAGGCCAGTTTCAAGAGAACAGCCCTTTACTCAGATCTTTGTGAGGATAACCACCTGAGATGATACCCAAAAATAAATTTGTCAGAAAAATCAAAGCTACCGAAAATAATTCTCAGATACAGTAATAAAAAACATAAGCCAATTCAAGCCTAAGAAACAGCACAGTCATCAGCAAAGCTGTACCTAAAAGATATTTTTCCTCTCACCTGATCTGCCAATACGATGGAGATAAGTCTCTGCCAGCTTTGGGAAATCAAAGTTTATCACCACATTCACAGCTTGGATATCAATACCTCGGGTAAACAGATCTGAAAGATGAGCCAGGTCATAAAGAAAGTTTATTTCAACAAGAATAAAAAGCTGATAGTACTTAGGGTGGAAAGAGTAACAATGATTAACATTGCCTTACACTAGTTTCCAGATAGAAGCTTCCCTTGTATCAAAGACAGTTCACATGCAATTCTGTTACGGCTTCTTCTTGCTCTTTATCCATTATAAACATGAATAATGCAAGAAGAATGACCAAAACACCAGATCTGCACAGCTATGCCAAAAAAGTAATTAGCATGAAGCTAGTTTTTTTTCCATGTCAGACTATTTCTGAGCAGGTCTTCTTATGCAAGCATCTCCTCACACGATTGTGCGTTGCCAATGTCACAACAGACTTGACATCTGAACTACATCCCACCAGCTCAACTATTTTTATTCCGCTTCTAGTGATTTTTGTTAAGGCGACCCAGACACGTGTAGTGATCAGCAGACACTGCCACAGTACTGCCCGAACAGGCTGCACAATGGAGAACTCTGATCATACACAGGCCAATCAAAACTATAAAAATATTTAGAAAAGATGCACTATAAGTATTTAAAGAATCGGCAAAACTTACTCAGGTGATCCTAGCCACAGTTCTACCGATATTTCATAAAGCTTACGGCCCAACAACTCGGAGAGCACTCACGTGTGAAAACATACAGAAAACATAAGTAGTACAGAAAATACTATCACAGTAAAACAGCTTGTTAGCAAGTTGCACCTTCACGGTTTGTCACAAAAGACAAAAATCTACATGCCTAAAGGAGTGCTGCACCCTGCTACGGGCTTGACCAAGACATCTTGCCAAAGCATACTGGTTTGTTTTATTACAAATCAAGCGATCAGTTATACCTGGGCTAATGGCTAATCCACTTTCTACCACAACCTTTAGAAACAGGAAAATGTTTAGGAACTCTTACCAGTGCAAACAAGATTGCGGCATAAGCCATTTCGGAAATCGTGGAACACACGATTGCGGTGCTCCTGGGGGGGGGTAATAAAAAACAAAAATTATATATATAAACAAAGCAAAACAAACAAACAAAACCAAACAGCTGTGACTTTCAGGTATATTCAAGTTACAAACACTGAACTTCAATCACGCAAAGTTCTCCCCTGGTCGTTAAAGAATGGCTGAGTCAAAGCTGCTAGTACCTATTTTTTAGCACTTCTTACCCATATATTCTAAAGAACTTACCAGAGGGGCCCTTGGTACCACTTTTAGACAAAGACACTTAACTGTCTGTGTTTTAAAAGCCTCCTACAGTTGCATCAAAGCCATCTCAGAATAGGAGTATCTGAAGTTACAAATTCCATGAAACGCGCATCAAGGAAGTTAAACTGCTATTTTGACTATCGTCTTCCCCCAGCCCCCTGCCAAATTCAATGCATGTTTTATTTATTCCCTTAAAAACTGAAGTTGGCAGTAACTTCATTTTCCAGTATGGAGTGTTTTTCCCTACCAATTCAGAATTAGGGGTGGGACGAGTCAATTGTCCGTGAAGACTCTCCTCTCACAAACAAGTCAATCTGGGCCACACAAAGATTAAGTAATATCACTGCTAAGGAGTGAAATTAACAGCGGGAATGAACAAGTTAAAGGTTTCAGCACAAACAGACCTGCATTTTGCCACAAAGATCATCTACTGACTGATCAAAAGCATACAAAAATCAGACTTCAAGGAATCCATTTGCATATCTCTGTTCTCAATACTGACCCCGCTTCTATTTCTGCTTAATTAGCAGTCTGCATATGGCCCAGCAAACATTGGCATTGCCTGTCAGTTCCATGAACAGCAACCTAGGTTTCCTCTAAAGCTTTCATTTGAATTTATTCTAGCTTACATGTAAAACGAAAAAATATTTCAAAGTACTACTGTTTTACACACGTCACTTCAACCTTCCGACATCTTTTAGTACACTTGCCAAAAACAAGGAATTTACGAGCCCGAAGCTCAAGGACATGTGAGCTGACGTACACTTAACAGAAACCTCTGCACCAGCTAAGCTGCACTGGCATTTTTCATCATCTGCACCAAGGCCACAGCTGCTCAGTCGCCATACGCCAGTTGCAGCTTTCACCAGAAAGTTTGATCAAAGCCAGCTCCCCAACTTCTCAGATTCCCCTGCAGTCACAGCACAAGATTTACCGTTTGCAAAGCCACGCAGGGCACTCAATCGGCTGCGTAGTGGGGTTTTTGTCCTCTGTTTTAAATCAGGCTCGTTTTCATCTGCGTCAGTTACGCTGTGTGGTCTACCATGGCTTCCCATGCTGGCAAAGCAAGGCAGCAGCAGCAAGAACCATGCCTTCTGGCCTGGCCACGATCTGTGCTTACACTGGACTACTTAACCTGACCTGAAGTACTCTTAAACACCAACTGACCAGCTACACCACATAGTCTGGAAAGAGGTTTGGGTGCGGGGGAGTCTAAAACCAAATCGATAGCAAAGCAATACGTGTTTCAGTTCTCAAAGACTGTACAAATTTAAAGCAAGCACAAGACTTAATTCAGCTATGCAGTAAAGCCTGGGGTGGTGTGGAATCAACTGCTGTAGACTTCATACTCACCTGCCTCATTTTAGCATGGATATAGAAGCAGGAATAGCCCAGCTGGGAGATCTTTTTGGCTAGCAATTCAACCCGTTGAGAGGAGTTGCAGAAAATGATCGACTGGTTAATCTGGAGCTGAACATATAAGTAGTGTGCTCAGTAAACACAGCATTTTACTAACAAATGATCCAAGACATAAGTCTAAATCCCTTCCAGAAAGCAAGCAAAGCAGGTGTGCTGTTGGTAATTTACACGGTACAGATTTTGGTACCAGAGCAGAAAAAATTAACAAAGTTCTATAACACGAAGGTGCAGGACAAGAAGCACGCATTTTTAGCTTCAGCGAAATAGCACATTTTGACAAGGAAAAACTGTCGTTAGGCTGCCTTTGCCACCCTCGGTCTTACTGTTGGTTCCGAAAGGAAAAAAGCTTCTGCATGTTCTTGACCCAGCCCTACTGCTTACCCTAGAAAACAGCGTATTGAGGCAGTGCACTTTCTGACGCTCAGTGACATAGGCATAGTACTGGGTAACTCCCTTCAAGGTCAGCTCCTCCATCAGATTAATCTCGTAGGGTTTCTGCAAATGGGAATTCTGAAACACAAACATAAGGATAAAGCGGGCATATCTACATGCAAAACAACGTAAGTACTTCCCACCCTCTGGCACATTTAGCTTCCTCCGTGGCAAGGATGCACTACCTAGCCACTCGCTCTTCATGCTATACGCAAAACAGACAGGGTGGGTAAAATTTCACAAATGATTACTTATAAATCCAAGGCGACTGAGCAGGCCAAACAGGAGCACCCTCTGGAAGCAAATCTGTGCAGATGGCACGTAACTAATGTACAAAGTGGAAAACAGTACCTTATAGGCAAGAACTGTGTGTACCTAGCTTTCCCGTTAATGCTATTGTGGGTCAAAAATTATTTTCAAACTTCTGTCCTAGATTTAGGCTAGGACACCACTCATTCACACACTTCGTGTGCCATGGCACCGCCATCACGGGTATATGAATACATCTGCACTCACCATGAACTTCTGTACACTCAAAGGGAAAGTGGCTGAGTAGAGCAAAATCTGTCTGTTTTTAGGTAGCGTGAGAATAATGTCTTCCATTATTTGAACAAAGTCTTGAGACAGCAACTTATCTGCCTGTAACAACAAAAGTAATAAAGAGTAAGTTAAATTAATGGGGCAAGATTTCAGTCTTCCAGTAGTACCACATTGGGGGGAGGGACCAAAACAAAACACCAGGAGCATCCTCCCTGCCCTTATGATGGGACCGTCCCCTTTGGAGCACGTGCCACGCTCCAAAAGATGTGCCATTTAGCTGCTGGAGGCAGGATTCACCAGGAAAAGGAAGTTTACCCTCTCCTAGTTTTCAGCACTTTGATGTAGACAGAATCAAAGTCAGGAAAAATAAATGGAATCTAAATTGAAAATGGTTATCAGGGTTCCTATCAGAGTCACCCAAGAGCCTTCACCTATCTATTTTCTCAACCTCTCACTCAAAAGCCTGTGCGCTATTGGAAGTTCATAAATCAGTTTTATATACAATTATGTGGTAAGCACAGCTCGCTGCTTATAAACCGAAACCAAGTGAAATGCATTCCTTCATTTCAGAATACACTGTTAATCTGTTCTTCAGGAATAGCAAAGACACCAGGAAAGGTGAATCTTCCTAGGTTGCTTTCTTAAAAGATTCACGTGCAGAAAAATTCTTCTGCCAAAATACCTTCTCAAAAATACTGAGAAAGGGATCAGCTGTAACCTTACGGTGTCTCTAAGCAAAGTTTGATTTGCTGCTGTGCGTAGCAAGGAGACTCGCTGAGCCACATCATTGCTTTAACTTGGTGTTAAAATCCCAAAACGTTTAACACGAGCAACTTGCCTCATCCAATACTATCATCTGGACATGCTCAACTTTTGCTACTCCTTTCTTGATGAGATCGAGAATTCTCCCAGGGGTAGCTATCACCACATGCACTGTAAGGTTAGAAGAGCAAAAAAAGAAAATGGTTAAGGCGACTAAAACAACGTTTCCGGCATTCACGGCCGTTTCATACGAACACTTTGAGAGAATCATGAGAGCATACAAACAGCGAACAAGACACACTGTAGTCTGTTCTGGAACAGGCAAACAATAACAACAAGCAGCAATTCCACTGCCACACTGTAAAAGCCACAAACAGCCAGCAACTGTAGTGTAGCAAAAGTGCTCCGACCTGTATCGTCAAGCCTCATTATGTCATCTCGCAAATTGGTTCCTCCCGTTGTTGCCATCACTTTGGCACCTCCCATGTGTTTGCTGACTTGGATACAGATTTGACTGACCTGCAGGGCTAGTTCACGGGTGGGAACAATCACCATTGCTGAAAGTTAAAAGCATCAATGTGAGTTACTAGTAACACACTGCATCTTAAACGCTAATCCTTAGAGGAGACAGAGATGTTATGAAAGCTATACTTCTATAGTTTTGGAGTTCCGCTCTGCATATCCTGAACAAGACCTAAAAACTGCTTACGACAAGGCAAATTCTGTGCAGGGGTTCTCCATCCCCTGATATTCCCTCCGCGCGAGTCCCCCAGCCAGCATGCTTCGCTTTTTACTCCAAATCCACTTTCCAGGGCAAGACGGTAAAGTCTCAAAGATGTCTTCCATTTCAAGCTTTTGAAAGCAACTGTGGGACTTTTAAAATTCCACCTCTCCTCCACCACTCCCCATGAATTTTCTTTGAAAGCACAAGCAGATAACCTACGCTGCTCGATTTCATCGACCAGTTTTAGATTCAAGTCTTCTACACAGCAACCGATACCATTACCTGGCTGCAGCTAAGTAAGATCCATCTCAACTGACCTTGTATATTGTCCTTCTTTAAGTCTAGCCGTTCAAGTAAAGGAATGAGGTAGGCTCCACTCTTGCCTGTTCCATTTTTCGCTCTAGCCAAGATATCCCTACCAGATAAAGCAATGGGGATGCTCTCCTCCTGAAATGCAATGACAGACAGTGTATGAGCAATCATAAGCCATGCTCGCTAAAGAGGCTGGCCAAATTTAACTCTCCTCACTAACAGTATTGCCTGAAATCTGATTGTTTCATGAACAGAACATCCTGCAACTGCAAGCATCGCAGACTCACAACAGGAAGGAGTTAGACCTATCAGTACAGAGTTACCCAAAAAAGCGATAGCTCTGCTCCCCATACCCCACTTAAAAGTCCTTATCTTGCCTGGTCACAAGAGAACCAGGGATCAGGTACCACAGGAATGGTAAACCCATACTGACGCATTAGGAAAAAAAGTGAAAGATTAGGAGAAAAAAAAGCAAAGAGACAATGACACTCACTAGCAAACTCCTCCTGTGGAAGAAGATACCCACCTATAGCTTAACATCAGAACCACCTCAGCCTGGGTAATTCAAACCTGCACGCTCCTGTGAGATACCTCTCATAAAACCAGCAGGCTTGCCTTTTGAAACGTCAGCCATCCAAACACAGGCCCCAAGTATTTTTCACTTTACTGTCTTTTCCAGCAACATCTAAAGAACCCTCAGCCTTTTGGAAAGGCAGCATGGTCAGAATCTGTTTTAAAGCAGACAAATTACCTAAAAGCCACAGCTTTCTGATGCCTTAAGGAGATGAAGTGGCAGAGCTCTGTCAATGATAATACTCCAAAGAGCAATTAAAAGAGAGTTCAACCTCCCCACCCCCCTGAAGTTTACACATCGCCAGCCCTTGATAGAACAAGCCTTAAAAGTAAAAGCAAGATGGAGGGACAGAAAAGTAAACTTGCCAACATATTAATCTCTCTCCCATAATCTCCATTGGGCTCCTTCCAAATGCTTACGATAAAAGAGCCAAGACTGTGTGATAAAGCCATAGTTATCTTTGTAACAACTAAAGGTATGCGAGCCTACAGTAACTCAGTTTTCCGGAAAACTTCCAGAACAGCCCTGTTCTCACTGGGATTACTTCTGTGAAGGATGTTACCGAATGGAGGATTAACATGCTAATACCTCCAGAGTGAAGAGGAAAATCCAAGTCAACTTCTCTAAAGCGTAAGGCAGTCCCGTCTCTAAGTCACCCACTGCACAACTTAGTGATTTAGTCGGGTGTTAGAAATTCTCGCCTTTCCCAAAGGGCCACCAAGTTCTACTGTTCACAACCCCCATTTTCCCAAATCATGGCATGAGTATCTGACATTTAAGCACAAATAAGGATTTCAATAACTTTATAAAAATTAAATGCTGCTTGTAAGTAGTCTGTTTGTAAACAACCTGAATAGGAGATGGTTTTTCCCAGCCCATTTCAAAAATTCCCATCAGCAACTCCCGTTTCAAACAGTAATCTTCAAACTCGTTTCCTTTTGTGGAGGTCACGTCCTGAATAATCAGAAAAAGCACATCCGTAAGATTAGGTCATACAAGCCGCAGCTGTAGATTGGTCTGACTCAATGAGAGACTGCCTATGCAGGAAGACCACAAAGCGCATTCCATTACTATATAGGAGTTCCCACCAATCTGTGCAATACCATACAGCGGAGAAGGCGACGTCAGCTTTCTCATAGCCAAATACAGTACTGTGAACGTACACTGACATCTCTCCACCTGCCTTGCAAGGGACACTGACAATCATCCCATACTGTAACACTAATAAAGCAAGAAATCCAGAGTCAACTCCGTTTTTGAGCTTTCCAAGAGAAGCACCTCTCCCAAGCCATTGGAGAACAAATTAATTCTTCACTTAAAACAATGAGAGCTGAACTACTTTTGAATCTTTGCTTAGGACAAATATTTTGCCACTGCAGCTTCTCCCACGCCTTTTACTTAAGGTTTATTCCTACAGTTCAACCATCCTTACCGAAGTTTTGATTCTCAAATCCTTTGGAGGGAGTTTTAAAGTCTTCTTCCAGTCGTCACCAGGTCTGTAGCAAAAATAAAATAAATTTTTAAAAAAATCTGGCTTAATAATTTTATTCTGCATTTTTATTTTCTTAGATACAGTGATGAACATGTAATATTTTCACCTCCTGAAAGCTAAAAGCGCCTACACATATGAGCTCAAGTCTTCTCTGAGCTAAGCAGGATGCAACAGGCAGGAAACTGTAAACAGAGAAAATCAGCAGTCTGCCAAGCACAGAGAGAGGTTGCTGAAATCTTGATCCAGTCATGATTCAAGCCCTGTTTTTAGGGCACTGAATCAATCCAGTAGAACACAGATTTAAAACCGAGCACTGACTTAGTCATATGACAGAAACTGGCTAAAATGAATCCACACGAGAATATTTCATCGCTTAAAAGAAAACAAGAAAAATTATCTCGCCCAGGGAACATTTATTCTTAATCCGTTGATTAACGTGAGAAGATAAAAACCACTTTTGGGGAGAAAATTAAGCAAGCACACACTCCGCTTGTTGATCAAATGTCATCTTTTACTCTCAGTGAGATTTAGACACACATCCTCTCTCAAAAGCCACCGTACAGAGAAGAGCAAGTCCTTCTCTTCCCCAATCCCAGGAAGCCACGGGTGAATACTGATGAGCTCAACTCATCGGTTTCGTTAGAGTAACCCATTAAAAAAAAAAAAAAAAAAAAAAGAAAAAGAAAGAAAAAAAGCAACAACAAAACCCCAAACAAAACAAAAACAAAGGGAAACGAGTTAGGCAAACTTTCAGAACCTGAGTATTCCCTTACGCACTCTCTGACGACAGCTGGCATTTCCTTTGCAAATAATCGAGTAACCAAGTAAAAGTGAATGTTGTTCAGGAGGAAGAGGAACCACGGGGACAAAAAGGAAAGGAACACGTTACCGTACCATCCGAGTCTTTTACATCTTTCAGAATTTCCAACCAGCACACTCATGTTTTATTAGCACGCTTCCAAAACCAGCTTGATGGCAGAAGGGAATCACAGCGGTACCGTATTATCTCAGCTCAGGCTTCGATGAATTAAAGCCAGAGCGTTACACCAAGGAGAGCAAGCGCTATACCATTTAAGCTCAATGACAAAAGATTAACAAAGACTTTAAAGAATATGTCACCGTGAGAAAGAACCGCAACAAACAACTGAAAAGCATACGCAACTGGACTGAGACTAGGTGGCACTTCCTCCTCTGTCTTAAATTTCGGTTCAGTTCCTTCCCACTCCCCAACTTCCCTCTCATACCACTCGCAAAAAGCAAAGAAAACAGGATGCTGCTGCTGCTCAGTGGGCCACCTCTGACAAGCGGCTACACGTTCTGAAAAGCAAAGTGTCACATTCGATTTTCACAACAAACACAGTGCAACGATCGCTGTCAGAGAGAAGCTCGCACACGGAAACACAGCTTTCTTTTCATAACGCGCATCACAGGACACTTCTAACCGCCAGCGTCATAAAACAATGGAAGAAAACTTTTTAAAATGGGAACCTACAAACACCTTCCCATACGTGACTTTTCGCCATTACTTTTGCGGCAGCCGACACAAACACTTACTTGATAGCGGTGGTCATACTCTGTGCTTGCTGTTGAGTGCCGTTATTGATTGTGTTGGCATTTTTCAGCTGGTTCATCTGTTGCTGAGTTTGTGTGCCTCCACCTCCTGGGCCCCCGCTGGGTTTTACAGGGCCTCTCAACTGCCCATTCTGACTGGATAGACCCATTATAACAGGGTTCTCTGTTCTGGCCGTGCTCATGTTTGTATTCTTAAAGATGTCTTTTTAGACTTCAAAACTTTGAAAGTCAGTACAGAAACTGTAATAACAGTTTATTAGACTCTCCAAAACGAAGAGATAAATAAGTCTTGCTCAATATATGAGTCCTTTATTGCAATGCAGGCAAGCACCTGTAAGTCACTCAAAAGTAAAGTAGTAACTTGCTCTGATGCACTGTGGATCAACTTTTTTTTAAAAAAAGCCCTCTAACAAAGTTGAGTTATATCAGAATTCACTTGCTTCAATCTGAAAGAGAAGCAGACGATAACAATTAGCATGTGGATTTTTGTCTACGTAAGTCACACCAGTTTACCTTTGTACGTTAAGAACCACATCTTCACAGGCAGCGTGCAACAACAGTACTCGCTTTACTGTTTTCTCAGCGATAATTATCAAGACACGCATCGAATTTTTTTCTCCCTTTCCATAAAGCTGAGCCCACCACCTTTGGTCACCAAAGATAATTTTCTAAACAGCTGTACTTTCAGCAGCCTTCCAGGGAGTAACCGCCTGAAAAATACTACCTGCCCCCCCCCGCCCCGGTAAAGTAAGCATGCATTACATCCATTGTTCTGCCGGTTCTTGAAAATCCCCTGCTTCTGGGACACAGCAAAGCAGCCCTAAAGTGCTAAGCGATGACATTACGCACAAGTTTGTGACAGGAAGCAAGACCGCAATATCGAGTGGACATTCCAGTTAGAACTGACGAAACCCTCAAGTTACTCTGACTGCCCTTTTCGCTTCGAAAGGGAAACAGAAATTATGTTCCCTTTTTTTATTTAAAATAAATCAATAAAAAACCCCACCAGCTTACCCTTCTCCAGCCCAAAAAATTAGCTCAACCAGCTTACTCAAACTTTTAAATCGGGTATGGATTTAACACCATTCAGAACAGCGAAACTACCGATATCATCGAGCTGAGCTGACACGAGCTTCCTGTTTTGTTCAGCCTAAGTGACTGAGCCTAAACTGAAGCAGTGAGTAATATACATTTACACTAGATATTTAGCTTCCTGCTTATGTGTTCCGCGTGACGTTACCTTCCAGCTGTCAGTAACTCCTATTGCGCTCAAAAGATAACATTTGGTACACATGACTTAATATTGACACTGTTTTCAACAGGAAGGTTGGCAAAACCTGAAAGAGATAATACAAAGCCTGCACCTCGCATAAAGCAAGAGACAGACCAGAGCTGAAAAACTCCTTCCGATGATATTAGGGAGCCAAGACATTCCTAGTCCGAAACCTTTCGGAAGCAACAGAAAGTAGGCTTGCCCAGACAATTTCTCATCACGACGCGTCTCTATCTTGGGAAAACGCAACGGAAAAGCCAGCAGCATACTGCTTCCTAACTTCAGTGCCCACAAAAAACCACACACGCTTCCCCAGGGAATACAAGGCATGTTCAAGAGCGTTTCAAGAGGATGGAAAAGGAATTCAGACTCTTCCCGGACTTCCCAGCTGTTTCCAAGCGAGCGCGTCAATTCTAGCTGCACAGCAAAACTTTAAAGCTTGCAGACCCAGGATTTTTCTGCTAGTTCTCTTCCCGACTGGAAGCACTGTTTCGAGGCACCTTCCAAGAGAGATTTCTCCTGCCCATGAACTTTGTAAAAACCGGACAAGTCCCAGAAGTAACCAGGGCTGCCTAAAAGGCCGGGATACCAAGGCCGAGGAGTTCCCCCCCACTGGAGGCGATAGAACCTCTCAGTCCCTTAACCTCCCTCGCCCCTAACAGCCTTTTGAAGGGGCAGGCTTTAAAGGAGAGCGCACGGCCTCACCGAACCCAGCAAACCCTCCCGTTCCCAGACGAGACGCGCCACCATTTCGCAAAATAGCGGTCCGATGGGAAAAAGCCCCCCCCGCCCCGGCCCTGCTCTGCAGGCGCGGCCCACGTAGGCGGGCGATCAGGGCAGCCGCCGCTCGGCCCTTCCCGTCCGCTGCCAGCGGCCGACCCGCCGCGCCTCGGCAAAGCCGGGCCGGCCCCGGCACAAAGCGGCCAGGCGGCTCGCCCGGAGCCCCCGCCGTGCCCATTGTTTCCGGCGAGCCCGGGCCGCACTGCGGCGTCGCCGCCGGCGCGGCAGAGAACGGCGCGGCCCCCGGGCCCCGCGGCGGGGCCGGCGCCGCCCGCGAAACGCAGCTGCGCCACACCGGCACCTCCCGCCCGCGAACAATGGAGCGGCCCCCGCCCGCCGCCCCGCCGCTCGGGCCGGCGGCGAGCGCCGCCGCGGCCCCGCCCCACGCGCCGGCCCCGCGGCCCAGCCGCTCCTGCTCCGGCCCGGCCCGGCCGCCCCCGCCCCGCTCGCGGGCCCTCGGCGCCGCCAGGCCCCGCCGCTCCCGCGGCGCGCCGCAGGCCGCGAGGCTCGGCCGGGCGGCAGCAACCCCCCCGCCCCGCTCCCGCGGACCCGCGCCCGCCCCGGTGCCCTGGCCCGTCCTCACCGCCACCAGCCGCGCTCCCCCCTCGCCCAGGTATAAAATCCTCTCGCTCCCCCTTGGTGCCTTGTTATGGCGACTCGACGCTCCAAGATGGCGGCTTCCTCCTTCCTCCCGTGCGCCCTCCCCCTCCCGGCAGGGCAGGCCGGCCCCGCCCCGCACGCACGCACGCACGCACGCACGCACGCCCGCCCGCCCGCCCGCCCCCGCGTGGGCTCTCCCGCACCGCGCTCCCACAGGCCTGAGGAGAGAGGGACGATCCCCGCGCCGGCGGCGGAGGCAGCGGGCTCGGGGCGCTTCTGCCGCCGCCGCCTGGAAACCCCCTCCGTGCGTGGCCCGGCCTGTGCGAGCTTGCGGGGGGCGAGGGCTGCTGCCGCCAAACGAGGAAACGCTCCTGAGCGGGGGCAGCCGGGTCCTCTACCGGCTCCTGCAGCTGCGGAAGCGTGCCTGCCGTGTCTGTGAAATCGAGGGGGACACACAGCGACAAAGGTGGAAGCCACCAGCGCTCGTGATTTCCCTTGGTCGAAAGCGGCACACGTTTCGGAGCTCGTACCAGAACTAACGAAGGCATTCCTGTTTCCTGAGAAACAGCCTGGAAAGTTAATGTGACTTCGTTATGTAGTCGTTAGAACACAGCTAACGCAAATGTAAGAATAAAAGACCGACTCCTGTGGCACGCAGCCGCCATAACCACCGAGCATGATGGCTTGGAAATCATACTTCCTTTTCAGATAGCTGTTACTTACACAAGGATTTTGACAAACTGAGGCACAACAGGAATGTAATCTTAAACACCAGCCTAAAATTGCCAGTAATTCCAAAACCGCTTTGCAGACAAATTTCTGTTCAAATGGTTTTCCAAAATAGGCACAAAAAGACAGGGAAACCCATCTGTTTCCCCTCACGTTGCCGTTTTTTCCTAGTTCCCCGCAGCTACAGCTACTTTTGGATTTTTGTTCACCCCACCCTCAACAGCAAAACGCACACCCGGGGCCAGTGCCACGAGAGGGCTGCGGGTCACAGCGGGAGAAAGATGCCACGCTGTTCCCTCCGCTGCTGTCTCTATCACACCTGGTGACTCTTCCGGTGTAACAATTCCACGTATTCCTGCCCGATTCTCACAGGAAATAAGATCAGCATGGCCTTGTCTTTAATTCCTGTCTTTCGTTTGCTCCCGGACTACCTGATGCTCTGCTGCGGGGCTGCTGGCCTGTCCTGAGCTGCCAGCCCCTGGGGCAGAGAGGTCGCCCCTGGTGCGGAGCTCCCTTGTAAGCCTCTCTCCCACCCGATGCATCCCTCTTTCTTTTTAACGCTTCTCTTGCAAGCACAGCAAGAGAAAAAGGAGCCTGAAAAGTCAGGCATTGCACCTTCAAATGCCAGGGGAGCAGAAAAGCTGCACCTCGCCTGTTTCTTGCTGTGCCAGCTCATCATGCCGCTGGTTGGCCGAAGGGCACAGCCGCTACAGCTGGAGAAGCCGTGACTCCCCCATTCCCGCAGCCAGAGGCACACGCTGGGCACGACCTTCGTTCTCTGGTCCTGCTGCATGGGGACCGGTGTTTCATATCAGCTCTTCGCAGGGCTCAGCATCGCGCTTCGCAATGAGATGTACGGGAAATAGGACGCTCTAACCTTAAAAGAACAAATGACAACAGAAATTAACAGATTAGGAAATATGACTAACATCTGCAGGCAGCACATGCTTCGCAAAGCTTTAGTTACAGCAACAGCAAATAAGAGACGGAAAACATTAGAGGTGAGAAGGTTCAGGAGCCAGAAGCAATCTGGCTTTTCTCAAGCAGAGCTCAGAAAGTCAGTGTAGTGTCAAACTGGTCACTAGATGTGCTTGTGAGTCACACAGTTAGACAGAACAGAGCAACTTCATGCGCGAGTAGTGCATTTTATTGTCCTTACGTAAAGCTGAATAATTTCTTATTATCAGACTACCTTATACATGTTAACAAAATTTCATGTTCCTGACAATACAAGAGCGGTTCTCCAGTGAGAGTGTATGCCCGTGGCAGAAAATCAGAGTTCAGCCAGGAATTCCCGTGTACAGACACCAAAGCATTCCTCAAATATTTATCGTTGAATATTGCAACAATTTCCATCCATAGTCAGTTCCTTACCTGCCTGTGAAGTGACATTATTTTCCATTTGAGTTTCTCTTCTTCCCATTTATTTTTCTCCCATGCTCTTCTCTCTCACTATCATCTTTCCCACATTTCGTGTTACAGCAACACATCGATCCTGTAGGTCATGTCTGTACGACAGCAGTCATCTCCTCGGTGTCGTATGTGTTTGCGAGTGAAATCATTTGTGTCTGTTGCTTTGGAGTGTGCTCCCTGAACCCCTGTCATTCCCACGCCACATCTGAGGGCCAAGCTCACAGCCTGGGAGGTGTTTCCAGCCTACGGTTCCCCGTAGCCACATCCTGCAGACTGTCCCTCTGGCCCGAGAGGTTCTGCAGCATCCCTGTCACCTACGGACTCGTGGTACCTTACTTTGCACAGTATTTCTGCTTTGCTCATGGGGTAGCTGGGGCTGGGGGTGGGGGGGTGGCATTTGTTGAAAGTCACAAGCTGTCTCAAAGACAGAGCCGGTCTGCACCCCGCTGCGGGGAGCAGCACCCTTGTTGCTAGCCCTTAAAGGAAGTCCCTGATGCTGAGTGCTCCACCCTCCAGTTCTAGCTGAGTGAAAACATCCTTCCTAACCTCTCTGTCTCCTGGGCACAGTGGTACCCCACTTCTTGCCTCACCCCACAGCCCTGGCAGCGCAGGGCCTCGGGACAGCCAAGCCATGCTGGATAGGGCTCACTCAGTCTGTACTCCCCCCACGAGATGGGGGGCATGAGGCACAGCACGAGCTCCCCGTGCCCTCCCTCCGGCTTTGCTGCTCTCCATCCTCTCACTTTTGGGAGAAGGGGTGCCCAGAGATGGGTGCATCGGGTGGGCATGCGCAGGTGCACGCAAACGTCCCTGAGGCAGGGGAGGATGGAGACATCCTCGGGGCAGCAGGTCCCCCATCAAATCAGGATCACCAGGCTCCTGCTAATAAGCAGAAGGAGTAGATGAAATCAAACGGCGCTCACCAGAATAATGCCGCCTCCTTCTTCACCAGTCCGAGTCCCGCCAGACTCCTTGCTGCTATGGAGGCTTTGGTGCAGCTGTGCCCAGATAAGAGGAGGATGGGCATGGCGCTTGTTGAACCGCCTCGGCTCCTCACAGAGGAAAAGCTTTCTGCCAAGACGCCAGCTGCGATGCCGCCCTATCCAGCTGACCCAGACTGGGGCTTTCACACCGTGAACGCTGCGACATTACTGGGACAAAACGCCCATTTCCCTGAGCAGAGGAAATCTCGATTTCCCATCTTTATTACGGGCAAGTTGAGCACTGCGGGAAGGTGTATAATCAAGGGGCTTCACTGTGTGTCGTACAGCGGACCAGCCTCTGCTAGCTGGCGCCCTTCCCTAGACCTGCAGAGCAGCCGCTGAGGCCATGCTTTCCTGGGCAAGCCACTGCATGCCCCCCTGAGCCAAGGCGAGGGGCGAAGCAGCGGGAGAAGGAGCAGAAGACGTCCGCAGGTCACTGAGGTTAAAGCAGCCAGGAAGACGCCGAGGCGGAGGGTGATGGTCACGCGGACCAGGCCCGTGCATTTCATCTCAGGTGTCTTCAAAGTCTTGCACAGCTCCAAAGAGGTGCCTGGATCTGGGGAGATTTCTAGTAAGGGTGTCCCTTGGCACAGAGCTTTCCCCGGCCTTTCAGAGCGCCTGAGACAAGGATGGCCGTGGGCAAGAGCCCTGGAGATTACAGGGAAGACCTATAGACATTCTGGATCTTCTCCGGTACAGACCAAAGGAACATGGACCCTCCAAACCGTACTTTAAAAATCAACTTACAGCACTCAAAAAAAGATGATAAAGCTAGATGCTAATCTTTACATCAATTAGGTCTCTCTATGCCTGGAGCTCATTTGCCTTGCAAATAACCTATTGTTACATGCTGGGTCCCTCCCTACTCACTTAAATGACTAACTCCACCCCAAAAAAGAAGAACTTTTGCTGAAACTGCTGGAGGAGAGACGGATCCTGCCCGTGAAACCATGGGGCCTGTCAGCTACTCATCAGAGACCTACGACTTGGTGAGTCAAGCCTGGCTTTGCTTGTTTGAGAAGGTAACGGGGAGAGCAGGTAGAGCTGGGGTGGGCTGAAAGACCTGGTTTCTCTCTGTCCGTCTTCTCACCCTCCTGTTGGCAGAGGGAGAGCTTGAGCGATTTCTTATGCCGTCGCCATCAGCCCTCGCATCCCTTAAGTCCAGACTTGACCGATGAGGGGACTGCAAGCGACGGGGCCGCACTTGCGGAGAGCCGCGTAACGTGGCTGCAGCCTTTGTGATCCAAGGGTGCCAGGTATTCCCTTGGGGACGGCTGCCTAACTACTGGGACCTCGCGCGCAGATATTCTGACGAGTGCTGAGCCCGAGTGCCGTCCTTGCACAGGGACCAAGACCACGGTCGCTGCCGAAGGGCCGGGCAGCTCACTGGGAGAGCGGGGCTGCTGCAGCCCCGTCCCACGCTGCCAGCCTGTCCCACTCCCTGTTCCCTGCTGCCCTGCTCTCTGTGCAGCCATTGACACAGCGTGGGTGTAAAACATTCGTTCTGAGTCGGGCGCTTTTTGTGCCAGCTTTCGGCGGTATAAATGACTGTGCACGCAGCGCGCAAAGCCCTGGCAATCTCATCTAGTATGTCTACATAACAGGAATACCCAAGCAAACCCAATGCTATCTCTCTGCGTGTGAAAACCCTTGGTACGATTATATCCGCTCCTACCCCTGCTTGCCTCCTCCACGGACAGGCTGCTGTAGAGTGTGCTGAAAGGGGAATAAGCAGTATATTTACAAGAGGGGAATTTTAAAGAGGGGAAGATAAATTGCAAGTACTTCTTCTAATAGGGAGCGATGACACTGTCTATTCTGCCCCATAGTTCTCTCCCCTGCGTTTGCAAGTGAAAGAGAGCAGCTGCACCTTTTGGAGTATGTTGTGCGATCCAAGGGGAAGTCCACAGTAGCACTATCATTAGCCTGGTTTTCAAACGTTGCAGCTCAGAATTTATTTTTTAATACAGTGGCTTCTCTGCAGCAGACCTCAGTTTTTGTTTGGTTTCTCTGAAGAGAGAAACGCTGGATTTCATTTTTACCAATTTTGCTGTCCCTCCTTTGTCCTATACACCAAGGAAGAGAGAGGAGGTGTGGGGGGCAAGCCCTACCCTCCTTGTTTTTTCTGATTCATCCAGTATAAAAAAAGCTTTGCGAATGGTGGCCGTTTCCTTTAGAACTTTTTTGCAGAGGACACTTCTCTCCTTGACCTCTGCTGAAGTTCAGTGGCAGCGCTAATGCTGGCTGAGAGATTAAAAAACAAACTCAAAACTTTTTCATCTCCATGCTGGTTTGTTCCTCCAGCTGAACTCTCCATTGGAAATCTGTCCCACCACCAGAAAACCAGCGAAGTTGAAGCATGCTGGCAGCCCGCCTGCAGCATGTCACACGCTATAAGCAAGCGGCTGCTTGTGGCAAAAGCGCATCGTTGTTAACACAGGGGGATTAAGCAGCACTGGGATTTGTTCTTTGTATACAATACTTTCCAGAACCTTTGCTTAGTGATTTTACCTCTGCTGTGAATTATTTTAAGTTATAAAGGAGACCCCAGGTGAAGGAGGAAACTCAACTAACTTTGGGCCTGAGTGCCAGCAGTCAGGTGCCACAGCGAGAACAGCTTTATACCTTTTCTCAGACTTCCCATGGTCAGGAGTTTGTGACACCCGTTTCCCACCTCTGCCTCCTGGGAGCTTCCCAGGTTTGGCTCCCTCCCTGGAACAGGCCACAGATCTCACACAAGCCATGCCACATTTGCTTTGGTGGTGCCGTTTGTTGCTCTCCTTATACTTGGCGCTTCTAGCAGCAACCTACCCACAGAGATTTGCAAAAAGGGCCTCGACAGTGTCCTGTCAAAGCAGCGACACAAATCTTGCCCTGTGTACTCACCAGAGAGGATCGCTTCACCAATTGAGCAAGCGTGGAAGGAAAAATGATGAGAACATTTGCACTGAAAGGGCGTTTATCTCAGTACCGCCCAGTAAGTGCAGCGAGGGCCTCACCTAAACTTTGATACCGTACGGGACCGCTTGTCTCCACAACCTTGTGGGAAAGTAACGTGCCCAAAACGGTAATCCTGTTTCTCCATAGCAAGAAAGCTCTGCCCGCTTAACGTTCCTCAGCTGCAGACTAGAGAAACAAAAACACAGATGCAGAAAGACCACCGAGGTCTCCACCAGGTCCCCTGAGGTGCCGCAGTCCAGTTTTCATTGTAACGGGACCAATGTGACTCAAGAGCCATAAAGGCACCTGCGCTATGGTAACGTGGCATTTCCACAGGCTTTGCTCTTATTTGTGGGTTTCCCTAGTTCAGCACCCGGCGAGGGGATGAGCAGAAGCTCTGTCAGTAACTTGCACTGATGTGGGCAAGTTCAGTTTTAAGGCTTTGGGAACGAAAAGTGCTTCTCCCAGCCCTGGCACGGGCTAGAAGGGAATGACTGGCATGGAAAATCCCTAATAGCGCACAAGCTGCTTCTCTTCTGCAGCCAAATGTTTTGATCGCTGGCAGTTGTGGGGAACTGAGAAAAGCAGCTGACACGCAGAGACCGGAATAACTCCGAGATGTGAGTTAGAGGGGAAAACAGATCCCTGAACAAAGAGTACACAGGAATGGTCTTCCCAGGCATGGCCTTGACCGCTCAGTTACAGAAAAAGGCACTACTTTTATCGCCCACCCCCAAACCTGGCTGCAATTGTATTGCAGGAGACCTGTACAAATGTCCCCCTGCGTGCGCACTGTTGACTTCTCCCATCCCAGATCAGGCAGCCACCCGCTTCCAGTTCTAGAAACAGGAATCACAGCAGAGTCCCCCAGAAGCCTTGGCTTGTCACATTCAGTGGATCTCCTGCAGCTCTAGTCCCTGCCCTTCCTCTCTCAGCCCGGACTCTGACCTTTCATCCTCTTGTATTTGTCTCCAACTCATCTCTGTCTGCTCCCACCCACACTCGCTGCTCTGCTCGGAGATGCACATGAGAGGACGCCTCAGACACAGCTCAGCGCACGCTTCCCCTGCCCACGGCGAGTGGCTTACAGTAAGAGCCCTACCTGCCGTCTTATCAGCAATCAGATGGTGTCTGATACTGGCGCTCAGCCTCCACACCTCCGGCTCCGAATGCAAGGTGATGCTGGAAACCGTTCAGCAGCCAAAGCTGTTGAACGCCGCACAGGCTGCCCATCCGCTGTCATCGGTAGCACTGGTGCGGCTCCAGGCAGTGCTCCGGCACTCCGGCCAGCAAACCCCGCCATTTCCCATCATTTCCTTTTTCCCTTTAAAGCTCGAACCCTCCAACCTCTCCCCAGTGAAGTTACCCAGTCCAACACATGTTCTCTTTGGGGTTTTCAGCATGGTCACCCACGTGTCCTGAGCAGCCTGGTTTGGTCGCTGTACCAAATTGCAAAGGTTTTTGGTTTGGTTTTGGTTTTTTTCGGGGACATTCAAGGATCTGGCCCTGGCCAACACATCACGGGTTGCTGTGCGTGTCGGTAACTCCTGACGCAGGGTCCAGGTAGGGACTAGGCAGGAAATATTTTCAAGCCAGGGAGAAAACAAACTGGGAGGGATTTGTAAAGGCTCTTGTCTTTAGCAGCAATCTCCAGTCTCCAGAATCATACCCTAAACCGGAAAAATAATTGTTCTCTGGCAATATGAATGCTTCTCCCCAAAAGCTTGCAGCCCCACCGTTACGTTAGGGGAAGACGGTCGCGTGCGCTTGAGGTTTTGGGCAGGAGGAGGACTCTCGACCCTGAGAGGACCGGCTCTCGCCTGTTCGGGAGGAAGCACCGTGGTATCACAGCACAGCGGCAGCACCACTGGGTGCAGACAGGGAATGGGAAACAGGACCATGGCAAGACCAAGAGTAACTCGGGTCAGACCAAAGTCTGTCTGGCTCGACGCTCTTTCTGGCAGTAGCCAAAGGTAGAGGCCCGGGGAAGAGGGCAAGAGCTGGGCAAGCTTATTCTGCACTTTCCTCAAGGGCTCACTCACCCTCCTACCGTCCCGCTCAGGGACCGCCTGAGCCAGGCTGCCTGCTCCACCTGTTCGGTAATGCTCCGTAGACTTCTTCCCCATCAACACGGGTGGGCTCCCCTCGGAGCCACGCAGATGGTTTCAGCAGCACAGCAGCTTGAGACGAGCGCTGCCGCTGCGATGTCTCCTCTTTACCCCAGACAGTCGCGTGCGGAGGCACCCAGCAGGTCGCCCAGGGAAGGCTGCCTGGGAGAGAAGAAACATCAGTCAACCTTCTCTAGCTAGGCACAACGCAGAACTCGAGGCTGGTCACAGTTTGGCAGCACATGAGGGGAGCAAAAACCCCCAAATCAGCTCTAAAACTGTTTAAAGCAGGGCTAGTATTTTTAGATGGGAACTTTGGCTGAGGAGGGAAGGAGCAGCAGGTGCAAACGGCTACAGCTGGCAGTGAAAGGTATGAAAGCAGCGAGCAGAGACTTCCGCTGTGGTTGGCACTGAAGTCTCAGCACTGGTCTCCAGAGAGGGTGTGGGTGGGGGAGCTCAGGGTAACTGCTGCCGAGCTCTTCCCAGTTGTCAGTAATTTCTCAGCTTGCCGCAAGCCGCCTGTGCCGCTCTTTTTCTGCCTGTCTGCATCCGAGCCCTTTGCTTTTGCGAATGCCCAGCTCCTGCAAGGTGCCTGAGGCCAGCCGGAGCGTGCCCGCCATCCGGGGTGCTCGTCCTGAGGGCGACTGCAGCTTTCCGGCACTCGGGACTTGCGCGCAGTCTCAGCCCGAATACAGGCTGCTCACCTGGCAAGGAGCTACAGCAGGCCAAGCACGAATCACTTCTGCGGTGGCTCTATTGCACTTTCCTTACCGGGTATCAGCCTGGGGTCTGAGCGGTGCTTTCAGATTCCCTTTCCTGCTCTGGCTGCAATTAATTCAGAACCGCAACATTTACCCACAGAACAGATTTCTCTCTCCAGCGTCCATCCCCATAGCTATGGCACCGTGGCGCCTCGGGCGTTCGTTCCTCCAGTCGCATTTGAACAGCTGCCCCACGCCTTTCTCTGAGGGTGTGGAAAGCGATCCCAAGCAGCACGGCTGCTGCTGTCCCCACCTCTGCCCCAGGCAGCTCTGAGGCCTCCGAGGAGGAGAGGCAGAAGGGGACAGGATCAGTGCACATAACTTTAGGTAGAGATGTGCTCTTCGATGAATCCCACCACCTTCATACCTGACAGCAGACAGCAGGCAGGACAGGGACAGTCGGTGTCCGAAACAGGTGGAAAGATCAGGAAAGCTGGTAGAGGAGGGTTCCGTGCTGTGTGAGAAAGCAAAAGCCACCAGCAGGTAACTCGGCAAGAACCAGAAGATGAAACGGGTTATCCGTCTGGATGCCAGAACATCCCCAAATACGCTAGTTAACCATTACAGACTGAGCAGCCCTCGCTATCAGAGATCGGGACAACCCTCTCCCCGTGCTGCTGCTGCACCTCCGGGACCTGGCACCGGAGGGGCCTCCCAGGTCATCACGCTGCAGACAGGCAACACCTCCTCCTGGCGCAGGAGGGCTGCGGGACGTGGGGATGCTCCGCTCCAGGTCTGCCAGGTGCAGCCGAGGGACTGGGCTCTCGTGTTCAGAAACTCCCCTCCGGTAACCAGACTCTCTCTGTTCCCCAGAGCCAGGTGGAGCTGAGCGGTTACTATGAAGCCGAGAACACCACCCTTTCTTTGGAGGGCTACTTTTGCTTCAACCCAGCCTCATCCGTGGTCGGCAACCAGAGAGACCCCTTCAGAAAGGTCTTCATGCCCCTCATCTATCTGCTGATGTTCGTGTTGGGGACTGTGGGCAATGCCCTGGTCCTGGTCATTTTAGAGAGGTTTAAGCGGTCTCGCACTACCACGGAAAACTTCCTCTTCCACCTCACCCTGGCCAACCTGGCACTGTTGCTCACCTTCCCCTTCAGTGTGGTGGAGAGCTTGGCCGGGTGGGTATTCGGGAAGTTCCTCTGCAAGATCCTCAGTGCTGTCCACAAGATCAATTTCTACTGCAGTAGCATGCTGCTGGGGTGCATCGCGGTGGATCGCTACCTGGCCATCGTCTATGCAATCCACACCTACCGCAAACGCAGAGCTCGCTCCATCCACCTCACCTGCATGGCTGTCTGGCTCTGCTCGCTGCTTTTGACCTTACCCGATCTCATCTTTATGGAAGTCTGGACAGACGACAGCAACCGCAGCATTTGCTATTTTCCAGAGGTTGGGATCGACGGCAACAACGTCTGGCTGGCGACCCGCTTCCTCTACCACACTGTGGGCTTCTTTGTGCCCCTGCTGGTCATGGGTTACTGCTACACGGCCATCGTCCGGGCTCTGTGTCAGTCCCAGCGCCTGCAGAGGCAAAAAGCTGTCCGCGTGGCCATCCTGGTCACAGGCGTCTTCCTGCTCTGCTGGAGCCCGTACCACATCGTCATCTTCCTGAACACGCTTACCAAGCTAGAAGCCTTCACCAAGAACTGCCTCCTGGAAGACCAGCTGGACACGGCCATCATGGTGACAGAGGCCATCGGCTTCACACACTGCTGCCTCAACCCCATCCTCTACGCCTTCATCGGAGTCAAGTTCCGTAACGACTTCTTCCGGATCCTGCAGGAGCTCGGCTGCATAAGCCAGGAGACCCTGCAGGAGATCCTGGAGGTGACGAGGAAGGGCAGTGGGATCGAGTCTGACAACACCACCTCCATCTCCACTTTCTAGTGGGAAAGGCTGCCTGCAGGGCAGAACTGGCCTGGGGCTTGCCTTCCCAGTGGCACACGTGCTGCGGCCTCAGTCCCAAGTTTCACAAGCGTCCCGACCACTTTCCTCACTCCTCAGGAAACTGAGGTCCGATAGCCACCAAACACCCAAATCCCACCAGATACCTTCCCTGGCTCCTTCTGGTTCTCATACCTGTAGAAATCTGTCTGGCAGCTGTTGGCGAACGCTGGCTGTCCGATGGTCACTCTGGCAGGACCAGATGAACCCAAGTGGGTTGAACCTGACATTTCCACCTCTCCCTCGAAAAACTGACTGCAGGCGTTCTGCGCACGGAGCCAGGCACGAGACTGGAGTGCCGGGGGCAAAGAAAAAAGCGCAGCCAAGTAAACGTGGAGTCATGTCAGTGAGCGAGGACTGAGGACAAAAACTAAGCAGGTCTCCATTTCACTGGCTCAGGTTGGTAGAGACATGCCCAAAGGAAGCAGCGGGACTCAACAGCCACGGCAGCTGGAATGAGAGATGCAGGTAGGACCGGCGGGGGATGCAGAGCTCGCTCCAATAGTGTGGGCACGCAGTGCTGGACAGCCTCTGGCTGCAATATTGCTCCTCTTGCTGTGCAACATCCCCCCCGGCCAGCCACAGCACGTTGATTTTCCCAACTTGGCTTGCGCCAGGAGGTCCTGCCACGGACTCAAAAGATTTGACTGTCGCAGATTCCTTTCCTGACATCGACTGCATCCTTTCCTGCTCACTTGGTCTGTTTTACTGCTGTTAAGAGCTCCGGTGAGTGACTGGTGAACTGAATGCCTGACTGTGCAAAAGCTTTCCTTTAAGGAAGAAAGCAGTCTGGACAGACGGCTTCTATCTTGTGCCTGAGCACAGGCGAGATGAACCACATGGCTTTGTGAGGCGGCTGTAGGTGTCACTTTTTTTTTTTTTCAGCTAGTTGTACAGCACTTTGTGGGTTCCGAGAGCAAGCAGACCCATTGCCCCAGAGTAAGGAAAAGAGCTCATTTGCATACTTTCTGTTTGTTTTTAGCGGGCCGAGAGGGAACGTAGCGTTTTGCTTTGCACCGTGCTTTCCGATATCTTTGCTCCACCTGCATCTACAGGGCTTTCAGAGGTTTAGTGCCTCCAGGTTTACACAGAACAAACCTGGGCGCTGATCTTGCCCCAAACCACGAGTATCTGGCAACTGCTCAGATCAGGGCTGCTTGATAACAATTTGGTCCAAAATAAGAGTGGCAGCTTTCAGCCCAAACAGGCTCCTGCAGCCTGCTGCTTCCTAGTAGGTCCTGTCACAGGATAACATCGCAGCACGGGCACAGCGTTGCTCCATTACATTTCTCTTGCTAGCTAAGCAGTGCTGTGGCCTGAACTGCACGAGGGCCATACGTACCAACTGTCACTCGAGCATGACCCTGATCACGAGCGCGCTTTAAAAGCCGCTCTACCATTCACCTTGCTTTTTAAGCAAAGTCGTGACAATGTCAGTTCTCCTGCTGCAGCAGGAATTTTGTGCTAAAGTCACTTCTGAAGTTCAACCCGCTAACAAAGGGCTCGGTTGCAGCCGAACTTCACCGTACCCAAGGGCCCCGCTAAAAAGACCAGTCATTACAGAAGGGGTCACATTACATCAGTCCAGCTCAGGCAGAGATCTCAATAGCTCGTTCTCAAATTGTGACTTGAGGAGAAAACTCCCCAAGCATAAGGCTTTTTATACAAAGAGCAGTCCACCATTTCCTGCAGCGCTGCATCTTCAAAGCTGAAACCTGCAGGTAATGGCGACCGTGGCTGTCCGAGCACGTACGTGCAGCGGAGGAAGAGCAGCTTTCTGAAGCCTGCCCTTGCTATCTCCACGGTCGTACTGGTGAGCAAACCCGCTGCAGATGCATTGTAAACACCTCCCCAGCCCCGGTTCTGATGGGAACTGTGTTCCTACAAAAAAATGTTACTGAAGAAATGAACAGTCAGAGCGTAAAATTTTTACAGTGTTCACAAGGTAAAAAGAAAATCTGCATGCAAAATAAGGGTGAACAGATTATGCATCTATTGTTACTATAGTTTTTAGTACTGGTATGCTGGTAAACTTTTAGAAAGTTTTGATGTGAGCTGTAATAAACAGTTAAATAAAATACCGTCTTCTCACGTATAGTGCTTGTAAGCAGTTGTCTGCAGGCGTGTCACTTTTACAAGGGAAATGCGTTAGAGCACGCTAAGAGGGTTGATCGCACCTTTCTGACAAGCAGTGCTGTTCGCACGTGGAGACCACAGGGCTCGTAAGAGCACCTTACTCAAGTTTCCCTTGACCAGTGCTGCAGAAGGCTCCACGGTGTTCGGAGTCAGTCCAGACCTACGTTAGCTCCCTGCTTTACGGAGCCTCTTCCACCGACTGCAGCACCTCTTACTGCGGTTTTACAGCAGCTGCTGACCTGAGTGGAGAGCCGCCCTTGCACCTGCATTCGGCTCAGCCAGTCTGGGAAGGCTTGGCTCCGAGCTGGCAGACCCTTCCCCAAAGAGCGGACATTGCTCCTCCTGCAGCTGACTGCAGCCAGCCTGCTGAATGGCAACGAGAAGAAAGCAAGAGGAACTCTCCTTCACCACAGAGGAAGCTGGGCTTTCCACTCAGCAAAATCCTCCCCGTCTCCCCGAGGTTTGCATGGCCGTCACATGCCTTGGCACAGAGTGGGCTTCCCCGCTAAGTGCTCACGCTGCCAGAGCCACCCCCCGGACGCTGCAGCCCTCAGGCAGACCTTCAGCCTCCCCCACGGGCTCTGCTCCTCCCGGGCCGCCGGGAAGGGGGACTGAGGGCCGAGGGGAGCTCCAAGGCGGCTGCTGCAGGGAGTAGGGAGGTGGCACGCAGGCAAGGCCATGTCACCACCATCCACAGCGCACGCTCATGCGACCCCAGCCCCGGCCTGTGCTCTGCAAACAAGGCTGGAGCGGACGACCCCGAGAAAGCCCTGGTCCCCACCGAAAGGGGACACAAAGACCCCCACAACAGCGTGCTGCTCTGCGTGTCCTATGGGGTGACCAAGTCTCCCAGGAGACAGAGCTGGGGTGTTTCAGCAGAGCATCCTGCCACACGCGAGCAGCGATCACGGGGCCGTGGCAGGCAGCGGAGCGTGCACCAACGAGCGCGAGCCAGGGAACGCATGAATGAACGTGTGCCTGGGAGTGCTGCAGAGAAGGGGCTCTCCCCATGCCCTTGCACCCCTCCCAGCAGCTCTAGCACCCCCTGCCCCGCTGTGACTCACACACAGTTTCATTTTCCTTATCAAGAAGACGACCGACTGCCTCACCCCAGTCTCCCAGAACCAAACAGATGCTCAAGCACTTCAGCGTCTGTACTGCTGCCTGCCGCGTCTTCCTTGTTTTGAGCACAGGTGGCTCTGGACATACGACACCACGGCCACTAAGGCCCGTGGGCTTGGGTCCCGGGCAGCATGCCACGTGCACCACCCCGGCTCCGCGCACAGACGGCAGCACCACCGCTTTCTGAGTCCCCAGAACTGGTCTCTCGCCCCGCTGCCATCACAGCGCGCTCCGCATTTGCTCTGGCTCCCCACAAGCGCGTGGCAGCTACGGCACACGCAAGCTTTGCCGGGCCACAAGATGCCCAGAACAAAGGGGAACCGTGGGGCTCCAGGCACCAGCGGACAGCTTGGGCAGTGAGTCCCTGCTCTAGGTCACCTCTCTGCTCTGCAGTCCTGCCAGGGACTTGAGGTGCCCAGGGTGGCCCTGCCTGCCCTCCTCAGCCCCCGGCCCTGCGCGCGTCCCTCGACCTACCTGGGAGGACCGTCCTGTCCCACGTCCTGCGAAGGCAGTTCCCCAGTCCTGGCCCAGCTTCCAGTGCCCGTAAGCGGCAGGGCCCAGCCTGGCAGCAGGGGCACACACCAGTCTGTGCCGAGCACCGCTGTCCCAGCTCCCCCAAGGAGCTCACAGCCATCTCGCCAAGGGCAGGAGCTTCTCTTCTGACGGAGGAACACAGCAACCGCCTCACAGCCGCAGGAGATGGGACCCGCAGCACTGGAAGATGCACTCGCAGCTGAGGTGGCGAGCCGCTCTCCCTCACCTGCCCCTGCCCGGGAGCCTGCAGCTCTCCTGCCAGGCACAAGTGGCTGGGAGCAGATGTGCGCAGGGACCGGCAGCAGGCAGGAGGGGAAAACGAGGCTGTTTGCCTCCTGACTGTTACTTGTTTGCAGAGGCTAGACAAGATGATCCATTTTAAGCCACGGGAGCTAGAGGATGGGCTGGCACGGCAGAGGGTGGGAGAGAACAGCCGGCACAGCCTGGACTTAGGCAGCAAAGCCCACGGTACGGTAACGAACCGCTCCGAGCTGTGCGGTTGGGTCTCGTTCGATGCCGGGGAGCCAGCATGCAAGTGGCCGAGGAGGGCCAGATCGCCCACCCGGCACAGAGCGTGGCAGGCGCTAAACAGCTGGCCCTGCTATGAGACGGGGCCGCCTGAATTTCACAGGAAGAAAACGCCGACTGCAGCCAAGTCTCAGCATACATTAGGCACCGATGACTCCTGCAACCCAGAAGAGCTCCTCTGCTGGCAAACAGAGCCCCCCTGCCGTAAGGTTTTTTTGGGGGACCAGCTGAGCCCCTCTGATCAGCCCCAGCCTGCTGCGGGTGACGCCGGCTGAGCACACCTGCCTGCAGCCCCGCAGAAAGTCACTTGCCACCCACCGAAGACAGGCACAGGGTCAGGTTTTGAAATTTGTCTTTTTAATAAAAAGGCACCTATAAAACAGGTCAATACATTACAGGCAGCACAGATACCCAAAAACAAGCCTAAAAATTGTTTCAAATAAAAACCAATAAGATGTCTTCACATATTGTATTTATATATTTATATTTATATATATATTTATATAATGGTACAAAATGACTGGGGAAGTTTCTCCATGGGATGACAGAGAACAGGTCAGTCACCATTACCTCAACGTGAAAGCTAATTCCGAGTGTGTGATTATCTGACATACTGAAAGATGCTTTTTTGGAGCTGGAAAAACATGGCGAAGTCATGGCTAAAACATGGGCAAACCTTTTACTGTGGTTAGGTGGAGTCAGTACACAGAACTCAAGCTGAGAAGCCGAGCAATAAACTACAAGACACGAGACTAGACACAGCTCACGGCAGTGGGCGACCGGCTGATGGCAAACTCTGCCCAGGTCTAACAAGGAGTGGCTGTTATTGAGCTTCCAGAGAAGCTGCTGCCATATTGCTGTTCACAGACGCGGTTGGGAGCAGCGCCCGGGGCAGAGGGGTGTTAGGTGGCACTTCATCTCCCCGTTGTCCAGCCATCGCAGCGGTAGGGGTAGGGCTGGCTCCAGGCTGGTGGGATTTTGCGGAAGAGCGCCGACTGCTGCTCCAAAGTCCCCAGCTCTGACCTAGCATCAGGATTTCCCTTTTGTACCCAGGGCTGCCGAGTCAAAAGGCTTCGCTTCTTACTCGTTTGTCACAGAAGGACAGGTCTTCCTCCTGCCGCCAGGCAGAAATAGCATCGCGCTGCCCTGTCCCTGCAAGCAGGCAGCGCTGACCTCCCCAGCGCTGCACGGCGGCGCGCCGCAGCTCTGGCTGGCCCAGGGACAACGCGCTGCCGACAGTGTGAGGACCGCTGGCCCTGGGCAACTTCTCACTCGGGCTGGGTGAAAGGGACAACGGGGAAGATACGGACACGTGGAGGTCTCAACCGGGCTAAAACAACAGCTGTCTACAGACAAACAAAAAAACTTCCGTATAGAAAATATTATGGCTTCAGATTAACCAAGACTAGCTGGTGGGTGATGAGCAAGGTTTGGGGCTGGCATTGCTATTTGGATGTTTATGAGAACCTACCAGCAGCCAACACCCCAAAGTGCAGCCAAGAGAAGCCGCAGCCTTTCAGGCAAGTCAAGCTTAGAAAGAGCTACATCTGTTCGAGCCACATCCTCCCACGTGAAACGCACGCTCTGAAAGGATGGAGAATCCAACCAGCTAACATGTCAGGTCCAAAGCACGCTTCGTTAGCCTGGGCTGAAGATTGTTCCTGTGCTCCAACTGCCAAGGCGGGGATGAGCACTTCCCGGGATCGTTCCTGTTTTGCCATCTCCGAAAATGCTGCTCGCTCACATCGTAAACGACAAAACCACACAAAGCAGGAGACCAGAGCGAAATCCTTCCTCGAATCCGGACCCACGCTTCCCACCCAGCACTGCTCGCTACAAAACGCCCCAAGGCTTCAAGGTATTCCTAGCTGGACTTTGTGGCTCCATCTTCTCACAGACTGGATCAAGACAGCCGCCGGGTTGACGTTTCAGCACCCGCCGGCCTTTCCGAACAGCTTGCAACATGATAAAAAGCGTTGCTGTTCGCTCGCTACTTGACAATCTCCCTTTCCGAAGGCCCTCTCCTCCCTGCAGTAGCAAGTAGGGAAAAGTGAGCTCTGTTACAAGAGAGGTAGTATGCTGAGTCTGGCTCTGCAGAGAGAATCCTCCAACTGGTGTTCCTCCGGCAATCGCGTGCCCCGAGTTCACCGTCGGATACCCATAGGGTACACCATGCTGGAACGCGGTCCCCGCAGAGGTCCAGAGATACTGCACTGTGTGCAGAAGTGCACGCGCGTCACCCCACAGTCCCCTCCGTGAACAAACACGGGAAAGACCATCAGTGCCACGTGCGGGAAGACCTTACGGAGTGGAGGATGGGGAGGGTGGAGCGAATCCAGAAAAGCCCGAACGGCACGCTTCCGCCAGCCTAGGAACGGAGGGGCCGTGACGCAACCTCGGCCTCTTCTGTCCAAAGCACAGGATGGCCGCGCCGCTGACACCGTCCAAGACAACTCTTATACTGACGTGGAGTATCGCGTGCAGGGACAAGTCATCTTCAACGGCTGGACCTCTATCGTGCAGTAGGGCAGGGCTGCTGCCGGTAGCTCAGGGCGAGATGGAGCGAAGACTGCCTGTGAAACTCCGGAGGAGGAGGACCAACCAGCGTGAGGAAGACCTGGGAGAGCATTCACCGGCAGAGGTAGAGGGGGTGCGGCGCAGTCGCGGAGGGCGATGGATGGGTAAAGGACTGGTGTAGGAAGGCTGCAAAAGAGCGGGGTTCCCAGCTAGCCTCTCCCGGAAGCACAGGAACGCATCGCCTCACTCATCTCGGAGCCCATCTATCCCTACGCACCGCACCGCCCTCCCCACGGGGGACACAGCGTGAAGGGAAAAGAAGGGACTAGAGGCGACACGGCCGGTCGAGACCTTTGGGTCCAGCATGGTATCACCTGCGAAGCCCAGATCCTGGCTGCTTCTCCAGCCGAAGGGCCGGCATCCTCCCTGTCCCAGCCACAGCAGCTTCGCCGCGGAGCAGCGACAGCCGTATCCCATGAAGCTGCGGCCTCTGCCCCGCCGGATGAGCACTGCTCCGGCAACGTTTCGCCGGGGCCGCAGCTCTGACCTCCCCGACGGACAGTCCTCGGTCGTTGTTTGCGTTCGTGTACTCGGCACAGCCTCCACAGGGGCCTAAGATCTGCGTGAAACTATACACCCCGCACATGCAAACCGTTCAGACGCGTGAACAACACAGGTTTGACACAGAGTCACTCTACAATGGGATCTCTCAATGCCCTGTGCACCCTGGGGGATCCTCCTGCCTCCCCCAAGGAGAGTTTTCAATCCTTGTACACTGTTGCCTTTAGCATGTTTTTCGTTTCTGTTTTTGTAAAACATGTTTTGAGGCTTCTATTAAAACACAGAAATACAGAACAATTAAAAACCAGCACAAGTTTTGCCTTTCCCAGCGACCTATTTACAGCTAGTTCCAAAAACCCTCTTGCACATTTTGGTTGCTTAAAAAGAAAAAAAAAAAAAAAAAAAAGAAAAAAAAAAGAAAAAAAAAGAAAAAGGAGGAAAGAGAGAGAGATAAAAAAGGGAAAGAAAAACACTTGACGGAGGAAAACCATAAATGAAAACTTTACAAACTGCCACAGGGTCTGGACGTCCCTGGTCACCACGCAGGGTTCAAAGTAACAGCCCCACTCCCAGCCCCTCCACCCTCCCCTTCCCCGAAAAAGAAAGGAAAAAGAAACCCAATTCACATCAAGTTTACTGCACATCTGGTTTTCTGTGTAGAGGCGAATCCGATATGAAAAGCATCCCACGTGGCGTCCTCCACCGGCGTTGGCCCCCAACCCGCCCTCCAAGAAAGGCTGAGAAATGTCCGTACAGGCAGCCCCGACCCCTCCCCGCCCCTGAGCGCCAGCCGGGGTTAGAAAGGCAGGTTCGCCATGTTCCCAGGCCCGGGGATGTAACTCATCTGGCTGTCCAGGGAGACACTCCTCTGCCTCATCTGGTGCGTGACCATGAGGTTCTGCTGAGGCGGGGGCCCCATGAGAGAGCCCTGAGGTGACATCATGTGTCCTGTCTGAGCGTACATCTCCCCCGACACAGACATGCTCCTCTGCTTGGCCTGCATCAGCATGAAATTCTGCTGGGCCATCAGGCTCTGCTGCGGAGACATCATGCCCTGGTGCATGCTGTTGCCCATCATGCCTTGCTGGGGCGGTATGCCTGTCCTGCCCAGCATGGGCACTTGTCCGGGATGGCACATGGGCATGCCGAGTCCCCTCTGCACGCCCTGCTGCCCGGGGAGGCTGGGGGCATTCATACCTGGCCGCACCGGGGGCTGGTCAGCCATCATGTTCTGCAGGTTCATGAGGTGGAGGTTGGAAGGCTGCGATTTGGGCGCTTGGCTGTCGCTCTTGGGGAAATACTGCAAGGTGCTGCTTGGCTTCTCTGACGGGATGATCCTGGACAGGTCAAACTCGGGGATACCCGTGGGCGTGGGGCGGATGACCTCGCTGAGCTCGGGGTCGTTCAGCACCGACGCCACCCCCGGAAGCACGGGCGGGTAGGGCTCGCCGATCCGAGGAGGGATGTTCTTGCCCATCATGTGCTGCTGAGGGGGCATCTGGCTGGGCTGCTGGGAGGGAAGGTCCTCAGGCGGCAAGGGCATCCCCGGCGGGTAATGCTGCTGCATGCCAGGGCCGCCTCCCCCACCAGGGGCCATGGGCATGCCTCCGGCGGGAGACGGCATGGCGTTGTGGGGCTGCTGCATGCGGGGGAACACGAGCTGGTTGGAAGGAATCATCTGCGAACTGTTGGGCACGGGGCCGCACTGCTGGTTCAAGGAGTCCTGGGGCCCCGGGGGCAGCATCATGGGGTTCTGGGGGGGCACGCCCGCCCCTGGCGCACTCGGGTGCATAGGAATGTTGGAGCCCAGAGGGTTCGGGGAGGACATCATGGAAGTGGGGGGCGGTTCGTGGGAGAGGGGTTGCTGACCAGGCAGGTTCATTCCCATGGGGCTCTGAGAGGATCCAGGCCCCACGGAGTTCAAGTGCAGTTGATTCGTCTGATTCCCCGTCACGCCTAAGGAGAGGAAAAAAGAGAGATGAGTTTACTCTGCCCGCAGACCGCTCCGGGCTGCAAAATCCACACCCTGGAAGCCTGCCGAGCACTCCTGCTCAGAAAGCCCTGAGCGCGGAGCGCGATGCCCAGTAAGCGGCCGCGAGACGGGCTTGCAAAGCACCGACGCCAGGAAAAAGCGCCCCAGGCTCCAGCTCCCCAAGCCCACCAGCAGCAGAGAGCTATTCCAGCTTCATCCAGTGCCACGCTGGATTTGTAGTTCCTTACAGCCCACTGATTTCAGAGTCCCGGCTGGCTCTGGGTGTTGGGACAGCCCTACACCACGATCTCAGCAGGGCTCTCAGCTGCCTGGAAGGCACCGAGGAGTGACCCTTCACCGCTGCCTGCCTGCAGGGTTAGCCACCCGGCAAGCTCCTGTGACCACACGGCCTCAGGGGGCGAGGAGAAAAAAAGCAGAAGAGTCGGCAGCCCAACGCAGGTGCTGTGCGGGAGGGGAGGACTGTGCTCATCGGTACAGCAGAGCGAGCAGTGCCTGTGGAGGGGTTCGGGTTAGGAGTGAGCCAATGCATTTGCATGCCTGCGGTCAACCTAAGTGACTACTCTGCAGTGAAAGAGTCAAAAAGTTGATTTTTCATTTTGAAAACTGCCAAAAATATTTAGCAGACACCTTTAAACCCCTAAATCAAGTGGTACAGCGTGCTGGAATTCCCCTTCAGGCTGGTCACCAAGTGACGAAAAACACTCATTTGCCTAGCTGTCCTCACCCCTGCCACCAGCTAGCGGAGCGTATCTGGCTGTTGCCTGCTGAAATCAGAACTATGCTACGACACAGCCTGGCCTGCACAGGCACCTGGGCTCCACTCAGAACACCAGACTCCCAAACCCTGTTCAGAGCGTCCCTGTCCCGCTGCACGAGAACACAAGGGCTCCAAGCAGCAGACCTCTCCCCGCAAGTCCTGGGCCTGAGGTAACTCCAGGAGCCGTGAAAATCCAGGGCCAACGCGTCCGCACGGGGTCAAGGTAGTTCCGAAAACTTCCAGAGCTCGTGGAAGAAGGGTGCCTCAAATGCCAGACTGGCTCGTGTCCTTCCAGACAGCACACCCAAGCCAAAAGCTGGCGGACAGCCTGGGCACAGGGTGGAGAAGCGAGCAGGCTATTACGAACGAGGGCAAATTTAAGCTATTTGATGTGGCAGTCAGTGGGAGAACGCAGTTTCTAATGCCTCCTCCACCTGGTGCCTCAGGCCTGCTGGCAGCCACAAGACGGTCCAACCCCTCGCAAGCCCAGCCCCAGAAGTATGTACCTGACATGCTGCCAGGCGGGAGCATAGGCCTGTCCGGCAGCAGCTCGTCATCAGAGGTGGCGATGGTTTTGATGGCATTGTGGTAAAGCGGTGTGGAGCTGGGCATAGCATACTTGGACATCTGGGACATCATCAGCGAGAGGGGGTTCTGGGATGGGGATGGATCTGGAGAGGAAGTAAAAGGCATGTTGGGATTCATGGTGCCAGAGGTGTTGCTGGCTGGTGCGGAAGAGCTGCTCCGGGGCCCGGAAGGGAGGGAACCTGCAAGCAAGAGAGAGACCAGCTTAGTACCGCCCGCACGCCGTGGCTTGCTCCCGTCAGACAGCAACCCCGTCCCCTCCTTCTGACAGCAGTGACCAGAGGAGGCTGCAAAACGCAGAGCTGGCACAGACCAGCATCCTCCGGACTCTCAGGGGGCTCATGCGGAGACCCTGCTCCAGAACGGTGATGGACTTCCACTTCAAACTGCCCCCGACTGCCCAGCACAGACACATCTGTTGCTGCCTGTATCACAGAGCGTGAGCCGGGGTTGAAGTAAAAGCTGCTCCGTTTGCCCTGCCAGGCACCTGAAAAGGCCCTGTTCGGACTCCTGGGAAAAAAGACCCGCTCCACGAGCCGTAAGGGCGCGCACAGGCACGAGCGTCTCCCTGCTCCTGTGAGAGCACGCGGGCTGGAGAGAAACACCGTCCACACGCTCACCAAAACCGAGCACGCGCGCGCGCTGGCACACAAGATACCCGGCGTACCCTGATCCAGTCCTCCCATGGAAGCAGACGAGTTCATGCTGAGAGTCTGCTTGCTCTGGTTGACTCCTGGGCTGGGCATGGTGGCTTTGGGAGACGGCACCCAACCAGGGGAAGGAACAGCCATAGAAGGGGACTTCAGGCGGCTTGGCGAGCCAGTTGGAGACCGGACGTTAAGCGAGGAGCTCATCACCTGGGGGGATTTGAGGGGTCCAGACTGGTTTGAAGGTGGCATGCTGACCATCTGCGAGGGCGTCTGTGGGGACTTGAGGTTGGCAGAGGGAGAGGTGACCAGTGGCGAGTGCACCTGGCTGAGGGTGGGAGACTTGAGGTGTCCCATGCTGGGGGAGTTCATCTGGCTGATGTTGATGGTGAGGTCAGAGGGCCGGCGGCCCAGCCCCCGGGAAGGGGCCGGGTGCATGTTGGCCAGGTTGCCCCCTTGCGTGGGGGTGGGATTGGAGGCCGGGGGCAGAGGGATGTGGCTGAGCCTGGTGGTGCCACCGATGCTCCCAACGGGCATGGTGCCCTGCTCAGGGCTGAACATGTCCGAGCTGCTGCCCATCTCCTGGGGCAGGTTGGGGTAAGGCGCCTGCCCGCTCGAGAAGCCTTGCTGGCCTTGGTTGGGGAACTGGGAGGGAATCATCATTTTCTGGGGTCCCCCCAGCATTGCACTGCCATTGCCATTCTGAGCCCTCGCCCTGGCCAGCTCCTCAGGGCTCATGCCCTGGTGGGCCATCATATCGGGGCCCCTCATCTTCTGCGACATCATCATCTGCTGCTGTGGGGTCATCTGGACATTGAGGTTCATGTTCATGTTCATGTTGACATTCATGTTCATGTTGAGGTTGCCGGGGCCCATGGGTGCATCCATGTCCCGAAGGCCCGACTGACTCATAGGGGGGCTCAGCATCCCCCGAGTGCCTGCAAAATCCATTCCCATCGGGGCACTGCTCAGGCTGTCCCCCGTTATCTGCCCAGCAAACATGGATGGATCCATCTGCCTGTGAGCCTGTATCATCCTCTCCATTTCCATGCCCTGGCTCATGGAGCTGCCGGACATCCCCATGGGCCTCTGCATTGCCACTGGGCGTTTCTCCATCAGCTGATGCCGCAGGATCTCCTCCCGGGCACGGGGATTGATGAACCTTTCGGGGTCCCCTTGCCCTGATGGGTAGGGCAAGGTGCCTTGCGGAAAGTTCCCGGGGCCTCCCATAGGAGGCATATCGTCGCTCCATCCCAGGCCGGGCCTGACCGGCCTCTGCATGGCGTTCATGGGCCCAAGAGCATCCAAGGGCATGTTCTGCATCCCTCCAAAGCCAGAGACTCTCTGCATTTGATTCCCAGGGAACCGTGGCCCTGCAAAGGGTGGCCCTCCCCGCAGCTGCATGGGGTCCTGCACATCTATGGGTCCCCGCAGCTGGCTGCCCATCCCCGGCGGCCACTGCTCTCCAGGCTTGCTGTGGTAGGGCGGCGGGGGCCCACGCATCATCATGCTCCCCATCGACTGCGGGATCATGATCTCCTGCATGGGCCGGCCATGGATGCTGATCTGCTCCTCTTTCCGTCGCTTTTCCTCGTAGTACTCTTCCTGCAACTTCCTCCAGGCCACTTGCTCCGGTGTCAGGCTGTCCTGGTTCAGCCGCTGCATCATCATGTTCATCTGCTGCCCCATGTCAGTGCCTGGGTGGTGGGGCACCTCGTGTTCCAGACTGGGCCCACCAAGGCTCTGGGTCTGGGAGATCATGGACTGCAGAGGCTCTTCATACTTCTTCATGCTGGCGGGGGGCGCAGGGGGCTGGGCAGGGGCTGCCTGCGGCTGAGGGGCAGTCCCGCCCTCACCCGCGTTTTGGCTGGACTTCATGAAGGGCTCGGCCTCCCCGCTGCGCAGCAGCAGACGCTCAATGTCCCGCAGGGTCTGCAGAGAGCGCTCTCGGTGCTCCAGCTGCTCCTTCGAGAGCCCTTCCGAGTTCATGGGGTTCCTGGGGCCCAGGCCTGCCTGCCCGTTCCCCGGCATCCCTGGGCCCGGGCCCTCCCCGAGGAGGCTGGAGCTGGACGTGGCGGAGGAGTCCACTTGCCCAGGCTGCATAGTGTTGGCAGACGCGGTGGGCGTATTTGGGTGGTTACTTCCAGGCTGGTTGCTGCCGCTGTTGTTCCCCAAAGAGTTGGGAGTCAGATCTCTCCGGACATCTTCACTCGTCCCTTCCTGGGGCAGGCTGCTGGGCGCAGGCAAAGGTGTTTGACTGATGGTCTGAGGCGGAGGCGGAGGCTGCGGCGGGGGAGGCTGCGGCTGCGGCTGACTCGCCTGAGGTGCCGGTGGCTGGGACTGTGGAGTGTTGGCAGCAGGAGGGTTAATCGGAAGCGGCTCAGCAACCCCCAGCACTTTAGGAGCTGGCGCCTGGCAGAGAAAAGGAAAAAAACATGAGCAGGAAAAACCCTGGGCAGGTATTCTTCCCTGCACCCTGCAGGAGACCCCTCTGTCCCAAAAACATGCCCCGTGGCAGTTCACCTTCATTTCTTGTGGGGAAGAAGCAGGCCCTATTACACGCCCTGGAAACGCATGATCCGTTGTTCTCTGCCCACATGGCTGTGGGGCCACATACCGTACCCCATCCCAAACTTTTCACAGCTGACAGCAGCCAGGACTCACTCCAAAGAGGTTCCACGGCAAAGCAGCTTCCCACCCCACTGAAAGGGCGTTCTGTCAACCCCTTTCCACCACAGCTGAGCCAAGAGCTGGGGGAGAACGGCCACGTCAGAAGGGAAGGGTCAGCAGTCGGCAGCACGTGCCGACAGAAGCATGTGGTTCATAGCTGGTATACCTGGTCCAGCTTTGCCCGTGGGACGTTCTGCTGATGGTAGGCCAGAATGGAGTCAGCTCGACCCTGCAGGACAGCTTCTGCAGCTCTGGGGAAAGAGCACAAACCGCTCGAGAACAGGCAATGGCGCCCCATCCCACCCATCCCAGGCCCCAGCTGCCACCTCCGCTCTTCAGTCCTGCGGGAAGAGGGAAGTCTCTGGAAGTCACCGAGAAGGGAGGATGTTCTCAGAGTCCTCCCACCTGTCCTGCACAGACCCCAATGAGGTTTTCCAACTGATGATCGCTTGCCCTGGAATTCCCCTCTTCCCACGTCCTGTGATGGGCGCTCGGCTCTGCCTTGTGCCTGCCGCTGCCTGCTGCCCTAAGGTGCTGTCACTGCGGCGCACTGGGATCTACCACACCAAACCTGTGGTAAAGCAGAGCTCTCAAACTAAACAGCCTCGCTAAGACTCCATGGCTGAGACGACGCAGGACAGAAGGGAGGAATCGAGTGGAGAACGCCAGTTGTTAAGCGGCACTCCCCATGACACCCAGCCCCCTTAGATACTTCTGAATCAGACCAGCAGTCCGTACTGCTTTGGGTGACCGTTTGCGTCGGATGCTGACTAGATGTAGTGAACGGCGCACGTCACAGAACACGGTGCTGGGCATCGCTGGGAGGAAGCGTGCACTGAAGACGAAGTTTGCCCCCCGGCAGTAGCGGCCAGCAAACTTCCCGAACCTCGGGGGGACCCACTCTGTGCAACCAAAGCGATGTGGGTCTGTCCAGCTCTCTTGCGCTCAAGTGCAGCACACAGCGGGCAGGTGTGACAGGCCGGCCCTCCGCCGGTGGAGGACGGGCAGGGTTTACTGCTTACGTGTTAGCGAGGTGCGTTGTGAAGACGTAAACGAACTGCGAAGGCTGCTTTCCCGTTCCGCCGCCTCCGCCTCCTGCAGCGTCTGACCGTAAGCCGGGGGCAGCACCATGAGGCACGCTGGAGGAACCGGTCTCGTTCAGGTTCGGCAGCGGGTTGGACCCTGGGCCAAGCTGCGAGGCTGTGGACATCGCAGGATCTGCTACATTACAGTCTGCGGGAGGGCAGGAGACGAGCTGCTAAAGCCAGCGCAGGAGGCAGGCAGGGCCGGGGCCTGCGGGGCGGCGGGGCCGGGCAGGCCGCGCTCGGGCCCGGGGCAGAGCCGCTGCCCGGCCGGGCCACCGGCAGGTGGCAGCAGCCGCCCGGCCCTCCCCGCCGTCCCGGTGGCCGCTGCCCCGGGGCCGCCTCCTCCCGGTCCCCGGCACGGGGCCCGCGGCTCCGCGCCTCTCCGGCCGCGGGACGGAGGCCCCGGCAGCGGGGAAGGAGGGGATGCTGCCCGCTGGAGCGGGGGCTATTAACCGTCAGCTGTTATCAGAGCGTATTCCCAATTAACATGAATAAGCCTCGCAATTACCAGAGCACGCGGGCTTTCCTCTTGCCTCGCTCCTCACACCGCACACGCTAGCCCCGAGGCAGGCCTGTTCTCCTCCCACCAGCCCCTCACCGCGGACCTCCCTGCAGACCCACCGCAGGCCAACAGCCCTGGCACAGCAGCACGGAGAGAGAGGAGACATCACTGGAAAGCCGGCGCGGGCATGCAGGCGCTGCCTCGCTGCCAGCCCCGGCCCCTGGACAGCCCCACCTTGACCAGCTCTAATTAGGCAGATGGTGGAGCGGGCTGCGGCAGGGAGGCGGCACTATCCCTTCCCACAAGGGCTGCGGACTGGAGAAGCACGAGGGAGCATCCTGGAGAGGACGGCTACGGTGCACTGGCAGGCACAAAGGCCACCCTCTGCTTGGTTTTATACGCTTCCACGTTCTCCGTCCAGCCGCGGCCCCTGGGCTCCACAGGACCTTGCCCTGTTCTCTCAGATATTCTCCCTGTTGAAAGTAAACTGAATTCTAGATACAAAGAAATCAAAGAGTTTTGATGCTTTTGGAAAACAGGAGAGACCTGCAGTTTGTGGCCCGAAATGGTGCACACCCTGGCCAGCTCAGCCCTGCCCGAACCACAGTCAAGACCCCGAGAGCCTCTGTAGCCTCAGTGGCCTTCTTGTCCCCTCAGTACAAGAAGGGCATTGAGGTGCTGGAGCGTGTCCAGAGAAGGGCAACGGAGCTGGGGAAGGGTCTGGAGCACAAGGCTGATGGGGAGCGGCTGAGGGACCTGGGGTTGTTCAGCCTGGAGAAAAGGAGGCTGAGGGGAGACCTCATCGCTCTCTACAACTGCCTGAAAGGAGGGTGTAGAGAAGTGGGGGTCGGTCTCTTCTCCCAAGTAACTAGTGATAGGACGAGAGGAAATGGCCTCAAGTTGCACCAGGGGAGGTTTGGATTGGATATTAGGAAAAATTTCTTGACTGAAAGGGTGGTCAAGCATTGGAACAGGCTTGCCCAGGGAAGGGGTTGAGTCACCATCCCTGGAGGAGTTCAAAAAACGTGTAGATGTGGCACTTTGGGACACGGTTTAGTAGGCATGGAGCTGTTGGGTTGACGGTTGGACTAGATGATCCTAGAGGTCTTTTCCAACCTTAATGATTCTATGATTCTATGAAGCACAGCTGCGGAGAGCCGGGTGGATGGCCTGGCACAGACTGAGCTGCTGCAACAGGGGCAATGTCGCGTGGTCTGGCTGCCCCTATGCCCAGGGTAGGCATGCTTAACCAGATTTCAGCCAGGCACGCTTTCAAGATGGCAATTCTGCCGGTGGTGCGGCCAGAGCAATGTACAGCAGGGACATCCAACCTCAACACCTTCCCCTCCAGCATCTCAGCAGCGTCTCCACAAAATAGGCCCCACACCTCACCAACATTCTCCAGCACAACATTCTCACAGCACAACGACCACCAACTGCAGCGGCTCACCGTGCCACGCACCCAGCTAAGTCAGCATACACAGGCAAAGCTGAAGGTGCCGGTGCCATCTGCCCTGCCGAGCTGCAGGGGGGACCTGGCTTTCTCCAAGCTTCTGAGCTGGTAAGGAGGTAGACACTCACTGTGTGCACTGCTGATGGGCTTGTCGTCCTCCTCGCTGTCCGGCCCAGAGCACCATTCGTCCCCGCTGTATGGCTGCTTCCTTTCCAGCACGCACCGCCGCTTGCTTCGGGGAGCCACCTCACCTGCAAAGGGACAGAGCCATCAGAAGAGCTGAGCAGAGCTGGCAGGGGCTGGGAAGGCTGGGGCCCTGCCTGGCTGCGTGCCGCACGCTGGCGCTGCCAACCCAGCCAGGACGCACTGAGCGAGAAGCCGTACACCAGCATCTGCCCAGCCCTGGTAAAGATCCTGAAGCATCTGCTCAGCCTGGGCTCCTTGTCTTTGCAGCCAGGCCCGGTGAGACACTCCTGCGAGAGCTAGCGGTTCAGCAGGAGAGGTACTTCGTACTGTTTGAAAGGAGTCTGCAAACACAGGATATGTCCAACTGCTGTTCCAAACCAGAGAGCTTTGGGCATTAACCCGAAATTTAAGGGGTCTGTGATTCAGCAATCAAAACCTGAAAATGGAATGGGAGGGCACGTTCACGTCCTTTCTAGGAACAAGAGAGACAGACTCTGCCCTTCGCAGGCGTGGATCAGGCAGGGGCCTTTATGCCCTCTGTAAACTTGGATGCTCCCGCCATTTCTCAGATGGGGCTGATGCAGCTCAGGGAGGAAGTGCCTTGCCTAAAGGCACCCAGGGACTCAGGGAAAGGAATCGGACACAGGATGGATAACTTCCAGTCCTGTGCTTTAACTCTAATATAACTGTCTGGCCTCCCTTTTTTACATCATCTAGTGGTTTCCAGGCCATACTCACGTGATCATTGCAGCAGGACCACAGGAGATTTGGGCATTCCTGATCCAGCCATTTTAATAATTTTCCTGTGGAAGTCTGGGCTACAAGACAATACTGGGATAAAGCTACAAACGCTTATGATCCGTGGCATACAGTAACCCCATAACACAATGGGGAGAAAGCTTTCCTGGGGGCAGGAGGTCTGTTCAGGTACGTTCTACCCGTTCTTCCAAGGCACAGCTCCGGCCTAAGCTAGTCAGGCAACACAGCTTTGGCTGTGAAACCAAACGCTTAGGGGCACAAGCCAGAGCAGCGGCTCTGCGTTTGGGGACCGGGTGTGAGCCTCAGTTGGAACCAGGGCCACCCCTGGGATTTCTCCTCTGACAACCCCCCGCAAGATGCTCAAGCGTCCCACGCGGCCGTTGAACGCAGAGCTTGGTGGAACGCAGGAGGCTACAGGGAAGGCTGGTGAGGACAGGGAAGCCAGAGGGTTTGGAAGCACTGACTCAGCCCTTTTCCAGAAGCCACGTGCTGTAACACAAGAGTCATCCATCGCTGACGAAACCACGGAACTGTTCAGACAGCGACCCTCGCAGCACCTCCTCGCTAACCGCGACTGAGTTGTCGGGCAGCTGCAAGAACACCACAAAGGCAGCTCTTTGCCAACAGTAAGGAGACAGAAAACAACTCAACTCGGTCCCATGTTGAAAGTCTGCATGTTGCAAAGCAGGGGTGTTTGGTACTGTTTCAGTGAACCGGGCTCTTGCTCAGCCAGCCTCAGTAGCCCGTGAAAACCAGAGTCCCAGATTCTCAGTGCAACAAACAGTTTAGGGAATGAAATGTAAAGACAATGCTCAGGCACCCTGGTCCCAAAACCGCAGATGCGACAAGCAGTGATGCAAAGACGCACAGGCAGCCAGGACAAGCCCAGACAGCAGCCGTAGCACAGAAACCCAAGATGCTCACAGCTGCTCCCACATCCCAGGTCCTGCCAGGACGCTTGGAGCAACTGCAAGGAGGACGTGCTGAGGCAAGGTTTAGGAGAGTATTACCTTTTGATTCTGCGTCCTGTGAAGGGGTGCTGGCTTCTCGCTGTTCTCCGGAGTCCACCGAGATGCTTCGTTCCCGTTTCACCTTGCCCTTCAAGGAGCTGAAGTTTGGGACAGCGTTCTGGCTGTTTTTCAGTCCAGAGTTGCCAGGGGAGATCTGAGTGGCCTTGCCGCCATGGCTGCCCGCCCCCACACCCTTAGAGCCCAGGTTGCAGGTGGGTGCTTGGCTCACATTGTGGTGCTGGGCCGGGGCACCGCTGCTGCCTGCCTTGCCATGGCTGGGCAGTTTGTTGTCAGGGTGCATTGGATTGGCTAAAGCTTCCCACAGCGCCAGTGGAGGGAGCTCCCAGGCCCTTCCGTCAGAAACCTGCAAGAGAAGAGGGCAGCAAGTGAGCACGGTGCCCCGACCGCACCGTGCACGCAGCCAACGGGGGCACTGCCCAGGGCCGGGGCACTGGGGCTGCTGCTTGGTCGCAGGGCCAGACGAAGGCTGGGCAAGGCACAACCCAGAGCCGCTTGTGCTGGGAATTAGCCCTGGCCCCTTTGAGCAAAGGATCCTGCTCCGCAGTTGGCTGCGGGCGGACGAGCAGCAACCTCCCACCCAGGCACAGCAGGCTTGCCAGCGCTCCAAGGCACAGGCACGGACACGAGAGCCCTCGTTTCTGAGGCCACAAGGAGAATGGGGCGCTCCATGCCAGCCTGGCCCTTTGGTGAGCGGAAGGATCCTTAGCTATTTTGCAGGTGTTCCCAGAGCTCAGGCAGCTTCGTGACCCTGAACAGAAATCTGGTGCCCTACTGGTTTCAGGGACCCCTTCTGCTGCTAAATCGGTTTCCTCTCCTCTGCAAAACACACAGGAGACAACCGAGCAGACAGAAAATGGTCTTGATGCAAGGCTATAAAGAGAAAGCTGGGACAGGGCAGGGAAGGACTAAGAGGAGGAGGCAGCGGTGGGTTGCAAGGCAAGGGGAGAGCTGGGAGTGCGGGCACTCGTCAGCAAAGCGGTATCCCTGTCTCTCCCGGGGGCCTGAGGGACCGTTCTGGCTCCTGCTCCAAGGCCCTGTGTGGGGGAGCGTCCACTTCAGCGGCAGCTTCCAGCCCAGCAGGATGATGCAACGTGCCACGGGCCTGCCGGGACAGCAGGGTGAGGCTCTCCCGCTCCAGCCCCAGCCCAGCTTTCTGAACAGCCCCGCAGGCTGAGGCAGAGCGTTTCAGGGAAGAGGCAGTTAGGGCAGAGCGTGCAGGCTTTGGGCTGGAGGATGTGCGTGCAGCTGAGCAACGCTGCAGCAGCCCTCCTTGCAGATCTATTTGCCTTGGCAGAGTCTCGCGCTGGGATTCTTCCCCTCAGAGCTCTGCACGGGCATTACCGATGACTGGGATGCGGCTGCACAGTACCTGAGCACATCACACATTCGGGAGGACTGCTGCTAACCCTCAGTTCAACAGACAACCCTGGTAACTGCAGTGGGCATCTCTCCTGGCCTCTGAGTACCTCCTACTTGCAGCAAGTAGCCTTCCTCAACATGGCACAGGCAGTGTGGGACATCAGCCAGCCTCACGTCAGGGGCTACCAGCGGGCAGAGGATGTCCCTGACCTTCAGACATGGCTCTTAAACACCGACCCTTCCCGGCCTGAGCCGCGTTCACTGCTAAGCCCTCGGAGACAGTCCCAGCGCAGAAAGGTGCACATCCCTGTGAGAACTGCTCCTCCCTTTCTTCATCTAGAGGACGTATCTCTTCCTGCATGGGGGCCCCACGTTTCTCTGCTACAGCCTCCTCGCTACCCCTGCCAGTGACCCCAAAGCTGCAGAGACCCCCACTGCCTGTCACAGGCTTCTCTACTTCTCAGGGAGCAGGGGGAAAGGAGAGTAAACCATGTGTTCGTGGGAGTTGAGGTATTACCCTCTGTTTGCTTAGGTCTTATGCTATGTGCTTTGCGTGACAGCCCCACGATGCACTCGGGAACCTTTCCCGTGCGCAGGCAGAGAAATTGCCCAGCACACAGGGGGTTACTGGGCCTGTGGTCTGCTCCTCCCATCTGGACTGAGCAGGCCAGATGCACAGATTTCTTCTGCCACCCAGGGACAGGAAGCACCGGCTCCAGACCAAACCCCGCATCTCTAAATAGCGCCGCAAGAGCTCAGCAGCACTACACACACTGCTCCTGGCTTGCCGAAGGCGGGCCTGAAGACACACCATCGGCAAAAGCCAAGCGCTCACTCTGCTAGGGCAAAGCGCTGTACCCAGAACAGCACGCAAGCAAAGAGCAAAGCGCGCTTGGCAGACCCATAATCCCTGAAAGACGGCGATCGCCACAAGGCGCAGGCTGCAGCTTGCCATCCACCGCCAGCAAATTCCCTGCCTGCAAAAGGACTTCTCGGCACCTGCCTCCCTGCGAGGCAAGGCTGAGCCGGTGGCTGGCTGGCACACCGCGGCGCCCGACCGAGAGCAGCCTGCACAAACAGCGCTATCGCACAGGCCGCCCCGGCATTCCTAGTTAGTTAGTGGGATTGTTCGAGCACAGCTTGGCCTATCACCGCTTCCTAACTAGCGAGTCGTTAGTGGCTCCCTCCTCCTCCACCTCCTCCCCACGCACCTCAGCGAGGGCTCTGCTCTAGCCTGGAGGAAGATGGTGAGCCACAGCGCTGATTAATTTTCACAGCACATAAGGGAGTTGCTAGCCCTTTAAGTGTCAGCCAGTCTCGCTCGCTCTTGTTCTCCGGGGACCTATTAATAGCAGCTGGAAAGATCACATCACTCTCTGGATATTTATACCCCTCATTCCACACCAGGAGAGATTTATGTCAGAGCTGCTGTCCCAGTGCCTGCCCAATTGCTCTGTCAAACCACTCGCAGGGGGAGGGGAGCAGAGCGGGGAAGGAGACACGGAGAGGGCAAGCGGGGAGGAGGAGAAGGTCCATATGGCACAAGCTGCAGCGTTAAGCACACACGCTGCCTGCAGCGGCTGGCTGGCCAGCCACAGGGAGCCTTCAGCCCCGCTGGAAGAGGCTGCTGCCAGACAGCATTCCAGAAAGCAAGCCCTGCAGCAGCTCCCGCTGCTGGTGGCCCAGAGCCCCCGCCTGCTGTGCCACACTCTTTGCAACGTGTTGCACCGCAGTCCTGAGGGTCACAAACCGACTGATGCCAGGGCGCGGCTAGACCAGCCAAGGAGGGGCTACCACCGCCATCTGTATCGACGACACGCTGGGAGATGCAGGTCTGCCTGTGGCACATCTGCACGGACACGATGCTGCATTCAAAATAGATCCCAAAGTGCTTCACCGAAAATGGGAATGTTCAGCAGCATTGCAGCACAGCCCTAGTACAGCACAGCACGGGCATGCGAGTACCCTGGGGAGGAAGGAAGAAAACTGGGGCCCCGCTAAGACCACGCCTGCAGAGTCCAGAGACTAACGCTTGAGATGCACCCCCTATCCCTCTGGTTCGCAGGTCAGATTGCAGGGAACACACGCATCGATCCCCAAGGACCTGGCAGCCGCCACAACGAAACCTTCAGACGCTGCCAGCAGCATGGATGAGCCTCACTGGCTGCAAGGTCCCTCCAGAATGTTACATTTTTGGGGCTTCTATCTTCTTCCTTCATTTTGGGAGTAGGCTGGTGCTCCAGGGAGGACATCCAATGCCTTGCCTCAGCCAGTCACAGGATGGAAAGCCACCCTGGGCTGACAGGGGGCCCTGGCTCAATCTTGGGAAGCCCTCCTCTTCCAGCCTTGACCGAGGCTGGACGCACTCCCCTCGCAAATCCTAACGGGAGCAAGGCCAGAAGCAGCTGCCCGTGGATTCTGCTCTGCTTTTGGGAGTAGTGACACTTGGGTCCTGTTGCAGATGCATAGCGGGGATCCACCCCGGCCTCCCATCTGTCTGGCTGCAGGATGCCGATAGGCATCTCAATTGCTGTAAGCTCCTTGCATACGCCCCTAGGTTCAAACTAGATTCCAGCAGGCATGCCACACATCTGGGCCACAGAAGAGAATTAATTAGAAAGCAGATACACTGACATGGGGAGACAAACGATCCAAAACATCTTGAAAAGAACATGACAAAAAGGAGATTGCATAGAAATCTGGCTCCCTCTGCAATTTAGCAACACACCCACTCCAGCCCAGCAGTTTTAAAGACAATAGCAAACTTAATACCCGGTGGTTATAGCAGGGAGCCGAGACTCCTGGCTTCTACCCATGGCTGCCACCGATTCCACGAATGACCCTGAGCAAGACGTGCTCTTTCTGGGTGCCTCCATTCCTCCATCATTAAACAGGGGGACAACCCAGCCTACCTCATGCGGGGAGGGAGGCTTACAAGGCACAGTAACTATCTCTGCTGAACAAAGTGCTACATGTAAATGCAAAGGGCGAGTAGCTGCGCCTGGTACATCTGAAAAGCCACGGCTTTAAATCAAAGACTGGGACCTTAGCAGACAAGAAACCTCAAAACAGAACAACAAAACCTGCTTTCAGTAAGTCTCCTCCAGTACGGTCTGAACAGCAGCAGAGGGGGAGGAGGAAGCTCTGGGCGAGGAGAGACCGGGCTGACATATTCCCAATCCCGGAATTGCTAGCTGATAGTTCAAGAAACCTGAAACCCCACTGTGTTCCCGGAGGACTTTCTGGTGAATCATGCTCCTGCTCGCTCCGAAGGACGATAACACAGATTCCCAACACTGCCGCAAGAATGCGGAGCCCGCGCCCGCCTCCCAACGGGGCAGGAAAGCCTCCCGGCCAGGCTGCCTGCCCCGCAGCTTCCACGTCTCCACGCTGGCTGACATTGCTGCTGTGCTGTCCCTGTCGGGAGAAAGGGCGAGAGAGGAAGCCGGGAAACCAGAGTCACGATGATTCAAAAAGGAAGGAGCTTCGCCACACCTCCCTCCTATCAGATGCTGGAGAGAGCTCTTGCGAAACCCAGAGGGCTACTGACTTGCATGTACACAGCGAAGACCACAACCCAGGCCGCCTGAGCTGTGCTGACATGCCCTGCAGCTCATGAACACCCAACGTACGAGACGAGACGGGTCGTGGCAGAGTGATGCAACGAGCAGCAAGTCACCCAGCCCCTCTCCGCCAGCCAGTCCAGGAAGTAACAAGACCAGGTTGCCATTGCAAACACCCTCTAAGCACATCGCCTACTCCGATAACCACCCACCCGCTCAGTACAAGTAGCAATCCTGGGACAAGCCCGATCCAAAATGTCCCGTGGACACCAGCACAAACTCAAGCAGAACACCTTGGCTTTGGAAATGAGAGGTCCTAAGCAAGCTCAAGGGCTTCTCGAAGAAAGGCATTAGGCAGAGAACAGCAAAAGGAGCGACGCCGAAGATCCACTGCCCCCTCCTGAAATAGCTCTCACCCCAAGTCTGGATGAGATCACGGGCACGCTGCCTAACACCACTCCTAGATTACCAGTCCTCCCAGGGTTAACAGCAGAGGGGGTTGGAACGCTTCCAAAGAAATACCATACTATTTCATTAAAGTCAGAGTATTTCATGGAGGCAAAGACTACGACAAACTTTCCAGAAGCAAGATTTCTGAAGTCTGAGACTCTTGGATCATTTCTGATTTGAGAAAAAGACCAGAATCAGAAACTTGACCTTTTCCATGCAAAAATGGTTGTTCCAAAACAATCTTTTTCGCAAGACCATTCAATGGGTTTTGAGTCTGTTCCAGTGAGAAACAAAACCCTTAAAAACAGTAGTGAAACAGCACTGCTGTCACCCAGCCAGCTCCAGCCAAGAGTCAGCGATGGGCTCTAACAGCCAGACGAGCCCGGGAACCCACCCGAGCTCGACAAGCACAGCTCCGAGCCAGCGCGCTATTTAGCAACCAACGATTGCAGGAGCGGCTCCCTAACCCCTGTACGGGAGCACTCGCCCGAGCGTGTTTATCACCAGCGAGAGCAGCCTTAACCCAGGCTGCTACTGCTAAAGGCATTCTCATCGGAGCCTTGCGCTGGCCCACCATACTCGGAGACATCGGGAGGCAGGCAGTCCTGCAGGGCAACGCTCCCGCTGACAAGAGTCGTCCATTTTGAATATGTCATGAAATTATCTTGCTCTTACACCATCAGACGGATAGCCCGGAGAAGCCCGTTTTCTCTTCTATTAATTTCTTGGATTCTTCTCACGCCCTTTTAAATGGCAGAAAATGTGGTACCCTCATTAGCTGTATCATAGAATCACAGAATGGTTTGGGTTGGAAGGCACCTCAAAGATCATCTAGTTCCAACCCCCCTGCCATGGGCAGGGACACCTTCCACCAGACCAGGTTGCTCAAAGCGCCATCCAGCCTGGCCTTGAACACTTCAGGGATGGGGCATCCACAGCTTCTCGGGGCAACCTGTGCCAGTGCCTCAGCACCCTCATAGTTAAGAACGTCTTCCTTACATCTAATCTAAATCTACCCTCTTTCAATTTAAAGCCATTACCCCATGTCCTGTCACCACATGCCCTTGTAAAGAGCCCCTCTCCAGCTTGCTTGTAGGGCCCCTGCAGGTACTGGAAGGCTGCTATAAGGTCTCCCTGGAGCCTTCTCTTCTCCAGGCTGAACAACCCCAGCTCTCTCAGCCTGTCTTCATAGGAGAGGTGCTCCAGCCCTCTGATCATCTTGGTGGCCCTCCTCTGGACTCGCTCCAACAGGTCCATGTCCTTCTTAAGTTGAGGGCCCCAGACCTGGATGCAGTACTCCAGGTGGGGTCTCCCGAGAGCAGAGTAGAGGGGGAGAATCACCTCCCTCGACTGCTGGTCACGCTTCTTTTGATGCGGCCCAGGAGATGGTTGGCTTGCTGGGCTGCGAGCGCACATTGCCGGGTCACGTTGAGCTTCTCATCAAGCAACACCCCCAAGCCCTTCTCCTCAGGGCTGCTCTCAGTCCATTCTCCACCCAGCCTGTATTTGTGCTTGGGATTGCCCCAACCCATGTGCAAGACCTTGCACTTGGCCTTGTTGAACTTCAAGAGGTTTGCACGGGCCCACCTCTCAAGCCTGTCACGGTCCCTCTGGATGGCATCCCTTCCCTCCAGCATGTCAACCGCACCACACAGCTTGGTGTCATCGGCAAATTTGACAAGGGCGCACTCAATCCCACTGTCCACGTCACCGACAAAGATGTTAAACAGCACCAGTCCCAATACCGATCCCTGGGCAACGCCACTCGTCACTGGTCTCCACTTGGACATCGAGCTGTTGACCACAACTCTTTTAGTGCAACCATCCAGCCAATTCCTTATGCACCAAGAGGTCCATCCGTCAAATCCATGTCTCTCCAATTTAGAGACAAGGATGTCGTGCAGGACAGCGTCAAATGCTTTGCACAAGTCCAGGTAGGTGACATCAGTTGCTCTTCCCTTATCCACCAACACTGTAACCTCGTCATAGAAGGCCACCAAGTTCATCAGGCATGATTTGCCCTTAGTGAAGCCATGTTGGCTGTCACCAACCACCTCCTTATTTTCCATGTGCCTTCGCATAGCTTCCAGGAGGATCTGCTCCATGATCTTGCCAGGCGCAGAGGTGAGACTGACTGGCCTGTAGCTCCCCGGGTCTTACTTTTTTCCCTTTTTTAAAAATGGGGGTTATATTGCCCCTTTTCCAGTCAGTGGGAACTTCACCGTACTGCCACAACTTCTCAAATATGATGGATAGTGGCTTAGCAACTTCATCTGCCAGTTCCCTCAGGAACTGTGGATGCATCTCATCAGGTCCCATGGACTTGTGCACCTTCAGGTTCTTTAGATGGTCTCGAACCTGATCTTCTCCTACAGTGGGTGGTTCTTCATTCTCCCAGTCCCTGCCTTTGCCTTCTGTGACTCGGGCGGTGTGGCTTGAGCACTTGCCAGTGAAGACTGAGGCAAAAAAGTCATTGAGTACCTCAGCCTTCTCCATATCCCGGGTAAGCAGGTCTCCCGTTTCCTTCCGGAGAGGGCCCACATCTTCCCTAGTCTTCCTTTTATCACCAACATACCTATAGAAGCTTTTCTTGTTGCCCTTCAAGTCCCTGGCCAGGTTTAATTCTATCAGGGCTTTAGCTTTCCTAACCTGATCCCTGGCTGCTCAGACAATTTCTCTGTATTCCTCCCAGGAATTCCTCCCACCTGTCCTTGCTTCCACACTCTGTAGGCTTCCTTTTTGTGTTTGAGTTTGTCCAGGAGCTCCTTGTTCATCCATGCAGGCCTCCTGGCATTCTTGCCTGACTTCGTCTTTGTTGGGATGCATCGCTCCTGAGCTTGGAGGAGGTGATCCTTGAATATTAACCAGCTTTCCTGGGCCCCTCTTCCCTCCAGGGCTTTATCTCATGGTAGTCTACCCAGCAGATCCCTGAAGAGGCCAAAGTCTGCTCTCCTGAAGTCCACAGCAGTGAGCTTGCTGTGTGCCCTCCTCACTGCCCTAAGGATCTTGAACTCCACCATTTCGTGGTCACTGCAGCCAAGGCTGCCGTTAAGCTTCACATTCCCTACCAGCCCCTCCTTGTCGGTGAGAACAAGGTCCAGCATAGCGCCTCTTCTCGTTGGCTCCTCTATCACTTGGCGAAGGAAGTTATCATCAACACATTCCAGGAATCTCCCAGATTGCTTATGCCCTGCTGCGTTGTCCCTCCATCGGGTATCAGGGTGGTTGAAGTCCCCCATGAGGACCAGGGCTTGTGAACGCGAGGCTGCTCCTGTCTGTCTATAGAGGGCCTCATCTGCTCGGTCTTCCTGGCTGGGTGGCCTGTAGCAGACCCTCAGGATAATGTCCCTTGTCCCTGCCCTCCCTTTAATCCTGACCCATAAGCTCTCGGTCAGCTCCTCATCCATCCCCAGGCAGAGCTCCACGCACTCCAGCTGGTCATTGACATTAAGGGCAACACCCCCTCCTCGTCTCCCCTGCCTGTCCTTCCTGAAGAGCCTGCATCCGTCCATTCCAACACTCCAGGCATAGAAGCCATCCCACCACATCTCCGTGATGCCAATAAGATCACAGCCCTGCAGGCGTGCGCACGTCTCAAACTCCTCTTGTTTATTCCCCACGCTACAGGAGTTCGCATAGAGGCATGGCAGTTGGGCCCCCGATGAAGCTGACCCACTGGCTGGAGTAGCTGGAATTCCTTTGTGCTGCTCTCCTGCTGACCTGTGATCCCTCTCCAGGCTCTAGGCATCTGTTGCTGGCACTGGCATCAAACTGGTAGGAGTGGGATGGATTGAGGTTCCCCTCCCCTGGCAACTTTGGTTTAAAGCCCTCTTCACCAGCTTGGCAAGCCTGCGGGAGGGTTCTAAAAGACCTGCAGAGAGAACTAACACTCTGTTGAATCCCACCAGTTCTCAGAGTCATTTTGGCAGACCCTGCTGATCTCCTGCCATTTGGAGCCACCTGGGGAATGATGCGTTTCAGCGGGGCGGCTTGGCCACGAGTCTCAAAGGTCTTTCGTAGGCCAAAACCTCAGATTCACGTTCCCTTCCACCTAGGAACAGACATCCCCACATAACATGGGTGGAAAGTGAGGCTCGGAGAAAGCGAGGTGAAGCAGGAATGCCATTTACTTTCTGCCCCGCACCCTACCACATTTCTCCTGCCACAGCTTCGATCCATCGGTGTTAGAAGAGCTTTTCTTAGCACTTCCTTGCCCCCAGCTCAACAGTTTCTCCCACTCTTCTGCTGCTTCCTGCCCCCCCCGGCAGAGCCTGGCTTCCCATCCTGTGCTCAGGGAGTCTCCAGGTCTATCACCGAATCTGCCGATCCCTCCAGCTTCCGAGTCCAACTGGCATGTTCCCTACAGAAACCCTGCATGTGCCAGACATTACTTGACAGTCACACGCGGCTCTATGGGGACAACAACAAGGAATTATTTGGTACACTGGCTTGTGCAGCTTGCCGGGGCTGGGTCAGCGAGAGACTTGCAGGAAGCTCCGGGTGCCCCACGTGCACAGCCACCCGCACGTTGCAGCTCGGCAGGCTGCGGTGCTGTAACAGCATCTAGCAGGTCAGGGAGCAAAGCCAGAAATCTCTTCCAAAGGTACTGCTGCTGCTCAGGGAGCTTTGGTTTCCTCTGAGGCAGGATCTCTTCCCGCACTATGTGAAATCTGGCCAGAGTCACGGGCCACTGTGACAGCTGGAGCCCCCCACGCAGCCTTTGGTAAACACCTCGAGGATGTTAACTTGTAGATGCCAGCGGGGTGGCTCAGGCAGGTAGCAACACGGGGATACACAAAACACTTCTGCAGCAGGCACCTTGCATCCCTCCCCCTCAACCGCTCACCGCCGGCTGTCCCATCATATGGGACAGCAGACCTGCGGTCAGGGCAGCAGACCATCCCGGACCCCAACAGCGCGGCTGCACTGGGGTGCACAAAGACAAGCTCACCCATACACGAAGGGGACGGTTTCCCTGTGAAAACCATTACAGCAGGTAACGCTGCAGGCTGCAACGCACAGCCACCGCACGGACCGCCCTGTGCGGTTGCTACATGGGATTAAGAGACCTCCTTGGGCAATTCCCACTGTGTTTGTGCACTGGGGTTACTGGGATTGGGTGAGTAATGCTTAAAAGTCTACCTGGTGAACTGCCCTCTGCTACACCAGCTCTCCTGAGTAGCAGGGCTCGCAGGTGAGCCCTTGAGAACCCGATGTTCCCACAAATATCACAAGGGAGCCACGTCTTGCCTAGAGTCACGCGTGTCAGGTAAACACCTGATGCAGCTAATCCTACGAGGAGGGTCCTTCAGCTGTGTCTAGAGTTCAGTAACTGCTTCAGGATCCTTTGGCAATAACTAAAGCAGCCCATGAGATGCCAGCAGTGTGCAGGACTGGAACCCAGCAATGCTGGAGCTTCACGAGGAGCTCCTGAGCTTTAACACAATAGTTTCTGCTCTTCTTTTTAAGCAGAAAGTCTCTCCGCGGGGCTCTGTGACGGACTAGCCATCGTTAACGAGGACATCGTGCTCGGTCCCTTCCCCGCGTGCTGTCTCCCAGCCAGAGACATAAGGGTTCCCGAGCGCTGTGGGGTCTGTTGCCTGCGGCTGGTCCAGCTTCATGCCGGCTGTCCGGAAGCACCAGGAGATTTTCTGAGGTGTCGCACCCAGCGCCCCATCTCTGGGCCTGAGGCGGAGACTGTGGGACAAAGCCACTAGATGTCACCGTCACCCAGGGCATCCACAGCCTCGCCAGGGCAGAGCACGGGCGAACTCACTGCACCTCCCACCAGCGCCGAGGCACCCGGGCTGGCGCAGGGGCTTTGCGCCTGGACCACGGGTTTCCTCTGCACCCCAGCCCTCACACCGGAGACTCCGCAGGGTGCGGAGGGGTGCGCTGGAGGGCAGAGCCACGCGCCATATCCCTGCAGCAGACACTTATCCCGCTTCCTCAGAGAAAGGCAGCACGGAGACGCCTGTTGCACGCTGCCAGCGAGGGCTAGGTGTCCTATACCACCTTGCAGAAAATCTCCCCCAAAACAACAGCTCTCCCTTTGAGCCCAGCAATGCAAGCTCAGGCCACTTTCCAGCCTGAAGAAGGGCACAATCTTTGCAGACAAGAGTCCCGGCAGGAAACGCTTGTGGCAGGGACACCCCTGCCACCTCTCAACGCCACGTACCCCAGCTGCACCACACAGTACAACCAGCAGTGCAACAAGCAGATTTGCCTTTGAAGAGGCTCATGGCAGAGGAGATAAGACATTTTAAGCCATGTGCAGGAAGGCTTGGCCTGACAGCCCTACTTTGACCTGACTAAACACGTTCAGATCACTCAGTGTCCCAGGGTTCTCGGCCTGCTCTCAAAATAGATGTGAGTTGGGGAACAGTTGGGCTCCCCTCCTGTACCCAGTCCCGGCACTAAATGCAACGTACTAAGGACACACCTGCACAAAAAGCAGAGCTGAAGCACCTGCGGGCCAGCAAACCCCCCAGACTGCAGCACTGCATCTGCGCACGTGAGCGCAGGCAGGTACCCCAGCTCGCCTGGGGAGGGGGAGCCGGCAGAGAAACGCAGAGAAGAGGGGGGGAAAGCAAGGCCGGCTGCCCCGGCACCTTGCCCCTACACTGCCCTCCGCCAGCCCGGACTGCAGAAGAGACGCCGAGAGCGGCCAAGCGCTCCCCCAGGATTATAAATACCAGGCCTAGCGCGCAGTGGAGCCTGGGCTCTATATTTAAACCCTGGCTGAGGTCACTTCCTTTTCCCAGCAGCTCCCTCCAGCCCCCACCCCGTCGCCTAGTATTTGCATGCCATCATGACTAAGGCACATCGGGGTTTAAGGTCAGAGGGGAAGCGGCCGCGCATCTGCCTCGCAGGAAATTCCACCCTGGGAAACCCTTCACCTTCCCCAGTGCGGATCGGATCGGCACGGGCAGCGGCGATCCTGCCGCTGAGCGGTGGCGGCTGCCTGTGGGCGGTACTGGGACTCCAGCGCTGGGCTGGAGAGGGAGGGAGAGACTTCGAGGAGAGGGGAGCCCATGCTCCCCACCTGGCTTTACCGTCAGAGTCTGGGCTTGCACCGATCCAGAGAGGGGTTTCCCCACTGCGCGCCCCGAAAGGGCAGCTGCTCCACCTCCTCACCACGCTTCACCTCCCAGAAGCCTCCTCCGCACCTCAAGCTGAAATTCCCCAGCTTCTCCCACTCGGGGTGCGAAGAGGCACAGCCCTCCCCGCAGACCTAGCCCCAAGTCCCAGGGGCTGCTTTGCCCTTATACAATCCCCCCCTGCAGCTCACCGAGCTCCTCCGGAGACACGATGATCTAACCCTGACCCAGGCCTCCAACCACCCCTTGAGAAACAGGCAGGAAGAGCCAGAAATCGCCCTGTCTCACTAACTGCAGCCCTCGGGGGGCAGCCAGACCCCTGTTTAACAGCAGATGTGCACCCACAGACAGGGAGGAGGGACCAAACAGCAACTTGTCCTGGGGGCTGCCCCCCAGAGCCCCTCTTCTCCACCGGGACAGAGAGGTCTCACGAACTTATACGATGCATAGAGTGGGCAAGGGCTTCTGACACCCCTCCAGCCCTCATGCCTGAGGCTCGCGGGAGGCTTTGGGGTTTGCAGTGGCCTCTGTGGCCAGAGCCCAGGTGCCCGGGCTCAGCCAGATGAAGCTCTGCAACAGTTTTGTTCGCATTTGGTACAGTAACTGGGGCCATCAAGCGCTCCCAGCTCAGCCCTTGGCCCTCCACGCTCAACTCTAGTTATGCCGTTACTTAAAAACCAGAACATGTCAAAAAGAAAAGTTATTGCATCAACAAAGACCGGGGTACAAAGGAGGGGGGAAGAGCGCAAAGGCTACCTAGTGGGAGAAGCGGAGATAGCAGATCTTTTAGAAGAAGGGTAACTGTTTAGGTTATGATATAAGCGAATTAGCTGCAGGGTTTGCAGTAGAACTAATTGGTGACGCTCGCGTGGTTATCTATTAGGTTTCAAAGTTCTCGGCCGTCTGGATTACCAAGCTGATTCACAAGTCTCCGAACTAGCACGAGACACGCTGGGATCGACATCTCTGAAGACCGACAGCCAGAAAGTTTCCCGTACACAGTCTTGGCATGCCAGCCAAATGCCTCTTCCTCTCCCTCATCCCACGGATTCTGGAGAGGAAATCTGCGACAGAGCAGGGGTGCCGAGGCAGCCCTATAATCCCTGGAGTCAGCTGACAGGGAAGCGAGCATGGCAGAAAGCTGCGGGGAAGCATCACTGCTACCAAAAGACGGGCAGTGCAGAGCCAGCCAGCAGAGAGGGACGCGGGTGTCCAGCTCCTCTGGCCGGCGACAGGGTACTCGTTGTCCTCTTGGGCACACGGACGTCGCGCTCTGGCTCCGAGCCTGCACCCCGGCAGCGAGGCATGCCTGTGCCCTCCAAGGCTGCGCCTCTACAACAACAGGAACCAGAAGCCGCAGCAGACCACGAGCAGCTCGTTGGCCCGCGATCACGTTACAGGACAGGAAGGAAGAAGGCACTTTGATCAGGCTGGAATCGCTTTAAACAGCTTCCACACCGATACCTCAGCCACTGGAATTAGCACCCCAACACCCCAAACGTCCCATTCCTAAAGACACGTCCTGCTCTGGCAGGCGCGTTGGGGCCAGAGCACCACAGCCGCTGGCAGCCGCGCCAGGGCTGGACGAGGGCTGCTCCCAAAGCAAGGTCACGGCAGCGAGCAGCCTGGAAGACAGCAGAGAGCCTCCCTACGCCTTGTCAGAGGAAATCAAGGCTCAGCGGGGCCCTGCCTCTCCGTGTACGTCTTCACCGCAGGCGTGTGCTAGCTGTCCTCAAAACAGCAGCAACCGGCGGGTTTGGAGGCGGCTGGCAGCAAGAGGCTGGCGCTCCCCTCTGCCTGCTCGAGGGTGGCAGGAGCTCCTCCGCCTGCCCACGGGACCTCTTGCTCCACGCATGCCCTGCAGCCGGCTGCTGGCAGGCAGAGGGTTAACGATGCCCAGGGAGCTGCAGGCAGCTTCCTCCTTGCCCTCTCAGGAACAATGGGGCCATTGTGGGAGGCCCGGCAAGTGTGGGCAGATCCCTGGGACTGGCAGTTACCCACTGGGTGGGTCGTTACTGCCACGAACTCTCCTCCTCTGCTCAGGTAGGAGGAGAGCGATGGCTGCCGGCCCTTCCCATGGGCCCTGGAAGCAAACAGGGCCAGCCCAGCCGCAGGAACACCATGCCAGCGTGCCCGGTGGCCCTGCTGAGCAACCTCGCTCCTACCAATTTGTCTGGGTACAAAATGCAGTCAGACAGCCACAGGCACAAAGCTGCCAGCCGACACCAGCACGCAGCAGACCAGACTGCGAGCTGGCTGCTGAGCACTGCCAGCGCTGCCAGTACCGCACCTGGGTCTCCAGCAGGATCAGCTGCGCTCTCAGGATGCGCTACAGGCGGACTGGAGCAGGAGGAACCAGGCTTTTCTCACCCCAAAGTCGCATTTCAATGGTGGGTGCAAGTGCTGACCTGGGACCAAGAGCTTCTGGGAAACCCAAGAAGTCCTCGAGTTGACACACACGTGAGCAGTGAGAACACAACCACGCATGGGGGGGTACGACAGTGACTGCTTTCCAAGCCTCCACAGTCTGAAACTGGGATGAATAAGCAAAGGAGCAAGCAGCTCCAACATACTCCCACTCTCCTACAGATTTGCATCTCCCGGCCCCAGCACGTCAGTGCAAAGAGAACTCAGGATGCTCCGAATTCACACCCCCAAGATGCAGAGCTGATCCCCAACACAGCAGCAGCACCGCTGGGAAGCCCTATGCTGAGGCAAGGCCGGCACTGTCACGCTCCCAGACTTTCCAGCAGAGCCTCGTGCCCCCTCGGGCATGGGACCAGGGTACACAACCACAAACTCGGCTCATTGAAGTGCACACTGAGCATCTGCATGAAACCCTTGGCCAAGAACCTGACTCCGGATGAACAGCCCAACTCACAGCCGCTGCATGCTGCCTCCAACATCAGAAGCAGCTCCGGCTGGTCCACAGGAGCATGGCAGTGCAAAGAGAAGAGGAAAACAGCCCCATACCACTCGGCATTGCCTCCTGGGGACCCCTCATGCTGGGCACAAGCCTGCAGGCGATGCTGCAGGGTGCAGCTCCAAACATCTGGATTAGTCCAAGTCCTGACAGGGGGAAGGTGCAGCTCAGGTGCACGTCGTGCATGCTGCCGTGCACAACCGCTGCAGCTCGAACCCTACAGGACCGACTGCCTATCCGTGTGGGAGACGTGTCCTTTTCCACTCGACGCTGCAGCTTCATCCCCCATCTCACAGCTAGACCCAATCTTCCCATGTTCAGGAGCACAAACGCAGACCGGCACAATTCTCTGACCTGGCAGCACCAACTCTGCCAGCAGTCCCCACCTCTGTTTCTTTTTTATCTGGTCTCCCAGCGTCCCACACTAGCTGAGGAGTGCCACTGCTCCCTGATTTTCCCAGAGCCAGGCCGACAAGCAGCCTGAGCGGACTCATGCAGCTCCCCAGGTCTGCACCCCGGTTCATGCTTTCAGGGCTGGAGCCTTCTCCCTTGCGACTCCCAGATAACTATTCTGTCATTTCTTTACCTCTCCCACCTGAGGGCATTGCTTTCTTCCTTGCCCCCAGATCACGCTCTCCTGCTGCTGTTACTCAGCTCTGCCAAGCCCACTTCAAGACACGCTATACAAGTTAAATACAGCGCTACTTCAGGTCCCAAACAGGAGGCTGGCTGCTCTCAAAGAAAGGGCTACAAATAGATCTGTCAACAGAAACGTGCTGGGCTCCCCACTTTGCAGCCAGCTCTGTTCAACAAAGCAGCGCGGCCTGCAGATGGATTTTGCTCTTCCCTAAATACTCAAGCAAGAGGGCCCGAGACGAGGGCAGGTAAAAACATCTGACGGATCTGATGGGGCAGGGTTTAATCTGTGTATCTTTAAAAGACAGCGTGCCTGAAAGAAAACACAATCCCTCCTTCCAACAAGGAAAAGGAAGAATCTGGGTAACCTCTGGCAAAAAGAGAAAAAAAAAAAAAAGAAAAGAAAAAAAATCAGGGCAAGAGGGACAAAACAATCTTTGTCTTCATTTTGCTGGTCACGCAAGCACAGGGCAGCCTCAGTACCCGCTGCCCCAGCTCGGACAGCAATAAGGGCGACCGGCCCAGTTTCACCGAGGCTTATAGAAGCCAGGCTCTATGGTCTAGGGAAAGCTGCATCCCTGCACTCGAGAAAGAGGTAGAGCATAGACGGGATTTCCAGACTACGCTGATAATCGGCTCACAGAAACCAGATAGGACAGCACACCCTCAGAGGTCACCGCTCGGCTCCACAACGTTCACTTCAGACGCTGTTCCTTTAAACGTGGCTCCAGAGACCACACAAGGGTTAAATCTGCCTATAAATATCTGTTCTCAGCAGGGCTGCTGCTCTGAACCCTCCAGCCATCTGTTCTAGCTTTCCCCCATCTAAGACTCTAACATCTGAAACACGCTCACAGTTCTTAGGAGTGCTCCCAAAAATAGACCGGCGCTGTGGCTTAGCTCTGTCGCCTGTGTCTGTGAGCGCAGGAGCATGTATGCGTGCGCCTGTGCCGGCACAAGCCTGGAGCTGTGCGAATACGAACACGTCTGCCTCTGTGATGGCGAGCAGGCCCGCACCAGCATGGGTCTATTTGCATCCATGTTGGCGTGGGTGTGCCTGCTTAACCACAGATCCATGTGAATCCGCACGAGCGTGTTCACGCTGGTACAAACCTGCATCTGTACGCGTGTGCGCGTTTGTACCAGCGTGTGGGCGTGGGAGAATGTGGAAGCCTCTCTACCAGTGGATGTGACGGCAGTCCTGCTGTGCCCTCTTCCCTGGCGGGACAGCAGTGCTGCAGGACGTGGCCGGGCACCTCTCCCGCTGCAGCCCGGCCCTGCTTGGCCTCAGAGCGAACCAGGTTGTCCTGTGAGGTCCCACTGTCCCCAGGCCCTGGCACCACAATCCTGACAGCCAGCCTACCCTACAGCACAGCAGCGAAGGGAGGAGGAGGAGGAGGAGGAGGAGGGCACCAGTTCTCTTGTTCAACGCTTGGCTCAGCAAATTCAGCAACCCCACCTCCGGGCACCAGAGCCTCGCTGTGAAAGCAAGTAAAGCCTGATCTGCGTGAGGCCGGAGACACACCGCCCTGCTCGCATCCAGCCAGGGCTTGCAGGATTTCCTCAAGCACTCCACAGAGAGAGCCGGGGCAAGGCTCCCACTGCAGACACGACAGCTTTCTCTTGGAGCAGAGCGGGGTCCAAGTCTCTCATAGCTCTTTCCAAATATCAAAGACGTTGGTAGGTTCACCCTTCTGACTGCCAAGCCCATTAGCCTCACTCCACGCAGGCAAATCCAGGAGACAACGATCATCATCACGCTCACAAGGCAAAATGGGAAACAAGCTGCCAGCTCCCGAATCCGGACATATTGTCCAGGAGCAGACCTTCCTCCTGAGCATCCTCAGGGCACGGTGCTGTCCACCTGCTCTGTGCCAAGCACAGCTCATACTCAAATACCCGTTATTCAGTGGGGACCACCACGAAGCAGCTCAGCCCTGGCTGCTGGCCCTGCTGACACCACATCACAGGGCGATGTGCACGCACAGCCACAGGGAGGGGACAACCGGTGCCCGTCCTCCATGCAGTAATGACAGCCCGAGGATCGGGCAGCAGCTAGGTTTTCATCTCTAACTAGTTCCACAAGACTGATTTTCCCATCCAGACCGAGTAAAACTATAGACAAAGCCTTAAACACAAAAGTGCCTGGCTGCGGTATGGGACGGGGCTGTCTCAGGGTGCTCCGTTTCTGCCAGTCGCTAACCCCCACGGCGACGTGGTGGGGAATGCCTGCCACAACACGGCACATGCAGAGCTACGCGTCCTCGACCAACACACACACCCACAGAGCCCAGTGGTGAGAAACGCGGCGGGGGGCTCTCTCAAGAGAGCCTGCGCACGTGGGCTGGTGGAAGGACCAAGGCTGCCATACCAGAGTGCTGCACTACTGAAGCGTCATTCGGCTTTCCCTGGAGCGCATTCAAAAGGGAACCTCCCAGGTAGGAAGGGCAGAGGGCAGAAAGTACATACCACCACGGTTTTGCTCCGGGTTTGCCAAGCTGCCCAGTCTCTTTCACCCCTCCGATGTACCTGAGATAGCCAGCTAGCTCCAAGAACCCTAAGCAAGACCTTCCAAGAAGCCTAAAATGCAGGTACACCTTAAACTCGGGTGACAAAGTAAATGGAAAGAGCTTGAAATTCCAGCTCTTCATTTCAGCCTTTGACGGGGAGATGTGCTAGGAAACAGCTTCAGCAGACTGAGTCAACACAGCTATACTCTATTTCTGACAGAGGGAAAAAAACCCCCATTGATCCAGGTATTGATTTGATGGAGGAGTTTGTGTTTGTTTGAAAGTTTGCCCACGGGTCAGACCTCGTTACAAGCGCCTTTCCTGGTGATGAGGTTAGAAACAGACTGTGCCGAACTCCAGCCACCTGCCTGGGGAGCGGAACGTAAGCAGGTGTGGAAGTTAAGTAGTCCCGCAGGGACGCTTCCCTCCTCCGCTCCCCCAACATTAAAACCCAGGCTGCTGGGTGGAGGAACACCACAAACAGCTGTAAGGCAGCACCGGCATTTTGAGGAGTACAGCACAGCTAGGGTGTAAGTGCGGGGCTGAAGGCCAGGCAGTTTGTCAGAGGTTTCACATCAGGAGGTGGAAGGGATTTAAAAAACAGATCCACTTCAGGGTTATTCCCCCCCCCCCCCCCCCCCCCCCGTTGCTCTCAGAAAGAGCAACGGGGTTTGAAGATCCCCACAGGTTTGCAATCCACCCAGGCAAGGGCCTGAGAACCAGAAAAGGACACTGACCAGGACAACATGGAACTGCCAAGTTTTGTTTCCTTCTCTCCAACAAAAGCGAAAGCAAACAGGTAAGTACCAGGATCAAGTAGGTACCCACTAACACAGACAACTTCCAAAAGCTCCTGTACCAGCTCAGGCCCCCAGTGGGCTCCATGTTTGGTGGAAAATAAGGGTCTCCACTTCAGCACCTGGCTACGGGTGCCAGCAATCTGCAGGTCACTCTGAGTTACTATGTTCCCCTCCAAACCGTTCCCACTCTTCTTCTGGCCCGGGCATTTGCTGAGTGAATGACCGCAAATAAGTTTAAGGGAAAAGCGTAGCTACATCAGGCGCAGTTATGCCATCAGAGAGACACTCGAGTATTGCTACAGAGCTCTGCTCTTCCCACACCTCCTCAGCCCGACGGGCACAAGCTCTTAAGAGACGGGGAAGAGAAGTGAGGATGGGCTGAGGGGTGGGCACAAAGGAATGCAGGAGATGCATCCCCAGCAGCTGCCTCCTGACCTCAAAGCTCCTTCCCTTAGTGCCCAGCAAACATGCAGCATCCATTGCCCTCTACTCACTTCCAGACCCAGAAACATCCGCCAACAAACACCAGATCCCAGCAGCACTTCTCGCTTTTCCTCACCGCTTCTGTCCTGCTCTCACAGTTCCTGCACGAACCCCAGACGCATACACGCTGCAGCGTTTTCATAGCCGCCTCCAGCTGTATAGTACAGGCAGGGCCTCTGACCGTCGGAGAAGAGGTGGGGGCACAACTACGCGTGCAGAGAGACATCTTGTAGGGACTAAGACAGCTATCGTTCCCCTCACATCTGCATTCCGCAAGACATGTGGCAAAGAGGCTCGGCCTTACCAGGAGCTCGCAGGCACCTTTCCCCAATGGGTTCTCAAGCCTCCTTGTGCACCTTTAAGTTCCCTTCGTTTCAACAGAGCAAAATATTCCGGAGGATTTATTTTGCCTTTTACATTTCTTAGCCAATCACATCCTCTCCTGCTAAAATAAAAACCAGTAAATCAGTTTATCCCCTTCCCTGCCTTTGCTGCCTTGGAAGTATGTCTTACAATTGAGCGGTGATATATGACGGAGGAAGCAGCAAACTAGTTCAGACCAGTGTGGGTATCCTCAGATACCCGCATGGCTCACAGCAGCCAACCGCCTGCTTGCTCTCATGCAGCCCCTCTTGCTGAAGTACACAGAAGCCAGAGTCAGGCTGGAGTATTCGCTGCGATTTATGCATTTGAAATAGCAAAAATCAACATACAAATTAAGAAAATCCGTCTCTGAAACCAAGCGGCCAATTTGCATCTGAAAACTCCTCTCGCCCTGAGCAGCCTCCTTTGTTTGCTCGGTAAGTTTTGCTCCTGCGAGGTGCTGCACGCTCTGGCACCCAGCGACCTCCTGGGAGCTGGGACATGCAGCGAGATCCCACGACCCGTCACGCAGTTCAGGCTGGGACGTGGGCTTGCCACAAGCAATGAGCCGAGCTGGTGGTACTCGGATCACACCTGCCTCACCCCCTGCGCCATCTCCCCTCCGCCCTGGGCACGGGTCACACAAGGCTGCCCACAGACCGGCTACAGAAACTGGATGCATAGGGAGAAAAGGTGTTGACAGCCAAACCACAGGCCACGGGGCAGAAAGCCACCCCTTGCGCACGCACCCTGCTTCTGCCCAAGCCCGGCTACGTCTGGGTGCGGGGATAGGTGCGGTGGGAGCACGAGGTGGGACGGTGACTGGTGGCTTCCCTGAGAGCCTATGGGAAAGCTGAGCTCCCAAGCCGGGATGCTGCTTCCTGGGAATTAACAGACCAAAGTGGAGGCCCAGGAGTGCTGCCAGTGGCAAGCAGGGGCTCTCAAACCTTTCGCGTCCACATCCGAGTCCCAGTGCTCTGGTGCACCCGTTTCACCCTAGCGCTTGGTGCGGCAGGCAGGAAGAGCGCCACGCGATCCCCCCGCTGTAGGGAGTGATATTAGCGCTTACCAGCGACGACTTCCAGCGCAGTGGAAGCAGACAACTCCTGTACCACCCTGCCGCAACAGTGTCCGCGGGAGATGCCCGCGCCCCTGTCCCCAGGATACATGCGTCGTGCGCAGCCCGACAGCACGAGGCGCCTGAAAGCCAGCCAGCTGCCCACGCAGCCTGCCGGCGGAGAGGCCGAAGACACCCGCTCCCCCCTCGACGACACTGTGTCTGGCTGCCCCTCTGCAAGACGTCGGGCCGTTCACACAGGAGGGTTGTTGGCTCCCACCTTCCCAGGGGAAGAGCCGACTCCAGGGCACGTTTCAACCAGCCACACCTGCGCCATGGCAGCCGGGCGCATTTGTAAACACTCGGGAACAAAGCTTTGCCTCTCACCTCCTCCTGCCCCCCGAAAGCCAGCCCACGGCCAGCACGGCTCCTGACTCGCTCCTCAGCTCCCATCCTCCCAGGCCCGGCCTGCGCAGCCTTGGGCAAGACGCTTTACCTCTCCGTCCCTCCATCTAATTGCCCGTAGGAGAGCAGATGCTGCCATCAGCCTGCGAAGGCCTGGGCGCAGCGGGCAGCTCCCCCGCCTCCTCCCAGGCAGCATCACTGCAGGCAGAAGCAAGAAGGCACAACCAGGCTGCCATCCTGCACCTTCTCCCCCTAGACCGATTCTGAAAATAAAAACCAGCTTCCACTTGTCCCGGCCCCGAGAGAGAAGGAGGCAGAAAGAGGTTTGTTGTCAATACATGAAACTGTCGCTAAGTGAAGGAGAAAAAAAATGCGGGGGGAAGGGGGGGGGAACGAGGGAGGGGACAAAACCGCATTTTTACTTCTGGTGGCCAGCCAGCTGACTGACTCAGCCAGTTTGGTCGCCTGCCATATAGATTTAAAAACAAAACCAAGCTCTCCGAGAGGGGAGAGAAGGGGATTCAGATGAACGCGCTTTTTTGTTGCGTGTCGAGCAGATCCTAGACCGGCCCAAGACGTGTTCAGGAAAATGGCTTCCCTGCCACATTGTGCCCAGGGGCTCAGCACAGAGCACGGCGCAGCACGGGTCTGCCGCTGCTGTGCTGCCGGTGCCGCGCGCAGCGCGAGACTCCTGCCGCAGCACCGCTCCCAGCAAAACACTGGGTCTGAAAAGAAGTGCAGTCAGTGAAAGCCCAAGGCTCCAGGGCTGCTCCCAGAGCTGCTTGCTTCCCTCCAGCCACCTCGAGGGCCAGAGACAGCGGCCTGGGTCCCCAGGCAGGTGCCATCTACCCACCAGGCAGCATGGCCGAGGCCAGGGCGACCTGCTGTGTCCGAGGCGTCCCGCGTCTGTTGGGAAGAGAGCTGTGCGGCACGCTGCCCGCCGCTGCAGCCGCTCTTGGGCCGCGGGCTAGGGCTGCATGCTGCGGGCAGCTCCCCACCTTCGCCTGCTCCCTGCCGGAGGAATGTGCACAGGAGGTGGGAGGAGCGGGGAAGAGGTTGTTTGGAAATACCAGCTCCCGTTTTATTTATCTGGATCCCACAGCGCCCATGGCACGGTAGCCACTTGTAACGAGCGCTTTCTGTTCCCAAAGCGCTGTAGAAACATGAACACACGCTCCCCACGCCCTTTGCGGCAACGCAACACGCTGGCATGCTCAGCACGGCACCAGACACGCAGAGCTCACCACCCCACGCCGACTCGGCGCTTCCACACAACTGGATGGTCATGAAATCGTATGTGAATAAGCAGTACTTGGCACTTTGCAGCTGCAGCAGGCATTACAAACACGAGCTGGTGAAGCCTCGTGAGCCTCCCACGCAGCGATCTCCCATAGAAACTGGCCAGCCTCCCTGGAGATTAATCCCTCTCTCACTGCGGGGAGCGCAGACAGAATAAGTTACCTAAAGAGCTGACGGAAGGTGAGTGCGAACCCTGCGGCTCTTACTCCCGTTTCAAGACAGCAGAACGGAGGCACGGAAGAACCAAGGCCTTGCCCAAAGCTGCCCTGGCCATCAGCAAAGCCGAGGAGAGAACCTTCGCCCTTTGGCTCCCAGTCCCCAGCACGGACACTAAGACCACACTGAACGCGCTCTGCCAGCTGCCCCGGACAAGGTGTCGTCCCCAGCAGCGCCCCGCCAGCCTCGTGAGGGCTCAGAAGAGAGGCGCAGCCGTGCGCCCCTGCGGGTGGGGAGAGCAGGTGCGGGACCCCCCCAGGGACCGCTGCACCCGGGGAGCCCGCCGCTGCCAGCACCCGCTCACGCGGGAAGCGGGCAGACAGGCGCAAGGGCAGCTGCCGCGCCGGACGGGACCCGCCGCTGCGGGGCGAGGGGCACCGCTCGTGGACCGGCGCTCGAGCTCTCCCCGGCCTTCAGCCGGGGGGAAGGGGCTGGCCTCGCCGTCGGAGATGTTTCTGATTTGAGCAGGACGCGGGGCTGGGGGCAGGGGAGGGGAGCGCGGGGTAGAGGTTTGCAGCGGAGCTAAAAGGGGAGATTTAGTAACTGTCGGAAAAAATGGCTGCTTTATTGCAGGCAGCTTGTAAACCCTGGAGCCTGAAGGTCTGGGAGTAATTTCTCCCTCCCACGTGCTGGGCTCAGTTTGTACTGGGGGTCAGAGGTCAGTGCTTTTCCAAAGCATTCTGGGAAAGACGCCAACTGGAGCAAGCTGCTAAACACCGCTCCTGCAGCACGCAGCACGGCCCAAGCTGCTGCGAGCAGCGGGCTGGAGCGCGCCGTTAACCCTTCGCGGGGCAAGTCCTCCCTTCCGTCTCTCCTGCCTCCGTCCCTCCAGCGCGGGAAGAGGAGGGTGGGGAGGACGGCCGCCCCTGGAGCCCACGCTGTGCGGGGCTGGGCTGGGCTGGGGAGGCAACTTGCCTCCCTGGAGCGGCAGCTGATGCCTTGGCATCACCCGGGGGCATGGACTCGGCCGCCTGCGTGCGAGCTCAGCCCGCTTCCAGGCTCACCAGCAACCAGGTCCTGCTGGCGGGCTAGGTCCAGGAGTCAGCCTCCTAGCAGGGGAAAACAAGAGCCCAGAGAGCCGAGTGCCCGCGGTAAAGCCTTGCATTAGCCTCGGCACAGAGGGAAAGGCGGCTCACAGGAACACGCCCAGCACCGCCTGGAAGGGAGAAGAGCCCAGTAGCAGTCTCCGTGAGCCCAACACCAGTCCCTGCCACCGCCCGCCGAGAAGCCTGTGGGCACGAAGTCACAACCGGGGGCACTAACCAGGGCACTCGGGGGAGATAACGCTCCCGTTGGCAGGGTCCTGCCAGACTCCTGGGCACCCCTTCTCCGCTTCAGGGAAGGATGCCCTCCCCAGCGACCTCCTGGGCCCTGGCGCTCCCTCTGCCTCCACTCATCAGTGCTTTCTTCCCAGGGTAACTCATGCCCTGCTGCCTTCCCCCTCTCCCCCGCTGATCTCTGGGGGGAGGCAGCGACCGGCCTCCACGTGGCACCTTCTGCTTCTCCTCGCCACCGGGTAAACACCAGGACCTACCAAGTCTTGCCTCCAGCTGCTGGTGATGCTCCCTTCCCCCAGGGGGGCTTTAAAGGCTGCCTGCCAGGGCTCCCTTATCTCCTTAGCCCCCTCTTCCCAGGCTCTGGGACAGGGTCCGGCTGGCTGGGGGAGGCATGGCTTTGCTGTCTCACCCCTGCGGCACAGCGGCTCTGGATCACCTGTGCAGGCAAGAGCATGGCTTCCTGCAGCATTTCAGCTTCCTCTCCCAGGGATGTGTGCGAGCGTTTCTGGCCTGCGGCCCAGCCCCGCTGCCCCCACCCCACCGAGTATCCGCCAGCACACAAAGAGGAAGGGAGCTCAGTTCTGTTTCTCAGCAGCATCTCTCATCTTCCTCTCAGACGCATGCCCCATCTTTCCCTCGCTTCATCTCCTTCGTGCTCAGCGCTGCGCCGTGCCGATGAGGAGGAGGGGCCTGCGGTTACTGCCCAGGCAAAACAGGAGACCCGAGCGCTCGACTCGGGTCTGGCTGCCGGATCCGCTCTGGGCTCTTCCCCTGCGCGCAAGCAGCACCGGTCCCGGTGGCCACAGACGGGTGCCTGAAAGCGCACTGATAGGTGTGCCAGGGCCCTTCGCTGGTGACACCGCACAGCCTTGGCCCTGCTCGCCATGCAGCCCCTGGCCTCGCTGCTCCCTGTCAGCCAGACGCCCTGCCCCAGCCTGGCCCCGCAGCTCCCATCTCTATGCCACATCCTTCACAGGCACTCAGATAATTTCACCGGCTCCTCCGGCAGCAGCCACCCAGCTCTCCCGCTACTGCTTCTTCGACGGCTGGCAGGGGCAGGGACCATAGCCTTACTAACCAAACGGGGGGGCAGAACCTACTGTCAACTAACCCCATACCGAGCAATGCTCCTCCGCAGCATTGCGCTTCCTCCAAGCTGGCAGGCGGGCTCTGGCTGTGCCTCTGCATCCCTCCGCTGCAAAGACGGTCACAGCAAAGAAGATGATCCTTCTCCCTCCAAACACAGACTTGTGCCTTCTTGTCTAAATCCCTTTGAATCGCGCTCGCATCTTTCTGATCCAGGTACAAAACAGCAAATTTCCCCCACCGGCTTCGTTTATTCCATCTTTCCAAGCTCCTGTTTTCATGTCCCACCTGCAATCCCTCCAGCTCCTTCTTCCAAACCTGCCTTTACAGTCAGAGCTGCTGAATCCTCTTTCATCCTCTACCATCTCTTCTGACTAATCCACATACCTCAGCCCTCCTTCTGGGCTTTCCCCAAGATCACAGCCTGGCATTGCCTTCATATTCCCAGCTACTGCTTCACCAGTTTCAGGAGAAAGGAGTTTGCTACACCCCCCCCAACGCCCTCTTCATTAAATTCTTCCACTCCATCCCTCCCAGCTCCTCCACTCTCACCTCCGGAGAAGCCCCCAGGCTAGAAGCACACGAGGAGCAGCCAGGGCATCTCGGCGACTGCCGTGTTGGGGGACTGGCTGGGCTCAGGGCAAAGATCCCCTCTCAGGCTACTGCCATACTTTCTGGTGACAAACGCATACCCGTGGACAGGAACCTGGTGCAGCAGCGCCGAGAGGCTGAAGCCACAGAAATGCCACTTTGCAGGGTGCTTCCTGCTGCCAAGAGGGCAGGGCTACCAAACCTGGGGGTTACTCTCAGGAGGCAGAAATCCACAGCCCTGCTGCCCTCTGCACCCAAGGAGCGCATCATCCCACCGCTCGAGTGCAGCAGAAAGAAACAAACCTCCCTGCTCCCCGAAGGGGCCGGATGAATCCCGGGAATGGCGAACTTTGCCCCCGCAGCTGCGCAGGACAGACCCGAGCCAGACATCGGACCAGAGCATCCAGCGCTGGCACCAGGGCCGCAGCTCAAAGCTGACCTTGCCGCATCTGCTCCCGTCAAACGGCTCTGAGCTTTTTGCCCCAGACTCCGCGCCTGCCTCAGGCCCCAGGCGCTGGCTGGAGACCTGCCAAGGAGAGGGCTGCCTGTTTGAATCATGAGCCAGAACCGGGTAAGCATCACCTTTAATAAGCCTTTCCCCTCCATCAGGCACCCTGATTTTTTTCAGCTATGGTCTTGTGAGACGGAAGGCTGCTTGGAGCCGAGCCAGCACCGGGGAAACCACCATTTCAAGGTCCTGCGAAGGAGCCTGTAAGAGCAGAAGGGAGCTTTGGTCGGGCGTGCGGGGGGTGATGCAAAGAGCAGGCTGTTCGCTGGGAAGCTGCTGCCGCTTGCCAGGAGGCGGTGGGGGAGGAGGCAGCAGATGTCCGCAGACAGCATTTGCCGAGAGCCTGCAGCGCTCCAGCCCAGCGAGGGGAGGAAGGCGGCGGCTGGTGCCACTGCTGCTGCATTGTAATTGAACAGGACAAACACGACAGAGTCTGCCGAGAAAGCTTACGTTGCCTTTCCCTCCGATAACTGCTACTTCAGCAATGGGAAGCGGGAGTCCCAGGACCCCGGCTGGGGGTCAGAGAAAGACCTTAGGATGACTGTCGAGGGACCTCGAATGCAGGAGGAAAAAGCCCTGCCATGAAAACCGCAAGACCCTTCTTCCCCGGGAAGCAGCGGCGGCTGCAAACCCCAGCGCAGCCGTCGCGCCGGGGCCGAACCTGGCTACGGCGGCCTGGGCGAAGGCAGCGTGCTACAGCCCAGGAGCTGCCTTTATTCCTGGCGTACGTGACAGCCGGGCACTGACAGCCGGAGCCCGGGCAAGCGCCCGAGGATGGATGCACAGCACATTCCCGGCTGAAAGAGGAAGAGAGCCCAGGAGCTCTGGCTGCAGCCTCCCCCTTCGGGCACTGGAGCACCGGAGCCAAAAGGGGGTCCGCGTTCCCCCCCTCGCTTTGCAAACAGAGGACACAGAACAGGGCCACCGGCGCCGTGGCGGGCAGCCAGGGAGCCCAAGCCCAGCCGCGCTGCTTTCAGTGCGAGCGCGAGGTGCCGGTGGGGCTCCGAGGCAGCCCACGTGGTTCTTGTTTCCTGCCTCTGGGCAGGGGAGGTTGGCTTCCTCCCCACCCCACAGCGGTGAGGCCGACCAGGGGAGCTCTGCATCCAGCAGCTACCCCGCAACCACCCTTCTCCTATAGGTTACGTCCCGCACCCAAGATGCGGCGAGCCAGGCAGCGTCGGTCTGACGAGACGTACCGTGGCGGGGAGCAGCACCTTAGGGAAGTGGTCCTGTGGCACTGGGACACCCAAGGGCAGCGGCAGGTCCTAGGCGAGCCATCCTCCCGTCGGACAGCATCCTGACCATTGCCAGGGTCTACACGACCCTCTCTCGCTCACTCACTCGCTGTCCAGACTGTTCAAAAGGACCTTAAAACCCCCCAAAAAATCAGCGCTTGCCCATTTCGGATGGAAAGGAACTGATTTCAGCCAGAGGGGTCTTTGGCTCATTAAGCGATACCACCCTCAGGCTTGTTGTTCAGATCAAATCAAGCAGTTCCTGGGCTCCTCCTACAGCATACTGAGATGCGGTCTGGCACTTGGGTCCACTTGAGTCCTCTTAAAATAAAAATTAATTGATATGCAAATCAGACGAGGCATTAGAGTAGTCTACTGGCCAAGGGCGATGCACAGATTCCCTGCTGTTTCACGCTACAGTCCCAACTCCCCCACACCTCTCCTCCTTCCCAAGGCCAGGGTCAGCCGTTAGCCACGGCCCTCCAGAGCAGGGGGGACCCCCTGGCTGCACGCCTCGCGTGCAGAAAGGAGCCTGCATGGCATGTGTTCTTGAGCCAGGTCCCAGCTCTGCCTCGTCCCCTCCCTGGCCATCAGCATGTCACGTCTGGCAGGAGCACAGCTGGGCTCTCACCTCAAGCTGAGCCGCTTGCCCACAATCTGAGTTTGAGTCTGCCAAGTAGGACAACAGAGCTGCTCCAGGCACGTCAACTTCTGTGCCCGGTGGGGAGGCAAGGAGGTAGCAAGAGAAGTAGGAGCCTGGCCTCCTGGCGTGTTTGCTATGGGGATTCTTCTATCCTTTTCCAAGAGAGATCAATTCTTTGCATGCCCCCGATAGCTTTCCCAAACATACTGCAAACAGCAACCACAGCCCCAGCCATCGCACCACCCGCAGCCAGGAACAGCCACAGATCAAACACCGAAACAGCAGCCATCCAACACGCTCAGGATCAGGTCCTGGAGGAAGGGCAATCCCAAAACATGCCATTACTCTTGGAGACGCTCACCTCTGCTCCCTCCCCTTCCAACGAACCAACCGTCAACTACAGCTACTCTCTTCCGCGACCTTGTTTCAACCTGAGGTCGGGCAAAGCAATTCACCTCTCCGCCTGGTTGCAGCCAGATGAACGCAAAGCTCGGCATCACCCCGACAGGGATCAGCGGCCCTGAGGGACGCCAACGTCGTCGCTTTCCACTGAAGGGGCTCAGAGCACGGCACTGCCAGCATCAGCCTGACAACTAGGAAGTCCTAGGGCGGCTGGTTTGCTCCACCGGTGTTAAACCTACCCACTGCGGACCTCCCAAGGCCTGTAGGCTACTGCCGGGAGTGCGGGGGAAAGTACTTGAGAAAGTCAGCCTGCTACTGCGATAGCCTTAGATTTGTTGCACAGGGGTCCGTACCAGCATCAGAAAAATAACCGGAGCCCTTAAAAAACGCCTAAGCCCTACTCATAAAAGTAATACAGTTTAATTGGACTAGGACTTTGTGAAATCACTTGCGATTAAAAAGCAAAATAAACTAACTGATAAACATTTGCCACCGGTAGCTGAGTCCCTCTGAATATGTGGAAAGCACTAGGCGGGCTGGGGAGCCGTCACACATAAGGCCCCCATCGCGCAAACGCTCAGGTGGGTAAATCGCTCTTCTCACTAAAATAACACACACCTCCGCAAAATCAGGGCTAAAATTACATCTATAGCAAAATATTTGTAAGTGGCAGGACACTTCTTTGCTGAAGTTCTGCTTAAGGCAAAGTAACTCCTTTCTTACAAAACGTTTACAGCTTCGACTCATGAAACGGACTTTCAATGAGCAAAATCAGGTTTGGGTTTGGGGAGGGTTTTTTGTTTGCTTGTTCTTGTTTTTTGAAACAGGCTCCAAAGCAGATTCAAACACTGAACACTGTGATTTTTTTTTTTTTTTAAAAAGAGAGTTCTAAAAGAGAGCGGGGAGCAAAACTCACGCTGAATTCTCCAACGGAGGTGGGCAGCCTAGGCAGATCATTGCTGAACCACTGACCTGTGGAAATGTTTTGGGAGGAAAGGTGCTACCGACTGAATTACAGCCACGCTGCTGCACTCATCTGTTCTCCGCTTGGGTTTGTACCGTTCTCACAGCAAAGACGACAAACAGGGCTTTGGACTTGTCTCTTGCAGTGTCAAGTTCACGTGAAACAGGATTCCCCACTGACAATTCAGAAACTAATTAAAGAGTACAAAAAACATCCACTTCAGCCGCTCTAAAACAGATATACGCAGATGGCATCACAGAAATAAATAACAATAACAAAAAGGTATTTAACTCTTTTTTTTTTGAATACTTTTCCCAGCAGCTCCCCACGGGTTTTGAGCTCCAAGAACGAGCTGGGACAGAGAAGCTCACCTCTGCGAGAAGCCAACGGGCGAGCCCCAATCGTCCTTCCCAGCAGCAGAGCAAAGGCGCTTGGCCTCCACTGTCAAACGCAATCTCAGCTTCTGCCCCCGAGCCCCGAGAAAGGAAAGGGGACATAGCACTCATTTTCCAGGTGGAGGAGGGGACACAGCCCCGGGAAGGTGCTTTCTCCTGCCCAACACGGCAGAAAGCTGGGGATGGGTGGAGCGACAAAAAAAAGGGAGAGGAGGGCACGGTTCTGGTGCCTGCATCCCGCTCTTAGGGCTGCCAGGCCCGCACAGGCTGCCAAATCAGATAGCCATCCAGAGCCACGCTCCTGACAGGCGTAACAGGCAAAGCCCTCAAAGCAGGACCGGCGCGAGGCTCCTTCCACCCAGGGCCATCGCTGCCCACGTCTGATGCTCATCCACCGCGACTGGCAGCAGCTGATGCCTACGGATCGCACAGAATCCTTGATCCTTCCCGCCAGAGAAGCTCCACAGCTCCCCAGGCCACTGCAGCTTTACAGGCTCCAACCGACACCCCCGTCCCGGTCCCCGCTGATGCCTTTTTACCACTGGAAAGGGATCTGGGACACTGCGAGGAGACGCGAGGAGGATGGCGAGGACCAGCCTGTACCCCCAGTGCCTCTCCGGACAGAAGTGCTTGTTGGGAGATGAGCGCTGTAACCGTTGGGCTCTGCTGAGGGAAACCAGACAAATGCAAGGGCCGACCTTCAGCACCTCCCCGAGGGGGTGTTTATCCAAAACTGAGGGCTCCCGGCTCCCTTCTCAGCACTGTCTTACCAAGGGAAGGCAGCCAAGTCACGGCTTATTTTGTGCCCTGGTTTCTCCTCCTGTAACATGGTTGCTCAGCCGAAGGGGCAAATTACACAAGACTGTCCCTTTCGGGTCAAACGTTGTGCTGGCGGCACCTGCGTTCCTACATCCCCGTGCCCACCAGCACCCTGCCGGGGTACTCTGCCGGCCCCCCGTCACGGGGAGACCACCAGCCCAGCATCCGGTAGCGGTCCTTCCCATGAGCCTTGCAGACCGACGTGCAGCGCATCCACGTGCAGGAGCCTCCGCCTGCAACCACAGTAGAAATAAAACCACTGCCATTCAGAAAAAGTGTAATTAGCAAAGATTAAACAGCCAGTAGCTATGCCGGCAGCTGGGAGGGAAGACGCAGACCACCACCTCCCTGCAAGAAGAGGAGTCTCTGCTTCCCTGCGCCCGTCACACACCCTCCGAGAGCCCTGGGGGTCTAGCCCCACGCTATGCCCAGCTCCGGCAGGAGGCACTGAGCCCGCTTGCCCCTATCACTAGAAAGCGTATATACCGCAGTATGCAAAATCCTTCCTGTCTTCTCTTCCAAACCCATCTCGCCCCCTCTCAACTGGGACCCCCTCATAAAAATAAGAAGAGACAGGCCTTTCCTGGCATTTCCTTTTTCTGAAAAGGCTGTAAAATTTTCCAAGCGTAGCCAGAGCCAGAGCAAAGTTTGTCAGGAGCTCAGCTCATTAGGCGGCTGCTCAAGGAGCCCCGCGGGAGGCGCAGGCTGCATAATTCAAAACAGCTTGGACCCTGGAAAAGAAAATAGAAACCAGGCTGCGAGAGCGAGGGGGGCAGCTCCAGCTCCGGCGCAACCCCTGCTCCGGGAGCGCCCCATCCACGGGGCTCGAGAGGAGCCCCGGCCCCAGCAGAGGTGCTGTGGCCAGCCCAAGAGGAGCTGGCACCAGGCAGAGGAAATTCCAAGCCTGTTGCTTCTGGCAGCCGTGCCGGGCCCTGGCTAGGACCTCGGCAACCTGGAAACCGGCTACTCAGCAATTTTCTTGCCATCCAGAGGGCTTGTTCTGAACCACAGTTTCACTTCCCCCTCCCTGCGTCGCAGCCCAAGAGGCAGGGAACACCAGAGGCAAAAAAACGTTTGCTCAAAAGCTGTCGTGACCGAGGCCCCCCCAAACTGCTCTGCTCTGGGACAGCAGTCTGGAGCTGCTGCCATTCCCCCCGTTGCATCTGGGGGCGGGGAGAGCAGAGGAAACTTGCTTGGACCAGCCCTAGGTCTCCCCGGTTCCTTTTGCTCCTTGCCAGAGAAAAGTTCAAACAAGGCTGCACAGAGGCAGGACACAGGCAGCTTTCAGCCCAGCCTAACTGCCGCGCTTGAGGCTCGCCTGTGGCCGGACCCGCTCCGTTCAGGCCACGTCTGGCCCGATCCTCCGCTGCAGACCAGTGCTGGAACGAATCCTGCCAAGGAAGTGGTGAAAGCTCCAGTGCTGCAGGGGTTTCCACAGCCTTGGCCAGCATGCTGTCGGGAAGAGTTGCCCAGAGATGCAGCCCTTGCTCTCAGTTACTGCCCTTCGGAGCTCCCCGTCCAGCTCCTCGCTGCCCTGAGCCCGCAGACCGCCAGGGCCGCAGGAGACCTACAGCGTGGCTACTCAGGACCCTTGCAACCGCCTTTTTACAAGCCAGCATCCTCTACTGATTGCAGCCTCATGCCGTGCCTTTCCCAGGAAGCCAGGGGCCCAGCACTGCGTAACAACAGAACGAAGCAACAGTCATTCCACCTGCTGCTGAAACCCCTTCCCCATCTGAAGGGGAGCACAACTCTTCACTGATACACAGCTATTTAGCAGGATCTTTCTTCCAAAGAGGATACTGACAATATATTTTCTATTAGGAAGACTGCAACGGTCCACAGAGTCCCTGCCTGCCAAACCAGGCAACCGATGCACACCCGATCACACAGTTACCGAGCCCTGAGCGGCGAGTCAAGGAAGACCGTCCACGAAGCCAACCTGAGGAGGGGACAAATTGCAAGCAGAGAGAAACAGCTTCCCTTAACTTAAACCTTTAAAAGAAACCTGGGTACGGCCCTCCAAACAAGGGTACAGCACTGTGGGAGAACGGCACTTCTCTGCAGAGCGCATCTCGGACGAGGACCACGGTGCTCCTTGGAGAACCAGACGCTCAACTCACTAGCCGAGGACACGCGTTGCGACTTCTGCTGTAACCACACCAGTCGTAGCTTTCTAACTTACAGTTTTCCCAGCTGGGCAAATCCTGGAGACGAGACCCTTGGAGACTGGAAAGCTCACAGACGCACCAAACATTGAGGATCCTTCACGACAGAAGCTCCTGACCTCCAGCTCCTCAGAGGGCTGGCAAAGCCCCCTTATTATGCCTGGACTCGAGTAGGAGGCTGAGACCCAAAGAGGCAGCTGAGGAGGAACGGAGCGATGAGCAGGAATCGGGAATCCTGGCTTCTAGCCCTAGCTCTGCCCCATATTCCCTTCCTGTCTTTGGTTAAGTCATTTCCTTTCACTTTTCCTCCCAGTCTCTCTTTCGGAGGTGAAAAAACCAAGGCCTTGCTTCTGCAGAGCGCTGGAAACCTCCTCTGGCCTGTGACAGTGCAGAACATCGCTACCGGCAGAAGCTGCAAGACACCCAGCGCGCAGGAGCCACGCTGCTCGCACAGACCCCAGCAGAGCCTGGCGCTTCCTGTGCTTACGTTTCGAGAAGCGCAGAGTCTGTAAACAGTCAGTGCCGCGCAGCATCTTCTACACAAACCATATCCTGGCCCGTTCCTCTCCTTGGCCACCACAGTAAGCGGCCGAGCAAGGAAAAAGAAAGCTGCTCAGCTGAGCCATGGCAGAAGGAGCTGCGCAACCGCACGCAGCATTGCTCTGGACAGCTCACCTGCAAGGAGGTGGCCCTCCACTCAGTAGCAGCAAGGATGGATGAGGGAATATACAGCAACGAGAGAAGCAGGGTTAAAAGGAAAGGGGAAAAAAAGAAACAACCAACCCAAAACCAAAAACCAAGCCAACCATCAGCCCGAAGAGGCAGGCTGGAGCAGAGGTGCCCGAGGAGCACAGCCCTCTGCTCCCTAGCAGATCGGTCCTGTGGCCTCCCACATACTTCAGGGAGAGGGAAGACCAGTAGGCACAGGCAGGAACAAGGAGCACTCTGTGGTTTTGCTCGGTATTTCAGGCCATCTCTCACACAGGAGGAGCTCTGCTTCGCTTTCCAAGTCTCGCCCTCTCTGGCACGGATCACAAACCTGGCTTCTGGCCCAGGACTTGGCTCCAGCAGAGCTCCTCACCAAACAGGGTGACGCCCCACCTCTGGGCACAGCGCACAGCCCAGTCTTAAAGCCATCTTGAGCTATTACCCCAGCATCAGAAGAGGCTCCCCGTCATCCCCTAGCTGGGATTCAAGGCATCTCAAGTCACAGCTGAAAAAAAACAAACCCCAAACCTAGCTCCTACGCTTGGTGGAAGCAAAACCCAGCGACAAAGCGCCATTTTCTCTAGCAGCTCCGGCCAAAGCTAGCAGAGGATCTGCCCGCATCGGGGAAGCGCAGTCTCCCAAAGACGCCCAGGCACAGCTAGCACCTTCCTCTGCCTGCAGCTGCCCAGAAAGACGCAGCAGGACAAGATGCCAAGCGAAGGCCCTGCCCTCCCATCACCAGCAGCACGGAGGGGCTGGAAACCACTGCCTGATGCACCCGTCTGGCAATCCAGCAAGGACACTGGGATACAGGGGAGCCACTTGTGCCCAGACACCAGCAGCTGCCGAAGAAGCGGCCTGTCTCTCCAGAAAGAGCTGAGCAAGCGGGAAGCAGGCCTCATCCCACTGGCTGTGCCCAGCCTGGGCACACACCCAGCGAGAGCAGAGCAGGTTCCCACTCGGCTCTTCAGGGTGCCGCAGCCCATCATCCTCACGCCGCTTTCTCCAGCAGAGGGTCGTGGCCAGCACGAAAGCAACCCTGCCTGCTGGGGAGCTGTGTCTCCAATGGCCCGTCCCACGCCCTGGAAGAGGGGCAGCAGGAGCACAAGGTGGGAAGGGAGGTCCGGGTCCAAGCCAGCGGGACTCGGAGCTGGGCAGGACGCCCAACAGCAGCACACCCGTTTCCAAGGCTCGGTGAAGGCTTCGGTTAGCCGTGCCGAGGTGTCCCGTGCTCCCTCTCCTGCCGCACCAGGGACCAGGCTGCCCAGGGCACCGACAAGCACAGCTCTGCTCGCCAAGGACGCGGGGAGTGTGCAGGGCTCCTGGCAAGCCGCCCCTCTGTAGCGTGGCTCTCCCTTAAATCAAAAGCAGGTGCCAGTGACACTAACTGCTTCCTCTGCGCTGGCTCCTGCTGAGTACAGCCCTGTGGCAACTGCAAGTGCCACCGTGAACCGGTCCCAATTAGAACAAAATCCATCACCCTCTCCACCTTTGCGTTTCAAAGAAAATCAGGTAGGAAGAAAACAAAACCAGCTCCCCATTCCCAGGAAGGGCCCGGTGCCAAGCAGATGACCTGGAACAGGCACCACGGAAGGAGGAAGGGTGCCTCTCACCCACGCCACGTGGTTTGGCGGGTGCTGCCTCCCGGGGAGAGGCCGAGGAAGGGCAAAATACAGCAACAGAAACCATCCCCGCCAACCTCCAGTAACTGTTCCTGGGTACCTTCCACTCGGGGCTGCCAGGGGTGGTGCTTGCAGAAGGGAAGCCAAACCAGAGGAGCAAAGACCAACCTGCCGGAAAGTAGCACGCAACTTCAAAACAGAAGTCGGGAAGAACCGAAGAATATCCTTTCGGCCGTCCTCACCCTCCGCACCACACAGAGCTACAGGAAACGCACAACTGGAAGCAAAGTGGCTGCAACATCTCCTAGGCCCCTTGCTCCAAGACGGGTGTATTTGTCCACAGCTTCAGCGCTACAAGAAACCTCGTAGGGCAGTTTTAATCTCACGGAGATCAACTACATAAAGTCAGTATCCAAAGCTCCCGTACCCCCTGGAAACACGGAGCCACGCGCCAGATCACCAGAAAACACATTTGCTAGTCAACATCTTCCTGGGAGGAAAAGAGAGCTGAGTGACACTGAGTCCTGACCTGCATTAGATTTTGATCTGCCAGAAGAGTCATGCTGGCAATCCTCCTAGCTGATGCAGCTTAAATAACACTGACAAAATATTGCTGCATCTGTACATCATATCGCTATGATATCTCTATCCTTTGTTATATCATATATCCATCTGTGCACCTACATACCATGTTTCCTGTCGGAAATGCCAGGAGTCGTCACAAAGGTAGCACAAGTCTCCTGTGGCCCCCTTCGGCCAGGGCACCGGCACGATGCTGGGTCTTTGCCAAGACAGCAGCAGCACAAGGAAAATGACGTTCGCAGGGCAAGCTCCGGGCTGCTGCTCGGCTAAGGCTATGGGGGATGGCCGGCATCCCTGGGAGGAGGCACCGACAGCAGTTCAGGAGCAGGCTCACAGGTGGAGCAGAGCCCCGACGCATTCTCGGCCAGGAACAGCAAACTCGTGCTTTTCCACAGGGGACTTACAGGGGCCAGAAGAGGCCTGCTTGGGAGATTCGTCAGCCAGGGTATTTAAAACTGGATGGAGCCCTAAGGAATTAAGAGCTGGAAGCCAGCCTGTGCCATCCCCAGGAAATGGCTAGACCCGAGCAGCTTAAAACCCATCGTAGCAGCTGGAACACACAACTAGTGCCAGCAAGAGCACATCTGGACCTCGGGGGGACACAGACACAGCCTCGAGCGCTCCAATGGCTAAAAACTTTCACTCTTAGCAGCAGCCGAGCCTGACACAATCACCTGAGACAGCGCAAAGAAGCAAAGGCTGCCCCAATGTCAATGCTGAACTGGACACCGCACCGACAAGAGACGGGGCACGGAAAACAGTCCCAGGACCCATCTTTTACTCGGGACTCTGCAAGCAGCTGAGGATGCCCAGGGTAAGCCAGGAAGAGCAACGCCTCTACAGCAGTAAGAGACAGCCACCGGTCGGGACACAGCTGATGCTCCCCGCAGAGGGAACCAAGAGCCTCCTCTCTAGCTACCGCTCCCTTCCGCACCCCTCCACGCAGCAAGCGCTGCCGGGAGGGAGAGCGCTCACAGCATTTCAGCAGGAAAGAACCGCAGCGATGAGAAGGACAAGCAAAGCTTTTCGCCCCCCAAAACAGCAGGTGCGGAGGACGTGATGTCAGCTGGGTCGACGACGTGATAGAAAAGTCAAAGGCTGAGTTGAGCTTGGACCTTAGGGACTCCCAAGCCAGCACAAGCAAGGTCCACAGCTCTACGGGCTTGAGTTAGCCTGGAGCTGAAGTGCCACTCCAGCGCGTCCTCGGCAGCTGCCCTGGAGCAGCGTAGCCCAGCGAGCTCAGGACTTCCAGCTTTGTGATGGCCCAGTCACTTCACGCAGCCATCTGTCCCCTCTGTCACACAGTGACCAGAGGGCCACCTTCCAACAGCAAGACGGCGAGATGCAAAAGGTAGAGGGCTTTCAAGTACAAAACATAACTATTTTACTTTCTTCAACTGAACAACAACTGTGGCTTTGCATTTCTGAGTAAGCTCTCCTTTAGCTGCTGCCTTTTTTTTTTTTTTTTTTTCCCCAGTGGGGGGGTCTGGAAAGAGGAAAGGGACTTTCAGGGGCAGGGACACGTAGCAACACCTACAACGCTGCACCGCAGAAAATACCAAACACTATTAAATGGATTTTCTAGGTAACGAAGATACGGGTCAGGGTGGTGGGGAGGCAGCGATCGCACCATCTGCCCAGCTAAAATGGCAAAACAGACGTTAAAAAACAGACAAAAAGGTTCTAGAGCATTTAGGGTGTGAATGCTCTGGAAGAAGTCCCCGACGGAGTAGACAACTGCTGTAGAGACAGCACACCGATACGCTCGTCTTTCTACCAAGGAGAAAGAGGGAATCAGGCAACAATGTCGGCCCGGTGATTTTTGCACTAGCACCAGCCGTGGCTGCGTGTTATATACCCATGTGTGGCGGCAGCCAGCGCTATCGCAGGCACCGGAGTCAAAGGAGGTCTTGCTTCAGCACTGACACAGACTCGCTGTACGACCTTGGGCAAATCGCTTCCTCCGTGACTCACTTTTCTTATCCCTCCTGCCACCAAAGTAGCAAAACAAGGCGCACACACATCCCTTAGCAGAGACCTGGCGACTGACGGCTGGAAGGAGCTGCATGTCGTTACCGCGTGCCTGGCACGAAACAGCGTTTGGGCAGGATAACGAGCGGCAGCCACGTTTGCAGCGCGGATCCCGCAGGTCAAGAGCGCGCAGCTAAGCCTCCTGTAGCACCGCTCTGCGGGGACGCACCACAGCCAGAGGTGCGCGGTTGTCCTCCGTGCCACGCTGTCGGTGGCCCTTTGCCTCGCACAGCCAGGACGCAAGCGTATGACACCACAGCCCGACACCCTGTCAAACAGCGCTGCCCCCAAGGCGCGCAGACAGGCGCGCAACACCACAACAGCCTGCCCTGTCACGTAGCATTACTTATGTGTTCAGATATGCATCCTTCTCACATTTCTACTCCAGCAAGTGGTTGCTAGCAGAGCGGGGCTAGGACAAGTTCACCACCTGCTAAAGACACGTCCCTACTACAAGGCAGGGAAGGTTTTGTTACATCGGTTCCTTCCTGCGCGCGAGGAAAGCACGCACGTATAGCGTTTCCCCCCTTTCTCCTCCAAGCCGACCACATGCCTGGTTTACCTCAGGAGGGAAGAGAAGACCATCGAGCAGGACACCACAAAGAGAGGGGAGAGGTCTCCCCAGCATCTACGATGGGCTCCGATGGGAGCGTTTATTTAAACGCCACGCGAAACGCAGCAAGTCCGGATACAGGAACCCCAGTTCCAACCCTCCCCGGGGCTTTAACGGCACCGATAAGGTCCTGCAGAATCCAGAGCAGCCCCGGTAAAACCGGGCGCAGTGCGAGTAAGTTCTTCGCATCTAGAGCAGAGCCCCGCTCGAGGCTCTCCGGCGCCGGAGGAATGCCCAGCGGCCGCAGCGATGGGTTAGGAGGACCCAGGAAGAGCGGTGCCCGAACCGTCCGAGCAAAGCGGGAAGGGCCACGGGGAGCGGGGGCGACGGCCAAGACGTGCCCAAGGAAAGCAGGAGCGCGGGCAGGCCGAGCCGGGGCCGTCTCCCCGCCGAGTTTTCACCGCCCCCCCACCCCACCCCCCGCAGACCACGCCGCCCCCCCCAGGCGCTGTACTCCGGCGGCTCCCCGCTACCCGCGGCGGGCTCGCTCCGCGGCTCCCGGCGGCCCCCCGCGCACCGGGACGCGCCCGACTGACAGCCCCGAGGCGGGCCCGGCCTCCGCCGGCCACGCGGGGCCCCGGCCCCCCGGGGCGGAACGGTGGGGCGGCGGCCGCCCGGGCCCGGCGGGGCACTCACCTCGGCGGCGGCGGCGGCGCGGCTCAGGGCAGGCCGGGCGAGCCCGCCGGGGCGGCGCGGCGCGGCTCCGCGGGCTGCTGAGGGCCGGCCGGCGGCGCGGGGCCGGCGGCGCGGGCCGCGCTCATGGCTCGGCCGCCCGCCGCGGGGCGCGGGGCCGGGGCCGGCGGCGGCGCTGCCGGCGGAGCCCCCCGCCCCGCCGCGCCGCTCCTTCCGCCGGCGCCGGCGGCTCCAGCCCGCGCCCGCCGGCGGGGGTGGGCGTCCGGCCGCGGCGGGCCCCGGCTGCCCGCCCGGCCCCGGGCCGCGGGCGGCTTCCCCGCGCTGCGGCGGGCGGCCGGGCGCGGGCGGCGGGCTGCGGTGCCGGCGGGCGCGGCGGCCCGGGCGCGGGCGGGGACGCCGTGGCGAGGGGCGAGGCGCTGCGTGCCGAGTGCTCCTTTCTCCGCCGGAGCCTGAATAATCATTTGGAGAAACAGGATCATTCACTTTCCTCCGAGCGCGGAGCCAGGCGCTGCCCTGTCAAAATAAAAGCCCCGCGCGCTGATTAACCGCTTCCTCGTCGCGGGCGCTCCGCCGGCCGCCCAGCGGCCTGACGGGGACCAGCACCGCGCCGGGCGGCGGCCGGGGGCCACCCCCGCCAGCGGGCGGGCCGGCAGCCCGCGCCCGACGGCGCCCGGCCCCGGCGTCGCCGGCGGCCTCCTGAGGGGCGACAGCGGCGGCCTCCTGAGGCCGAGGGCTGAGCCCCAGGCCCCGAGGCCTCTCCGCCGCGTCTCCCCGGCCCTGCGTGCGAGACCCTCCAGGGCTGGCCCCAGCACCTGGGCAGGGCAGCACGTTGCTGTCTTTACCAACACGTTTTCCGTGTGCTGACCGCCCTCCTCCCCCGAGCAGCAGGCTCATACACCCGGGAAATCGAGAGTCGCCCTTCGCGGCTAGTCACGGGCCAAGAGAGCGCCATCCGTGACCGTGACTCCAGCCTGCCCCGGGGGGAAGAATCGGGAGCAGCCACCCAGAAGCTCCCGACACGTTCTACCTCCGGGGGATGCGGAGCATACCGGGATACAGGGTCACACGCCTCGTCCTGGCGTGCTTTCACAGACGAGGATGTCTGGAGTACACTGAAGCCAGGCTCCGAGCCACCTCCAGGGCTCTGGGACTTGTTCATTGCCATCGCCTCTCCGGAACGCCAGCCCCAAGCTCAGACCTTGGCAAGACCCCTGTGGGCAAGGCCCTCATTACACTTATGAATATGATTAATTAGGTCCAATTAACTGTACTGGCATTAACGATGTGAGTCACAGCTACATCGGGGTGGGGGTGACAGGAGTGGCAAGAGGCAGCTGAGACCCAAGGAGCAGAGGGAGGAAGAAGACGAGGCGGCTGGGGACAGGCGGGTGCAGGCTCAGGTGGAAATCGCATCCATCCCAAACACACCATCGGCTTCAGCCGGGCGGCAGGAGCTGCTGCGCCCGGCTGGGGCTGCTGCTACTGCTGGTGCTACTGCTGCTGCTGCCGCTGCTGGTGCTGCAGGCAGGATGCAGCTGAGAGGACCCAGCTGGCTCGCTGGCTGCCGGTGCCTGCTCCCTCCCCCCTCGCAGGCAGAAGGGAGCCGCACAAGCGCACACCCACACCAGGCCCTTGAGCCAGTCCACCCGCTCCCGGGGGCTGCCGGCAGCATCCTAAACGGGATGCGTCACCTTCCCGTCTGCAGCGCACCCGCTGCTCGGGGGCGGGCTGCGGGCAGGGACCCCTCGGCAGCACCTCCGAGCACTGCGGAGCTGAAGGCGACCCAGAGGACAAGCGCTCATCTCCGCCGACGGGAAGCGGCAGCCCCGCTCGAGGACGAGCGCACCCCTCGCCCTCCCGCCCCGGCCACTCGCCCTCCCCCGGCTCGCGGCGAGGAGGCCAGCCTGTCCCCGGGCAGCAGGGGCGGGACACGGGGCGACGGGCGGCAGCGGCGCCGGGATCCCCCCCGCACCGGGGCCGCCGCGGCGGGGCGGGCGGCAGCGCCCCCTGCCGAGGGGAGGGCGGGCTCCCGGCGGGGCGGGGCGGGGCAAGCGCGCCTCTCCTCGCCCCGCCCCGCCCGGGCAGCGCGCGGGCAGGGCGGCGGAGCGGCCCGGCAGAGGCAGCGGGCCCGGGCCGTGCTGCCGCGGGGCCAGGCGCGGGACTCGGCCGAGCAGAGCAGCCCGAGGGCGGGGGGGCACCAGGGACCCTCGGCAGGAAGCAGCATCGAGCATCGTTTGCTCCTACCAGCCCCCACCTCGTGTACCCCTGCCCGGGACCGGGGGGGCAGAGAGGCCGTATGTCTCCCTGCCTCGCCGGTGAGCTCCCAAGCGCCTCATCAGCAAGCAGCGAGGTATTTTCAGGCTTCCATCCTTCCCAGGAGCAGCGCTGGGCTCCCGTCCCCGCCGCCGGCACGCACAGGCGCCGCGGGTTAAAGACGGTGCCCAGCCACCGCTGTCTGGCACAACAGCTCGGTGCCGGGGAGACGGGCAGCTCCTTCCCCCCAGTGCCAGCCTGGTGCAGAGGGGATGTGCGGAGCCACCTGTCCTCCAGGCCCTCTTGCTGCCTCTCCCCCCTGCTCCTTCCCTTCCCCGCAGCCTCCCAGGCTTTCTCCATCACAGCCCCTCGCATCTCTCCCAGCCTGTGCACATGAAAGTGGCAGAGCGAGACTGGGAAAGGTCAGCGGGAGGACCAGCCGCCGGCGGCTCAGCGCTGAGCCTCTGTCTTTAATTAACATCTGCCGGGCTAGCTGCCCTCCCTACACTTGACTCCCAGTTTCCCCTTCCCTCCTCTATCATTACGCCCACGCTAGGAGAGACAGGGAGGGGAGGAGACAGGGAAGCAGAGTCCTTGGAGCTCCTCAAAGCCTCCCTCTGCCAACACCACCACAGCAGCAGCTCGTCCCAGGAGCTGCATGGTACATCGGCACGTTAGCGAGCCCCTGGCCGAGATGCCCAGACTGGCTGTTACCTGCCCCTCCCTTGCACAGAGCCTTCCTGCCTTCGGGCTGCAAAACATACACCCAGGAAATCGAGAGCCGCCCTTCCAAACCAGTCACGGGCCAAGAGAGAGCCGACTGTGACTCCGGCCTGCCCTGGGGGGAAGAATTGGGACCAGCCACCCAGAAGCTCCCGGCACGTTCTATCTCCAGGGGACTCAGAGGATACCTGGATACAGGGTCACAGGGATTGGCCTCATCCCATCATGCTTTGGTGGATGAGGATGTCCGGACTATGTGGAAGCCAGGTCCCAAGCCACCTCCAGGGCTCTGGGACTTGTTCGTTGCCATCGCCTCTCCAGAACGCCGGCCCCAAGCTCAGACCTCGGCAAGACCCCTGTGGGCAAGGCCCTCATTACACTTATGAATATGATTAATTAGGTCCAATTAACTATACTGGAATTAACGATGTGACTCACAGTCAGCTGGAGCTGCCGCTTGGCAAAGCATTTCCCCGGTGGCTCGCTCCAGTCCCAGACCAACCCCCAGCAGAGGCCCCAGAGATGGAAGAGCACAGATGAACTGGGATGAAGGAAACAAGCCTGGGGCCGCAAAATGCCCATTTTAGGGGCAGCCCTCTGCTTTGCTGATCCACGTAGGTGCAGAGCAGGGAGCTGGTGGCAGCTCCAGCATTAAATCCACAGACCTGGCACAGGGACTCATCCCATGTTCCCTCAGAAAGGCAAAGGCCCAGCGAGGAGATGGAAGAGGCTCCGTTACTGCTGCAGAGGTAGACTCGCCTAAAAACATCTTTTCAGCTCTCCCCACGCTGCCCTCGGTCCTGCCCCTCCCTACACAGACTCCTGGCCACAGTGTCCCCTTCTCCCCTCAGACGCTGGCACAGATCCTATCCCACAGCCTTGCAAGTCCCTGCCATGCCTCCATCTCTCTCGGGCTGTGTCGCAAGGTCTCAATCCCACTTCTGTTCCGATGGTACCACAAAGCTGTCGCTCAGGGAAGGGGGAAAAAAGCCAACCCAGGAGAGGCCCCAGGTCTGTGCCCAGCCCTGCAGCCAGCCGGGGAAGAATGGGCTCCCTCATTCTGTGCTCGGTGGAGTTTGAGCAGGGCAGCCGCCAGCAGCAGGCAGCTGCGAGGAGCCTGTGCTACCTCTGCCACCTCTGCAGCTGCCTAGGTAGCCCATGCCGCTGGCCAGATGGACCTGGACAGAAACAGGAGTGCCCGGCTGGCTTCTCTACCCCTTTCCAATGGGACCTCAGCCCATTCCGTTCCATTCGCGCTGACTTATTAACCATCACATCTCCAGCGGGCCAAGGCCATTCACCCACCACAGCCAGAAGAAACCGGGAAGCGCGAAGACAACACGCAAAGTGACGCAGCCAGCCAGCCCATGGTCTCCTGCTCAGCACCCTCACGCCAGAGCTGGGCTCTGGCCGCCCTCCATCCGCTGGGATTTTCCTATGCTGCAGTCCTAAAGGCAAAACACAGCCTGTGCTGGAGTACCAGAGGAGAATTTAATCAAGCTGAGCCGTCCTCTTCCCAAATGGAAATATGCTGCTGCAGCCACAGCATGGCTGACACACCATCGTCTAGCAAAGACAAACTCCTGACACGGTTCCAGGATCGCAAAGACGCCGAGGCTCGGGATCCTGGATGCCTTGCTATTTCTGCAACGTCAGATACGCTCGTAATGCCTGGACGGGTGCAGGCACGATGTAGCTCTTCAAGCCTTCTTCCCTTCTTGTGACTCTCGTGCGCTCTGAACACCAGCCTCATCCTCCCACCGCCTCAGACGCTCGCTGCAGCCCGGGGGAAGTCATCCCGGGTCTGCCGCACGGCACGCAAGGCCCTGCGGAGACATTTGCTTTGCTGTCTCTAGTCTCGGTACATCGCTGCTGTCCAGAGCGGCTTCTGGCGAGTGGCAAGGCAAGAAAAGGCTGAGGTTTACTGGTGCTGGAGCTAGGAGGGAGTTTCTGCCCCTGCCACCCGGTGGGGCCGGGAGAGCCAGAGCCTGTCAGGCAGCCTGCGGGGCTGGGCAGCTGCCAGCAGGGCAGGCCGCCGAGCCTGCTGCCAGCAAGACCTGCGGGGCGCAAGGGGTTAAACCATTTAGCGAGGCCACCAGCGTGATAAATGCAGCCATGGGCAAAGCCGGCGCCTCCCACTGCCACCCAGGGCTCGGGCTGGCTGGGGAGCGGGAGGGTGGCAGGCAGCGGGGCGGGCAGGCAGGCAGCAGGGACTCTTATCCTGATACGGCGCCTTCCTCCCGAGTGCGGGTTTGGAAAAACTGAGCAGACAGGGCTGGCTCTGAAATCGCAGCGGCTTGGTGACACAAAGCCAGCAGATCCCTCGCCCAAAGGACGGGCAGGCAGGCGGGCAGGCAGGCAGCCGGGTGGGCCTGGCCAGCACCCTCGCTGCAGGAGGCGAGCCTGGCAGGGCGCAGGCAGGCAGCGAGATTTCCCCTCCCCGGGGCATTCCTGGCCAGCTGTGCAGGCAGAAGCAGGCCGGGCGCGGGCTGTGGGGGATTTCGGCTCTGTACAAACAGGCCGGCAGCTCTCGGCCCTGTCTGGCTGCTGCGGTCGCATTCCTCAGGTCTCCCTCCGCGCCGAGGCTGTGCTCCGCTCCGCCAGCCTGCCCGCAGCCCGCTGACTGCAGGCGGCCAGGCCGCTCCGGTCCCTGCCTGCCAAAGCGGACCCCCAGAGCGGCCTTGCTCGGCACGTACAGCCTGGGCAAGCGCGCATCGCCGACGGGCAAATCTTCAGGCACATGCACCAGTGACGGGTGTCAGGGACGGCGCCGGGGCAGACACGCTTTCTGTGGGCATGCATGAGCATGTGTAACTGCAAAGAGCAGGAACAGAGCACAGCACACGGGTGCCAGCCCCGGAGCGACACTGCCCGCAGAGCACCGGCAAGTCTGTGGGGCATCGTACCATGGGATAACGAGATAGTCAAGGATGGTGCAAGAACGGCTTTTGCTGTCCCTGCTACTACAGTGAGGCAGAACTAGGAATGGAGTAATCCCTGCCTTTGATTTATTTACTCAGCGCCTTTGTCTCCAGAGGACTCCTGGAAGCTTGGTCACTGCAGACACTCAAGCCCTGTGTCAGCAAGTCCCAGAGCAGAGACTGGGAGAATTTTCAGGGAGGTCACAAGCCTGACACAAATTCAATTGTATTCAATGTCTCTATTGGTATTTGGGGTCATAACAGGAAAAGTTAGCGAGCTGCTGCCTTGCGCCATCTGCCAGCATGACAAGCACTTGTGTTGCTGGTAGCTTGGACTAGCACTTGCTACCCCCATTCCCACACAGGCAGTCTCCGTTCCTGAGACAGTCATGTGCATCTTGGTGTGTGCAACGCCTCAGCCGCACAACCCTCTAGCTGGGGGAAAAGCCTCTCCCCCAGCATCTCGGGGCAGACCTGTTTTGCAGAGAAGCAGGGCACGCCAGGCTGACGCAGCCAGACTCACCTGCATCCGCACACATCCTGCATCCGCTGCCTGGCCAGACCCATCTGTCCTGCGTGCTCTGGGGAGGGCGACCGTCTGAGCAAAGCCACAGGCTCTACTTGTGTGTTCTGGCTCTGCTCCCACGGTTTTCACCCAGCCCTTTCTTATCCACGCCCCAGTCTCCCAAAACAAGCATGCATTTACGCAGGTCTGATGGTACTGTCCTGCCAGAGGTGCCGAGCACCTCAGCCAACTGCCACAAGGACTCGACAAGAGTTTGGGAAGAGGAGAAGGTCCTCCTTGCTGGGACCACCCCATCTCTGCCCAACTACTTGCCGCTCGCATTTCTGTTCCGTTTCCTCTCCCGCTCCAGATTTCTCCACCTCCCTTTGTGCTCTCCAACAAGGTGCCCTCTGCATCCACCCCTACGGACACGGAGGCGCTACCAGACCCTGGCCTGACTTCTCCACTGCAAGGCCAGTGCGGTGCTGGAGGCTCTCCCCACGCTTCCTCCCTCTCTCCAACGTCAGTGTTATTAAACATTGATGCTATTGCCTACAGCGGAAGGCACGTGGAAGGCCAGCTTCTCCAGCCCTGGGAGCACGCGTCCATCCCTCCGCTATGCGGGCAGAGGGACGAGGAGGACCCAGGCGGGGAGCGAGGAAGAGCCCTCCCTTGGTGAAGGAGGCCGCTCTGCACGCACCAGCCGCCCTCACGCCGCCGCCGGGACACGCTGGCGCTTCCTGCCCGCAGCCGGCGCGGGGCCGCCCCAGCGCGGCCTCGGGCAGCGCCCGCGGGCTCCGGCAGCGCGAACCGGGCCGCGGCCCAGGCGGGCGCGGCGGGACGGCCGAGGCGGCGGGCTCCCTCCTCAGCGCCGGCGGCGCGCGGGGCTGGCGCCGGGGCTCGGCGGCGCCACCTGGCGGGCGCGGGCGGCGCAGCGGCCGTGCCCTCGCTCCCGGGAGCCGCGGGCGGGGCGGCGGGGGCCCCCCGGGCAGAGCGCGAAGGCGCAGCGGCGGGCAGGCGGGGCACGGCCCGGCCGGGCCCTTCCCGGGGCCGCTCCTGCTCTCCTCCTCCACGCGGGGAAAGCGGGGTCGCTCTCGCCGCAGCCCCGGTTTTCCCCCCCGGACACCCCATGCTGAGATGCACCGGAGGTGGGACAAGAACCGCTAGAAAACACGTTGCCTTACTGTATTTACCCTCTTTTCTCTCTCCGATGATGCAAAGGCAGCGATCTCCGGGGCTGTACATGACAGAACAGCAGCGTGCACGCAGCAGAAGGGGATGTTTTAATTAAAAAACTGTGGCTCCAGTGAAAAATGCCAAACGGAGCTTTAACATCCAGGCGCAGAAGCGAGGAAATGGATTTCCGCAGCATGCGATACATCCTTGTCCCTGTGCTGGAATATGAAGAGCTAAACGAACCCCACCAGCAGCTTACAGCTGGCACCTGAACTGTTAAATCAAGCCTTCCTGCACAGACAGCCCTTCTCGAGTATCTGTGTAACAGGTACCTCAATGCACTTTACAACTGCCCTTTATACGGTGCGGACGCTGAGAAGCAAGCATCAAAATCCTCTCCCGGGTGGAAGGCAACGCGAGGGGTTGCAGGAGAGTCGCGTGTCTGGCATCTGGCACCACCAGATACAGGGGTTGGCCTGGCCACAGGTAATGAGGTGAGCCGGACGCTGAGGTGCTTGGCCAGGACGCAAACAGAGGCGGGAACGGGGTTTAGACGGGAAGAGAGGGAGGGAGGCTGCCAAAGCCCTGCTGGCTCTCCAGCAACGTAACTAGACAAGGCGAGGGAGAGTGGTGAGGCTGAAGCAGCCTAGCTGCAAGCCCCATGTGGGACTGAGTAACAGGAGGAGAACTCTCCTAAGGGGCTTGGGGAACCTCTCCCCTCTGCCACTGCCCCTGCCCCCTTCCAATGCAGCCTCTCTCCCAATTCAAGCAAAGGCTGTACTTGAACGCACCAAGGCGCAGTTACTTAAGGAACAAAGAAGCCAACAAACAACGGTTCGTTAAGATGTAGTATTGCAACTGTTTGCGACTTACTGTGCGTGCTCTTAACCTACCAGGCCAAAGCACAATTTTCTTGGACAAGGCAAAAGGCAGAAAGGAGGAGATAGCGCACGAGCCTGGAGCAGCATCTCCTCCCTTACTGTCTCTCAACCATGCAGCAGTCATGACACCAGCTTGGTCTTTGCAGAAACAGGCAGGAAAATCCCTCAGCTACAACGAAGAGCTCAGTATGTACCACCCTGGTGCTGGCTTCCCAGGCCACCAGAGACAAGAGTGGACTCAAAGCAGGAGAGACCCTCGGGGCAAGCGGGCAGATTTGTGGACAGTAGGTCCAGGACTTCCTTTCATGCTGCGGGACGCAGAAAAGACCAAGCTAAAGACCACACAAGCAGTGTTACTTCATCCAGTCCCTAATGGTCTGGTCATACTTCCCTAATTCCTCCCTCTAACCGCTGCCTTCATCCCAGTTATCAGAAGCCTTGCAAGCTTCCCCATCCTCTGACAGCCACAGCTCCGTGTCCAAGCTGGAAAAGGGGAAAGAGACGGGGGGGGGGGAAAGGGAAAAAGGAGTTTTTCCGGAAGCCAATGAAATGCAACTGTGAACATAGTTCCCATGGTAACAGCAGGATCCAGGGGAAGAAAAGGGAACGTAAATTGGATTATCAAGGGGATGAAGAGGGAGGGACAAGCGAACCAGTTGCATCCACCAGCCCCGCCAGGCCGCTCAAACGCCACCTGTGCGGCGTGCCCGAGTACTGAATCCCCTCCTCACCTCAACGCCTGCCCAGAGAGCTCCCTCTGCAGCAGTTCGCTCTGCTCCAGAGCCACCCAGCAAGGCGAGGTCCCCGCAGCACAGCAGGGCTCACAGAGGTCACCACGGGAGTCCTACCACCACCGCTCCCAGCCCAGAAACTTTACCCTGAGAGGAGCAGTTGCCCTATAATTGATGCAATATATTACTTTCACTGCCTGACATCTTAACCATAAATGAGGAGGCGGCTCAAAAATGCCCTGAACATAAAAAAAAAAAAATCAGAGAGAAGTAACTCACGAGACCCAAGATTTATGCTCCTCCACCCACAGGGGAAACAGAGTACTCCTCCGTGACATTCTAGCAAGGACTCGCACTTTGCGGAGCAAATACAGTAAAATCGAGGCAGCTTTCAATAAAGCCAGGAGAAGCACAGCAACTCGCGTCAGATGGATTTAAACCAGCACACCCAACAGCAGCAGAGCCTGTTCCAGCAGGGTTCCCAGGCTGGGGAACAATCTTCCCAGCCTGAGAAAGGATTACAGCATCTCAGCTGCTCTCTAGATCTGGCTCTCCCTGCGCTGCTTAGGCTGCTCACTGCACACTCTCTGCCGGTGCTTCCCAGCCTGGAAAGGGTTAAGTCTCAAAAGCACCTCCTGGGGTTTTGCTACTTCTTTTCTGCCTTGTTTTATTTCCTCAAAGACAGAGATCAGCTGCCTGGATCTGGCTTGACCTCAAGGCAGAGCCCACAGCCGCCCTCTCCGCAGCACAGATTGCCTTGCGTGCGTGGGGGGGCACAGGAGGGACGAACAGATTTGCTGCACTGGAGCCCTTTTGGAGACGGGCATGAATATTTCATGACAGGGAGAGGATGCTTCAGCAGCATCATGCAGATGTGGATTTGCACTGTGCTCTCAGGGACACAAAAGGACAGAGCCCTGGGTCAGCACTCTCCGACTCCCGGGGAGCCCACCGAGAAGAGAAGCCCCCCAAGGGTAAAGGGACCTCCTCTGCCCACATTTGCTCTGCAGGGCCAGCAGTATGAGGAGCCACAGGTGGTGCCAGCAGCTCCTGCACAAACCTGCCCTCCTCTATTGGCAGCAAGTTCCTGGCAGAGAAAGCTGCACCTTGGCCTGAGCTGGGGAGGGTAGAGGGACAGCCCTAGTACCATAACGCCCCGTTAGAACGCTGCACCGGCCCCAAAATACAAGATGTAACCAGATGGTCGTTCCTAACTGGAGCCCAGGTTTCAAGAAAGGCACGATATCCAACTGGAACCAGAAGAGACATCTCTAGGGGGGCTGGACTGCATTTGGCACAAACTGTATAGATGCCCTTTGATTCAGGCGCTCAATACAAGTTCCTCCATTCAAAAGGAGAGCGAGGTTTGAGATCCCTGTTTTGACTCTTCGCAATATGTAGAGCGGGTCCTGTCTAAGAGTCTCTGAAAGTCTGGCATAAAAGGAGCACTTGTGTCTCCAGAGCGCGTATAGAGGGCAGAAAGAAAATGGACTGAACAGCGCAACGCAGGACTGCCTACAGCAGGACTAAGATCATCTCTGAAACTCTTGAGCATGATCCAACAGCAAAATTCTCAGGAGTGTAGTATCAAAGTATTCCTATGGGCAAACCTGCATGGAAGGAATGACCAGCCATCCGGATTCAAGCCCCCCCCAAATCCAGCCATGCAGCAGTGATGCCAACAGGAGGAAAGAGCAAGATTTCAGCAAGGACCACAGCTCTGGAAGTTAATTGAGACAAAGCTGCTACACTTTTCTTGGACATAAATTTGAGTGGGAGGTGTTTGTTACTGCCAATACATTTTCCCTCATACACAGTTCTTCCACATGAGGTTGAACCGTTAAGCGTTGACAGTGCATCTGTTGAGATTGGCTCTAGAAACCAATCGTTCTTGAAAATAGAGAGAGAAACATGCTGTGCTTGCCCTTCATCTTCCCAGCCATCCAGCTCCCAGTACCATGGAGAAAAGCCACGTGGAGCAGCCCACCTGCAGACGGACGGCCCAAGAGCGGCCGTGTTTAAAGCACTCCTTTGCGTGAAAAGTGCAGTGGGCTGAGGAACAAGAAGTTCCCCAGGGATGGCAAGACTCGGCGGAAGGGCTGCACAACGTCATCAGGCTTGTTTCTACTGACAATATAAGGCTTTGAGGAAAGGTCCCACAGAAGATCTGGGAGAAGGGCTCTTCCCAGTATTTCAGATTCCTCTCCCACTTTGTGTTTTCTTTTTACAACTGCATTTCTCTCCTACCTCCCACAGCAGCTACCTTGGGCTTAGAGCAAAGAGTGAGCCTGCTTCTTCAGAAAGACCCTGCACCCAGCAGATAGCACTGGCATCACCACAGACTACAAGCACTGGAAGAGGACATCCCTGCAAACAGAGGAGGATGATCTTCCTCCAAGGTCACAAAATCTTTTCTTCAGAGGAAGAAGAAAAAAAAAAAAACCACAACAGAAAGGCCAATGCAGCCTCCTCACTTGACTCCCTTTAATTAGTCACCATCTGGTTTTGAGAAGAGCTGTCAACCAACGTAGAGCATTTGGCAAGCTTCCTCAGCTGCTGCTCTCCTAACTTCAGTTCTTCTTGGAAATGCTTTAAGCCCCGAGATGCCAAAAGGAAATGAAAAGAAAAGCAAAAGAGAGAGCGCGTGAGTGAAGCAGAAGAGCAAGGATGCAGTATAACTTAGCAGACAGGGCAAGACGTTCCCCAGTTCCACTTCCAGGTTGGGGAGCAAACTGCAAACGCTGCTGGCCATCCGATAGCCGGGAAACCTCCTGCCCAGCCAGCCACACAGGAGGAACTGCAATACCTCAAACACCATATCTCAAACGAGCCGTTACAAATCCCTCGACATTTTCAGGAAGTCGGGCTGCTCAGTTCAGCAACCTGGCCAAATTCCAACTTAGGCAGTGACATTCTATCTTCCTAAATTCCCTCCCTCACTTGAATTTCTTCTTTGTCCCAACCACCGTGCAACGGCACCGTGCACCTGCAGTTACACGTGCTGCTCCAGCACAGTGTCCATCCACCAGGATAGACACAGACAGTCTTACAAACCAAATTCATCGTGCTCTGTGGATGAGAGCTGCGACGCTCTTCCTCGAGTTTTGCCCTGGTTCTGCCTAATGCCACACTCTGCTCAGATAGAGGGGTGCTGTTCTGCCCCAGGAAACCCACAGGTGCAAAGGAAGCGTTTCACCTAGCTTTTGGATGGAGCGAGGAGGCACGCTAACTGTTCTGCTCTGCAAGCTCCCAGGCTGCCTCGCTCTCCAAGCCACAGAAGCTCAAGTCCTCAGGCATGCTCTGCCAGCACAAGCCCTTTTGCCTTTTCAGGGAAGCAGCCGCACTGGTAGCAAAGCTGGGCGGCAGGAGCCGGGCTGCAGCATTTTTGTGAGCGCTGCCTGCCTCATTAACATTCAGCACATGGCTCAAGCAGCTTTTAGATTACTCCTTCCTGACTCTGGGACCTCGCGTGTGAGTCAGAGGCTTGCACGTTTGCTTCCCCTGATCCCTGCGAGCCCCCAACACGTGGCAAACTCCGTTTTGAACAATTCCCTTAATTTCTGCGCATAGACAACCACCTTCTCCCTTTCGCGAAGAAGCGGTCATCCTCTGCTCCTCCAAACGGCATCAGGCGCACACAGACCAGCACCCTCTTTTCTCACAGACGCGTTCAGATTTTGCAATACCCTCTTGTAAGCAGGTACATCGGACTCCCCTACGCTCACACCCCCTCTACTCATTTCCACCCCAGTTCCTATACGGTGACTCAGCTTCCCATGAAGCACGTGTAGAAGCCAGCTCCCTTTCCCTTCTCCAGACCCATGGTAACGGGGTACGGGCACAGCTGAAGGAGTGGAGGATCCTCACATTAAATACGTTAATGCCCCGCAACAAACAGGGCAGCTATCATTTCCCGATGCGTTTCCGCAGATCTGCCCTATGCGGCAAAGGAGTCCGAGATCCAAACCTACGAGATCCTCCTGTTATACCCGCCCTGACATTCACCAGCCCATCAGAGCAGCAGAGCTGTAACCTTGTTGACTCCTGACCCGTGAGAAAAAAGCAAGCATTAAATTCCTTGTTAGAGCATCTGAAACCACCAGGGACCCGCACCTGATCAGCGTCCTCGCACATTTCCAGAGGGGCAGATGAGCAGGTTTCAGCTGCCCTGATCTGCACGGAGCCGTGGATATTCTCACTTTCTGTCTCAGGAGCTGCACGAGACTTGGGCTCAGCTGGGATGCCCACGATCGACGGGGCAGTGGGAGCTTGGGAACTCTGTCACATCCACTTATTTTAAGAGGATGAACGTGCTGGTCTGACACTCTTGGGACTGAAAATCCCCATGCAGGGAACAGGGAGGCACCTGGGCAGGCGACAGAAACACACGTGGGTCGCCGGGCCCGGACCATCTTCCCGTGAGCCTCGACACAGCCAATTTACACCAAAGGACCAAAAGCAAAAGGCTGCGGACACTGTTCCTCTTTTCCATTTCCCAGCCTTGGCTGGGGAAAACAAAGCTTTTCCTTTATACTAGACATTCTGCTCCAAGCCACAGCAACCCCTGCACAATACTTCCATCTTCCACACTTCTCCTCTGAAGCCTTTCTTCCTTGTCTATTAGCATTATGCAAAGCGCCCAACTGCCATTGCCAATGAGACTTCAGGCAGAAATCCATCTACTTCTCCCCTCCAGCTCTTAATTAACACGTGGACTTTAATTACATTTCCCATTTTCACGACAAAATATGTCTCTCTCCTCCACCTGCCCCTCCCCGAGATCATTACAAGAGCTATAATAATAATAATAATAATAATAATAGTCATCCATCTACCCTGAGAGCGAGGCAGGAGGCACCTGCTCCATCTTCCCAAGCTACCCCATCCCACCTAGCCCCCGGTCACTCATTCCTCGGAGAGCCGCATGCCCTGGTCCCATTCCAAGGGAGAGGGGTGGAAGCGCTGCTAACAGGTTGGCACAACATATTGCCAGGGCTGAATGGTGCCTGCAGGCTTTGGCTGCAGCGAAAGACATGACAAGTCAAGGATGGACATGGAAACAAAGACAAATCGGGGAGGTATTAGGGATTCTCTTCCTTTTCAACTTCCTTCACCCTCCTGCTGAAGAAGCTCTGTCCTCACTATTCGTACAAGGCGCAGCCAACGCCGTTAGGAAGCTTTGCAGTAACGCTCAGCTGGTTCACAGACCTATGCGGTAAAAAAATGGGAAAACTTTCTAACAAACCTCCCCATCCTCACTGATCCAGCCACTAGAAAAGCAATCACCTTAGTAAACCACAAAGCACCCGTTTCCCGGGAGAAAGCGAAAACTGAGAAATTCTTCCCTATCCAGCCAGATGGGAGCAGGCAAGAAGCTGATACGATTTACTCAAGCGTGGACCTTGGCGCAGTCAGGCTTTCATGAAGCTCAGGCATTTGTCTAAAGGTAACTCAAACTGCTACCGCCCTCCTCGCAAGTCTAGGAACCTCACCCAGATGTCTTCTCACGGCGGGGAGACTGAGTCCTGCACAACATCAACCCCAGATTTGCAAACTCGAAATCAGAATTGGCTCTCAGACCCACTATTTTATCCAAATGCTCAAAATTCACAAGTCAGCTGGTGGCTTTGTCCACTTACAGAGGGCCAGGAAATGAGATTCCTTAGTTGTTACTTTACCCCTCAGATTTTCAGTGCTCGAAGACTTAATCTCTAGCCCTCCCGGCAGCAAACAGTAAGGGAATACTGAACTGAATATCAAGCTATGCAATGTTTAGTTTAAACATTTTAAGTTTGAAATGCTTTAGTTTGCAGACAGACCGAAGACAGCAAGCTGCCCACCTCTTCCATTGCCAAGTTCTGAAGAATTAGCAATACTACACAGAGCAGACATGACATCAGGCTCTTGGGACAGAGGCAATAACGCAAGGGCAGCATCGAGGCGATCACAACACAAAGGAGATATAAGAAGGACTAAAAGTATGGCCCAGGGTCCGCAAAGCAAGGACTGCACGCTCCAAACACACGGCTAAGCGCATCATGCATAACTTGGACAGAAAGAAGAGCTCACAGCAGAGCTCCATGCAGGGGCAGCGAGCATGCCACAAGCACAGACGGCATCTCTGCTGCCCGCAGAAACCTGTATCCCTCCTCAGAGTCCAACGACACAAGAGAACCAAGTAACTGCCCGAGCAAGAGAGCGCCGACAAGCGTGGCAGAAGGGAGACGATGTCCCTTTAAATGTGACTGAAGTGGTGTCAATGGATCTGCCACGGTAGAGGAGTTAATCCCCCCCCAGCCCCTCTCAGCCGCTGTGATGGGATAATTAGATGCGAGGGCTCGGCACAGATGATGCTCCAGTCGCTTAGCAACTCGTGGTTTCCATGGCAACGGCAAAGCACAGCCTTCGGAGCAGCAAGTGAGCAGTGCAGCAGGGCAGGGAAAGATGCCTGAAACTCCTGCACTGATCCTCTCCTCCAGAATCACTCGGAGGCCTGGAGGTATTAAGGGAGGGAGAAGGGGGTGCCTTAAAGATACAACATCCCTCCTGTTTCAAGCAGCAGTAAAAAGAAAAGGGGTTTTTCTTTTTTTTTGACTAAACTTCCAGTGACCCTCTGCTAGCAGGACGAGTGAGGCTGAACCACACAGAGCGGTCTTACGCAAAGGCTCGTGCCCCGAAACGTGGGTTGTCCTATTATAAGCAGCGGAATGCGATTCCAGCATCGGTTCTCGCACCCAGGGGCTGAGGTGCGCACACACACACACACTAAGGTGTTCAGCTTTTCAGCGCAGTCCCATAAGAAGCCGTGTACAGGCGTCCAGCCTAGCCCTGAACCAGCAGGCAAGAGGAGGTTTCCTCTCGGTTCTGCAGCTCCGCAACATGTACAAAAGTGACACCAGCTATAAAGCATGAACAGTCTCGCCAGAATAACAGAGCTCAGATTTATTAACCGTAGCCCAAGTCTGTCATCTGGTACTTCCTTCAACACTACCAATTCCTACTGCTTTATTACTGCTGCTCCCTGCACCGAATCAGCACCCCACCGTTCCCGAGCGTCGCAGCCATGACCTGCATCTCTCCTCACTAAATACCGCACGTGCCGGCAGCGCAGCTGCGCTGCTGCCAGCTGCAATCTTGTCATCTCGCGAGCTGAGCGGAGACAGGCTCTGTTTGTATTTTGACAAGAGAGCTCTGGGACACTGAGGGGGGGGGTTCTTGATTCAGTACTAGGTGGTCTTTGCCCCCCTCACATAATGCAGGGATGGCCTGCATCGCTGCCTGCTTGCACATGACAGCCTTGTGCGTCAAAGCTTTGCAAACGTCTCGAGGCCTGATGGCACAGAAGGGGGTACAGAAACTCACACTATGAAGACAAGCCCTGCTCTCCTACCCTCCCCTCCATCCAGCCCCACACTTGTGACAGGAACCGTCCCTTGCAGGGACAGCAGCAGACTGCGTGCCTTGGGCGCTGGCTGCAGCACATGCACCCGCTGCTTTTCTTCTCCCTTTCCCACCTGGGAGGAGACTGGCAGCACGTGCTCCGCTCCGCCGTGTGCCATCTCTTCTTGACAGAAAGCACGTAGAATGGAGAATAGGGCAGACCCCTCCCTCGGGCAGCTGCCAAGCCAGGAGGCAGCACGTACTGCTGGTGCGGGGCAGCCAGACCAGGCTCTGGTACCCCGCGTGCATCGGTCAAAGCCACCGACTCCGAGATGCTCTGCGGCTCCTTCCTCCCCTCACTGTACATGTTACTTTGCCCTCCCTGCAAATCCGGGGGATGCCGGCTGCGACATCCAGGAGGGATGAAGCACCCCGTCAGTCAGCCTGCGCCGACAGCTAATTTAGCCGGGAGCGAGGTCTCCTCCCTGGAGCCCTGTCCTGATCCGCCCAGCGCTTCAGGAAGGTACCGGATCAGAGTCACCAAAAAAGTTGCAGAGCGTTTCAGACTCTGTCCCCTATGGCTTTCAAAGGGGGAAATCAAAGGGAAGCGCCGCGCTTTGTTCCACGGGGGAGCGGCACGAAAGGTGAGTGGCAGCGAGCCCGGCAGAACCGGTCGCTTCAATCGTCCGCCAGCTCACCTTTGAAGTGGTTTTAAAAATCAGGGAGGAGGGGCAGAGACCCGAGTTCAGCCTTCTTACTGCAACTTCACAGAATTTGAGGATGTGGGGGGTAAGAGGCCACCTCTCCCCCACCAGAAAAATAGCATATCTCTTCAGAGAGAATAGAATACAGCTAATAAAAAAGGCTGAGATACTCTTCAAGTACATCTGTTGTGTCCTCACGTCCTGAGGAGGCTACAAACAGCTACAACGTCAGCAGCATCTACCTACAGTACTGACGGAGACATAGCCCGGCATCCGCAGGATTAACCGGGCGCCCTGACGCAGCCCCTGGTCCGGTGCCGACGGAGCGACTGACTCTCACCAGTCCGCAGCCTCCTCTCTGCCTTGTGTTCCCTCTCCCCCTGCCCACCCGTACTTTTCCCAGGGCCTCTCTTTAACAGAAAGGACTGGTTTTAACCCTGGCCCATGCAAATCCCAGGAGCTCTTTCTATATTTTAGCCACAGCATCAGCCACTTGCTGCAGCACGGGGAATCTAAGCAATGCCAACATAGCGGGAGCGGCAATGTGCAAGGACAAGCCAGGCACCTACCATACACCCCATATTAGGAAGATGGGGACAAGTACCAATTACTTAATTGGAAATTAACCTCTGTGCTACCACAGAAATTATATATATATATATATATGTATAAAGAACACAGTTGATTGGCATGACCAGTATTCACAAGCCCAGAGTCCCCCCAAGCCCACTGAGCTTGCTTCTACACAAACACCATCAGCTGGGCAAAGCCAAGATGATACCCTCCTATCAGCATGGACAAGCAGATGTCACTCTGTACAAATTCAAAGCTTTCAGGGGATGTAGAATACAAGAGCCATTTGAGCCAGACGTGAATAACAACTCTGAGTCAGAAGCCAAGTTATAGAGCTCCCCTGTCTTCAGGGGAGAGAGCGAGCTTGGATCCAACATCTTTCAGAAACAGGAGCAAATCCAGTTTCTCTGGCTTGCCGAGAAGACCTCGCACAACATGTTCATGCACACGCAGGAAGCCGTAAGCCTGGCCAAAGACATCTACGTACACCTCGCATGCCCACGCACGCCCATGCAAAAGTCATACACCCTGAGAAGCAACTGAGCACGCTCGCAGTTACATCTCGAATCTGAAATGTCTTTTCTCTTGATTTGCAAACAAGTCAGTCTAAAATGCCAGGAGATGGGAATCAGCAAGGAATTGTTGCACAGTTCTCTAACTGTGCTTGCCCCCCGACCCCAACCCGCATCCTTACAAAGCTTCCCTGGAGTTCTTGTGGTTATGAGGTGCATGGGAGTAGGCGAGACCGGTTTTCAGTAAAACTATCCCATCCATTGGCTTCTGTGCAGGTAACGCTCACCTGAAAAGAGCCGGCTTTGAAGAATCCAGACGTCCTGAGCCAAGACACCTCCAGCGTGTCGCCTCTCTACTTTTTCAGCTCCGTTCATGATGCAGATAGAGATGCTGGCTACTTTGACCTTCTGCACGTGTCAGCAGGTTCTCTTCTAACTTCTGTTCACCTTCCGAAGCTAGAGGGGGGCCAAAAAAAGAGATGGCTTTAGGAGACAAGTGTGAGCTTCTGGTTAAACCGCAGGGCATAAGGAATCGGCACTCTTAGATTTTATTTGCCACAAATTGGCTCTATCGGTCAGATCAAGGTCCCTCTCCCCTGGGAAGGCAGGGGTAGCAAGACAGAGCTCAGGGGTTACAATGCTTTCACACAGAATACACAGTATACAACTTTGTATATACAACTGTATATACAAACCCATGGGACTAGGATTCAGCAACTGAATGGCCAAAGGCAAAATTAAGGCCTTTTAGCCTTTTCCTAGACTTAAGAGAAAGGTTTGTGGTTGCAACCATATATATTTAAAACATTCTTAGGCTTTCAGGTGGAAACCAACACTTCTGCTCCCAGGTTTGCTAGCCGCATTGCACGGACTAGGCAGACCGCGGGGCTCATTTCCCTGCTTTACCCGTTTGTATTATAGCAGCACCTCAAATCTCTACCAGTAAGGAGTAAATGTTATCATGTCAGGGAACGCTTTCCATCCCTGCAGCGGAGGCATGAAACATTAGCAAGCTCTTTGCACATCTGGTTTTTGGGGAGGGTCTAAGTACAACTGTTCCGGGCTTCTCTAGGTGGAGCACTATATCGTATCATGTTATATCCCTTCCCTCGCGTTACTTACCGGTTCCACAGACCAGCACAGCCTTCTCTGAGGACACAGAAATCTGGGGGGAAGATGGGAGAAAGGAAACTCTCATCAGCTGTGGCCAGCTGCTGCTAGCAGCCCGGGAAGGTCTGCAAGCTGTTTCTCATCTCCTTCATTGCTCTGTAGTGGCTTTTGCTGGATAGCCCCCACCTGACTCAGGGGGGCACCGGCTCTGAACCAGCTGCAGGTGAATTCCATCGCTCCCTGCAAAATGCCAGCTCACACGGCCTCTTGTGGCCGAGCCACACGGCCCGACTATCCTCCGGCAGCTCTGCCAGGCCACGCTTCCCAGGGCAGCTCCTGAAAAGCGGCACAGTGAACGGCGTCCTTCCCGTGGACAAGTCCATCCCCAAATATTCTTCTGCCTTTTTTCCCCCCATCGGTGCCCCAGGCATTGCCCCTCTTGCTTTTTAAAAGCCACGCTTGGCTGAAGAGCAAGCAGGTCAAGATACTTCATCTGCACACAAGGTCCAGCTATCGCAGGACATCTTTTACCCCCCGCAAAATACTTACGCGGTTCTAAGATTATTAATATAACTGCATCCAGTCTGGCACTCTTGTGCGAGTTTATTGTTGAAGTACCAAAGGTTACGTGGGTAGGCGAGGCATCAATTGAGGGTGCGTGTAGATAATCACAGGCTTAATGAATTACTATGCCTCAGCTGATGCATGCACCACCGTGTGAGAGTTTCACTCCAAATAATAGAAAGGGGAAAGCAACTTTGTGGTGGACGGGTCGAGTGATACGTGGTAAATTATTAAACTATAGTAGCTGGATTGTTTGCAACACATCTCAAGTCAAATACCAGGCTCCAGTTTCAGGAAGGGGAAAGGATTTTGATTGGGGTGCGCTCAGACATTTCTGAGGAAAGCAGCCAACCAAGCAGGTCCTGCTCACACCTGAGAAATCTGACGGGAGCACGTCGTCTCAGCTAACGACTGAACTTTGTCACGCACGGGTGGAAAAAGCCGTGCGACTGTAGTCTTTTGCATGTAGCAAAAGCCAAGCCACACTGGCTTGATATTTGTGGAATGCCTAACAAGAACTAAGCAAAACTTAATTCAGTACAAGCTATCATACTTGCTTTTATTGAAGAGGCAAAACTGAGCATGCCAGATCCTTCTCTTCCTTTGGAAAGTTACCTTTTCAAGGAAAGCTTGGTTTGGTGTTTGACTTATTTTTCAACAGCCCGTCTCAAAAGATGCAAATATGCAAAGGGTGAGGATAGTGACAGCAAACAGTGCAGGAACACTTGGCCCAAACCCCCGCAGCTGGGAGAAGCATCCTACCCTTTTCTTTCATCACACAGAAAAAACCCAAACAACTCGAAGCCAAACCTTTGGTGCAAGGGTCACAGAATTCACTTTTAAGCCGAGATTCTCCCAACATCATGACGCTAAGGTTATGGCGCAATCTCTTCCAGCAGTTGCCAAAACCAGCCTCTTTCTGTCCATCTCCCTGCTACAGACTGGCAGCAAGTCCCTGATGTACTCCTCCACTACAAGCATAACCTGTGTCCTCCTACAAAACGGTCAACATATGTAGTGAGTCTGAAATCTAATTGCCTGCTGGTACTAAGCCAAGGCTCGGATTTCGATTTGTAGCTACTCCGTTTCCACCCGTGCCACCTCCCCTGCCCCCCCGAGCAGAACAGTGATGGTGAGTGGGAGAATAGGATGAGGATGTATTACAACCACCCCTTAATAGCACAAACCACATTGCTTCCTTCGTAATACATGGGACAGATTAGGCAGGGGCCGTGTGTGAAAGATACCATCGAAGAAACAAAAGCGATTCAGGAAGGCGCAGAATTTAGATTGTCTCTTCAAGCTGCACAAAAGGTTTCTGAGAGACACACTGTGAAAGCACGCCCACTATCTGCTTAACCTGGCTGCTTTTCCCCAACTGTGGTACCCCTTCAGTATTTGCCTGGGCCGCTTTAAAGCAGTTTCCATTCTTAAAACCCACTACTTCCAGGCAAGCAGGGTGAGGGAGCTCCCCGGTACCTGCAAATGCATCCTGAGCACTCTGGGTGTACCTCAGAGATCCATCCTGCTTCCAGAGACATTGGGATTCTCAGATTGGGGAAGTCCACTGCAGAGCATAGGTAACACTGTGATTTTATCAGAAGCAGAAAAAAAGAAAACGTTAGCCTAATGAACACAGGAATGCCTCATTTATCAAGGCTCTAGCAAAGTAAACGGGCAGAAAACAGAGCCTACGTGGTGCCGCCCATCTTGCTCTCAATCAGCTCGCTTCCTCCACCAATATGGACCATCTACTCACTGGAAGGGGCTTTAAGAGGTATTTAGAAGTGTGAAACAGAGACCAGCCTTTCACCCACCTGTGTGATATGCTTTTTAAAAAAAAAAAATTAACTCAACTCTCTTGGCATGCAGAGCACATCAAGCTCACAGGATTCTTTGTGCCACCCTCACAGATACCCCTGTGCTCAGCACCCGGAGGCTACTCTGACGTACAAAGAAAATGTACTTGAGCTTTCAAAACAAGTCATTTTGGGAAAGCCTGCATTTAAAAAATGGCCTGGAGGACTGGGATATGGCAGAGGAGCTCAAACTCACCATCACTACTGAAGAGTTTCTGCAAGGTAAGGGCCTCAGGGAAATTGATTGACTTGGCTTCCTTTTAAAAAGATTCCCATCTCCAAAACCCAGGTGAAAATTGTAAAATCTGGTCAATAGTAAGTTCCAGTCTAGAAGTTAACAAAAAGCCCACTTTCTTTACGTTTAAATGTGATCAGATCAAATTAGGAGTGCCTGCAATTACGTACAAAGTAAGTACGCAGCTTACAGAAAACGAGGCTAACACAAAAAAACTAAGCTCCCCATGGTGTCTCTGGGCTCTCCACGTCTACGAGCTCCTGACGAGACCCCGCGCCGTCGCATGCCGAAGTGGCAAGCTGACCCCCCGGCACAGGGCTGCTCGCTGCTGGGGGCACTGCCAGATGCCAGGGGTAAGTTTGGGACCTGCTCCTACCTACAGAGGCTGGCAGTGTTTCAGGGAACAGCCTGGGAAAGGGGCTTTTCTTTTGCCAGCCAGAACATCTGTGTCCAGACTGGAATTTTTCTAAGCTGACTTAGAAAAAGCTGAAGCCTGTCTCTCAAGGACAAGGACATAATTACATAGCGGTGCCTGCAGACACACTTCCCTCCAAATGCAACCTTTTGGGCAGATAGAATTGGGAAAGGAGGACTGAAGGGAGTAATTTACACTCTTCTGGCTTTGCAGGGGAAAGAGAAAGTAAAATTTCAGAGCTGAGCACCGCTGTTCGGGCTGGCCGCAGATGTGCACGCTCTTTGCAGAACAGGAAATAAAACGCTCTTTTAGAGGGATGAGAGGGCAACTGGGGACCTTTGCCTTGGGATCTGCATTGCAGCAGAGCTTCCCCAGGCTGCCTCTGGACAGCAAGGTCTAGAAACGGTCCTCAGGTAGGACTGGCAGGGTGACATTTCTGCTTCTCCTTAGAACCTGGCGTTCAGCCCCATCTGTGGATGTGGGTAAACCCCAGCCTGGTCTGCCCCATCCCCGGGAGCCCTGGCATAGAGCCGGCCGGATCCGACTGCCCGGTGGCCTTGGTCGCTGGTGCCACAGAAACCTCCTCTCCAAACACATCCTGGGACTACTCTGATCCGGATTGCTCGGAGGAGGATGTGCTGTCATCCTCCAGCGAGGCTGGAAAGGTACAAAAAAGGGAACCGCTTGGGCAGTCCAAGACATTGTGCGCGCTTAACGATCCCGCAGGAACAAACGAGCTGGCTCAGCAGCTCTGCGAGTGGCTGCCTCCCGTTTCAGCAGGGGTCAGTCAATGCATGGAGCCCGTCTGACGAACAGGCCGAGAGTACAAAGTGCAAGGAAGGAGGCTGAAATTTAAAGTATATAAGCTTTCTACATGTACTCTGCCAGACCCGCCCTCCCCTAGAACAAAGCAGCTTATCCCTGTCCCTCATTCCACCCAGGGCTAAGATACGCACGTCCTTTTTCTCCTTCCTGTCCGCAGCTTACTGAGGATGAAGATGCTTCGTGTGTGGACATCCCCGTTCCTCAGGAGATGCCAGAAACTCCCGAACTCAAGGCAATGCTGATGCCTCAGAAATCCGCAGTCCTCAGACCGCAGAGCGTGAAGTTCAAGTGCCCCAGGCAGACAAGCACCGAAATCGAGGGAGGCTGGCCCCGTCCTCCCCTTAATTACTGCATCCTCATCACCCTCGCCCTGTGCAACAGCGCAAGTGGCAGTCTGACGGTACAGCAGATCTACCAGTTCACACGGTACCCACTCTTCTCCTAGCGCAGAATGAGGGGAAGAGGGATGACAAGGGGTACGGGAGTCTCTGATCTTCTGCTGGGGAACAGGGATGTGGCAGCCAGGACTTGCGTTCTGGTCTTAGCTCTGCCTTCGGCTCAAGATGCCGCTGAGAAAACTGCTTCCCTTCTTTGTCAACACCCACACCCAGGAGTGTTGAGAGCAGGCATTTTAGTTTTGTCTTACCCTCCTTTAGAAGAAACACAAGTGCTCAACTGAGCCAGCCATCCTTACTGAGGAGGAGAGGGTCCTCCCTGACATCTACAGGGGTCAGGGAGGATCCTCTCCTCCTTCCCTAACGATGTATTCTGTTATTTATCCCAGCCTCTAACTGCTTCAGCTCAGGACAAATCTTTTCTCCCCGCAGGGAGCACTTCCCATTTTTTCAAACGGCCCCAGAGGGCTGGAAAAACACGATCCGACACAACCTGTGCTTCAGCAGCTGCTTTGAGAAAACCACTGGCTTTGTGTGCGGCGAGGGAAACCGCAAGTCCTGCCTGTGGAAACTGACTCCAGAAGGACACAGAAAGTTTCAGGAGGAAGCACAGGCTCTGCCCAAAGAGGTTCTCGACTTGGTGTGCCAAAGCATGAGCCAACCGGGTATGTTTCAGAGGGCAGGAGCCCCGCAAAATGCAGAGCAAGGCAGACTTTACAAGATTCCCATGGTGGGAGGGATACAGGTGGGCACCCAAGCCAGTACGCAGTCACCAGCACTGCGGGAGATGACAGGTCTAGGAGATGAGACCAGAGACTCGGCGATCCCTGCAGAGATACCCCCCCAAGCGGGGCTCGGTCACCAGCCCGGCCAAGAACCCTTCTTGAATGAAACCAATGTAGTGAGAGGAACAAAGCAGGCTACGTTAAAACACAGAGCCTTTATCTCAGTATCGCGTTGCTCAGCGGTACAATACCTATCCGTTTAAACATGGGTAAGAACTGAGGCTGTAGCATCAGCAGTCGCTATGGTCCAAGTAACTATCGCAACTCCCTCTCTCTCTCTCTCTCTTGCAGATCTCATGAGGCCTCTGTTTGGTCTGTGATTCCTTCCGGCTCCCTGCTTCTGGAACAGGTACCGTGTGTTTTCAAACCAAGCTTGTCTTCTCGGGTGCTGCCACACGTAGCTTCCCAAGAACTGCGTGTGGAAATTATGAGCATCGTGACATAAGGACTCAAATTTGGAGGGGGGGGAGGAGGAAGATGTCCAATCTCATTTCCTTCAGTAAGGCAAGTTTTTGCTCCAGCTGCACACATCTCGAGTCGCAGAGGCATTTTGACATGCGGCACCTGCTACGACTTTAACACAAAGTCCTCCACGCAAGCTGTTGCCTCTTGCAGTGTTCTTGCGGTGCAGAGGATGAAGCGGCAGGAGAAGGTTCATCTGTTCCCTAACAAAGGGTCTCAGCCCACAGGCCAGAGGCTGAGCAGAGAACGTGCGTTAGCTGGCTGAGTGAGAGGAGCCCCGACCATACAGATGTTAGTCCAAGCTGTTGCACTTGTCCGCCGAGCTGTAAAACCAGCAGGCGAGGATCCACGTAACTGCTGGGCAGAGTGCTTTGCAAGGTGCTTGGAATTTCTGCAACGCTCGCTTGGCAGAAATCAGCGAGCACTGCAGAGTGTGAGGAGGGAGGGAGCTATCCTGGCAAGGCAAGGATGCAACAAAGAAAAAAAAAGAAAACCAGAGCTTGCTGTTGTGTTGTTGACTTACTTGCTTCTCCAGCAAGAGGCAGGAAAATTGCATCCCCAGGCCAGAATTCAGGCAGGTAGCAGGTGTCTAGTGTTCCAGAAGAGCAGATTTTTCATAGCTCCTTCCCAGCTGCTGCAGCAGTTGCTCGAGTAGGCGCATGGTCGGTCCAGTTATGTCCGTTACCAGACCGGTGGGCGGCGGGAGCCGGGGCGCCCTGTTGACAGGGGACAAACGGCACGCAGTCACGATGCAAGTCCTGGAGTTCACTGCTGGGCTGTATCCTAGACCTGACCCACAGGGAGAGGAGGGCAGGGGACAGCCCTTCCGAACCTGCTCGACAGGGCTGGCTGGGTGCACCCTGGAGATCAACTGCTTTCACCCGTGTGCCCACGAGAGCGTAAAAGAACAGCTAGGTTAAAAGTGATTTAGACCAAGCCTAAACGCAGGCACTAGGACGGTCGCTTGCCCAAACCACTGCGCAGGGTGGGTCTGCAGAGCTGGGTGCCAGTGTCACCCAAGCGACTGCAGAAGGCGGAGGGAGACAGCTGGCTGTCAGTCCCACAGGTGACAGTGCAGGCTGGCTGGCTGGCTGGCTGAGCGGGACCTGATTTAAGGCGCACGGCCTTTGGAGGCCTGGCTGCGCCGGATGGCAGCACCGAGATACCGCAGTTCACATGCTCTCCTTCAGTCACACCGCACCGGAACGCGAGCATCCTCTGCTCGTACCGCACGTGGAAATAAAAACCACTTAAGATTTTGGCAGAGCTGCGGAGGGGCAGGAAAACAAGGGTGCCAGAGCAACGCTCCCAGCCAAGCTGCGGCAAAAGGCAGTGGGGCGGGAGGTCAGCGCGTTTCAGGGAGGTACGACGCTCCAGAGAGCGTTCACGATAACGAGTGGAAAGAGCCTGAAACCAGACGAAGTTTCAGACAGGCCCGGGAGAACGGCGTCGGCCGCCAGGCCAAGGCGCAGGCTCCCCGCAGTCCCCGCGTCCTGCAGCGGGGCTCGGCCAGCCCCGACGCTGGCACCGCACACCAAACGCCCCGGCCAGCCCCCGCTTCGCCCGGAGGCGGCCGCTCTGGACGCCGCTCCGCCGCACCGCGGCCTGAGGGCCGGGCCTGAGAGCCGGGCCGGCGCCCGCCTGCCGCGCCTGCGCCCTGCGGCGCCGCGCCGGGCCCGGCCGCCATGGCGGTGCACTACTGCGGGCTGTGCCGCCGCACCTCCTTCTCCGGCCGCCGGCACCTGTACAGCGCCGCGCACCGGCGGCGGCTGCGGGAGGCGCTGGGCCGGCTGCAGGAGGAGGTGGCGGCGGCGCGGGCCGCGGCGGCGGCGGCGGGGGACGGGGACGGCGGCGGGGCCGTGCGGCGCTACGACCCGGCGGAGCACGAGCGGCGCGTCTGGTGCCTGTGCTGCGGGCGCGGCGTGAGGCGGGACGGGCGGCGCGGCGGGCTGGCGCTGCCGCAGGCCGGCCTCCTCCAGCACCTGGCCGGGTAGGCGGGCGGGCGAGCGGCGGGGCGGGCGAGCGGGCCGGGGCGGCGCTGACGGGTGTCCCGCAGGCCCGAGCACCGCCGGGAGACGGCGCGGTTCTGGCGGGAGAACAGGGCGGAGGCGGCGCTGCGGGAGCGGTTCCTGGTGCCGGCCGAGGAGTACGAGCGCTTCGCACGGGCGCTGGAGCGGGCGCTGGCCGCGCACCAGCGGCGGGAGGAGGAGCACATCCGCCAGGTACCCCCGGCCCCGCACCGAACCGGCCCCGGCTCTGCGCAGCCGGCCCGGCCCGGCCCGGCCTCACCCGCTCTCTTCCCGCAGATGGCGGCCGGCATCCGGGAGGCCGAGCGCAGGCAGCGGGAGACGGTGCAGGCCGCCCTCCAGGTCGGTGAGCCGTATCCTGCCCTGGCTGTGCCCCGGGGACGGGGCCCCGCGCCCCCACCGGCACCGGGCGCTCTCGGGAGGGGCTGGGGGCGGGTGGGGGGCCCTGCTCAGCGCCAGAAATATCGTTCCTTTTTCCTGAATCACACTCAGCTTCAAACAGAGGCAGAGCTTTGCGCAGGACCTTCTGTCTGCAGCCCCGCAGCAGGACCCAAAAGGTGAGAACCGGTTTCCTTGAATTGCCGCTAACGTGCTCAACGCGGGACCGCGCCACCGCAGCGGCCCTTCTCGCTTGCTGCTGCTGTTGCCAGAGTTGACGCTGTCATCGCCAGGATCTTGCATTCCTTCAGATCCTTGGCAAACTTTTCTCTAGACTATAGTAAGTGCCATGCCCGCAGAAAGATTGCCCTCCCACCCACACGTCCGTAGGTAAGCGCTAAGAGCCACAAAGAGCGAGCGCAGCGATAACGTACAAGCGTTTAACGTTATCGTGCCCCCAGAACGTTTCTCCTTTTCCTCCTTACCGCAAAGCTCTCCAAACACAAATACAAATTCTGCTCCAGAAGCCTCTGGACGATCGTTGCCTGCCTGGCTTTGACAGCCACCCACCTCTCAGACTGCCTCTTGGCTCCCCCGTTCCAGGGACTCCTCCCACGACGCAGAGCAGCCCGGCCCCAGTGGGGTGCAGACAGGACCGGACTTGAACTGGATGGAATCAGGCCAGGCTTTGACCTTCATTGGCCACCAGGTAGGTGTGACTTGCCAACGAGCACGACCTAAATGACTGCAAGTTACACGTAGCACGTGTTGCAAAGCAAAACGGGGGTGCGACCTCCGTTGCTGAAAAAGGCGGCTTTTCCCATTCAGACGACCCACGAGCTGAGAGTTTCAGTCATCTACTGTTAACTCGTGTTTCGTTAAGGAAACGTTCTTTAACTTGCACAGAAAACCCAAACGTTCCTCAAAGGAAGGAGATAAGAGCCTCCCTCTGTGTCCTGTTGTACGAGGACTCCAGGCTGGAAGGGAATGCACATAATGCCATGCTCTTCAGAGACGTTCTTAAAAGCATCGGTTTCTCATTAGCATTTTATGTTTCTGTTAACAGGAAACAGAAGGGAGAGGGAATGTTCACACAGGTAATGGCGCCTGCTTCGTGACTCGTTTGGTCGCTACTGAAAACTCCTGGCTTGCAAATATAATGGGGATAACTGAAAGCCATTTTGAAGCGGCTGCAGCATAACCAGGAGCTGCTCGCTCTTTGGCTAATGTTTAATGTACTAGAGGAGAAAACCCTTCTTGTATTACGAAAACTCTGTTGGTGCTACCACTGTGCGCAGCGTATGGTTTGGGGCGTGACCTGCCACAGCCTTAACCGAGGCAAGCCAGCTGCTTTTCCTTAGAATGCCCGAAGTTTACTTTTCCTTGGCTGCTTACTTGGCAGGGCAAGCTGCAGGGACAGGGGGTAGAGGGGATGCTTTTCCCTGCCTCGAGCTTCAGTGGCTAAATACGTTTCCCCCCGACTTCTAGGAGCAAAGCCTCCATGGCTAACCGAGGAAGAGGAAGAGGATGGAAGCAAACAACAAATTGGACCTTCGTATGAGGAATTTCTCAAACAAAGTGAGAGGGTTGTGTACATTTCTGTGAACCTTACGTTCACTTTACCACACTAAAGAATCAAAAGCTATTTGAAAAACTTTTGCTTAACGAAACATTTTTTCAGGGGAGAAGCAGAAGCTGAGAAAGCTCCCAGCAGAGCGCGTCGGTGCCAACTTTGACCATACCTCTCAGACAGGCGACAGCTGGCTGCCTTCCTTTGGGCGAGTTTGGAATCATGGCAGGAGGTGGCAGTCCAGGTAAGCCTCAGGGCAGCACGGACCGATGCCGAGCGGAGGGCGCACGGCTTCCTTCCACACAAGCTACTCGGGGAGCAGGCTTTGCGGTAGCAGCGAGCGGAAGGAGACAGCTTACCTCATGAATGAGTAATGCCACGCAGCACTCGATCCGGGCAGAGCGTCACTCTTGTCCCGGAGCAGCGCACGCATGACTTGTGAGGTGAAGCACGGTTGCGGCTGCCGAGGTGGCACACGGGAAGGCGTCTGCCTCGCCTTTCAGACCCGTGTACCGGTGCATATACACACACTTGTCCCGTTGGTGCTTTGTAATACGCTAGAAATCTGTGTCAGCTAGCTGAAGAGACTGCTACAGCTCACTGAGATAACAAAAAAAAAACCACGGAGGGAGCTTCCATTCTAAAACACCATGCGTCTTACTTGTTAGATGAGGCAGCATTCATTACCTCTAAAGGCTGTTGCATTCTGACTTCTACGCTCTCTTTCAGGCATCAGTTTAGAACTGAATCAGGGGAAAAGAAGAAAAAAAGGTGATCAGAAGAGGAGCACCGAAGAAACCAAGCTGTGACTGTCGTGGGAAGGGGGACTGGCAGTAGCTGAAGCTTTGTTGGCACTGCTGCTGCTGCTGCCGAGCTTAGTGCTCTTATTTAATACGTACCTCTAGATGCGTCGAGTCCCCTGGAAGGCAGGGTGACTGCAGCCTCATACCAAGGTGAGCACTGTTACTGAAGGCTACTCTGCCAGGGGCTGCGGCGGCAGACCCACTCCCCCCGTCACGGACATGCAGCGTACGTCTGGGCAGCGACTTCCGAAGTCTTAAGCTAAGCAAAGGCAGATCCTGCCAGCAAGGAGGGTCTCCTGCCGTGCCGTATCTTTGTAAGCGGAAAGCCTGCCTTATGCAGCACGTGCCTGCCAGTGTCCTATGCTGACGTGTAGCATGACATCCCATTAAAGAAATAAATTTTTGAGAAATAAACTTTTTTTTTTATTTTTCCCCAAAACTACCTGTGTTAGTAGACCAACTGAAACCTGTTTCAGGTTGATGACACACGCCTGATGTCTTCATTCTAATTTATATTACTTTCACTCATTCTGCCTCACCTAAAGGACTAGTTAGTCCTCAGTAGAAGAAAGGAGGCCTTAAAAGACCTTTGCCATGGGCAGTTCTTCCTTTTAATTTAAATAAAGTACTTACACAGCCTTATTTAGAGCTGCTTATCGAGGCTTCCCCACTAGACGCTGACCTGATAGATGCTGTTGCCTTGTACAGAGAGATCTGTGGGCACGGCTTGTTTAGAGGGAGTTTAAATAAATAATGAAAACATCCCACTAGCACCTTCCCCGTCTACAATGCAAGAAACGGACTTCAATTTTCCTCCTGCTAGAACCAAATATGGTTTAACATCACTGGCTGCTGTCGGTGATGCAAAAGCTCCTTCCCTTTTTGCAACACAAAAGGGTGTTCACGGCACCTTTGTAACTGTATAAATGCAGAAACTTGCTGCTAGAGGAAGACAGCCGTGACCTGTACCAGAATCCGCTATCAACAAATGTGTCAATAATGAAACGTACACCTTCTTGAAAAAGCAAGAAGAATTATTTCAATAATTTTATTGTGTGCATCTACATATGACACATTGTTGACGAGGTCACCGGAGAACCTGCAAAGCAAGAAGTCCCACATCAGACAACCAGGTCCAAGCAAGCTAGCACAAAACAAACCGTCTGAAAGCTCGGCTCCAGCACTAACACGTAGACACAGTGCCTTCCAACAGCAGGGAGGACGCCTGCCCACGTACCCCGCAGCCCCCCGAGACAGGAGAGCACACACAGCTTTCCCTGTCCGATGGAAAATGAGGACAAAAAAAAAAAAAAAAAAAAAAAAAAAATCGCAAATTGCTCTTTAATTCTGGAGGACCGATGTTCCCAGTAACGCCACCCAGACAGTCGCTCGGCGTGTGAGCGACGTCCTCTGAACATGTGGAGACCGGCCCATCCAAAGCAAGGTGGGAGCCGTCCGTTACACGGCGCGTAGCCGTTTGTTAGAGCCTGGCAAAGCACAACCCAGCTCCTTCACAGAGCCCGCCACCTCACCTCCCTACGCGTCCTCCCCTGCGGCAGGCGCATCTCCACCCTTCGTGTTTCTGGTGTAGATCACTTGGGCTCGGTGCTTGGACACCAGTTTGATCAAACCTACGAGAAGAGGAAATTATTTGAGTGCGTGCATACCGGAGGACACCGGGGACGACGTGCTCCCTCCTAAAGCAGCAGGCCAGACAACGTGCGATAGCAAATACCAGGGTACCCGATCCTACGCACGCTTATACGAGGCTTTTGTTCGGGTCTGGCAGCGGTTACATCACAACCCACCCCTCTGGCAGCATTTTCTTAGTCTAGCAACACCACTGAACGCCGCAGAGCCGCTGCTCCTTACTTTGGAGCACTTTTGAAACGCAAGCTAAGGCAGCGGCTCATCAAAACCACGCCGACTGGCGTACTTTGGGCGCAGCACAAAATCTTCTCTGTGAGCAAGGAGAAGAAAGCATCCAAGTCAAGCTGCTTTCTGTTTTTCCACAGTTTTGAGCACTTACCTTTGCTGAGCAGCTCCTGGAGGGCGGCCCTAGCCAGGGAGCCTCGAATCTTCAGTCTTTCCGAGACAACCGCGGGTGTGATGAGCTTGTAGTTGGGCACTTCTTTGCACAGTTTATCATACGTGGCCTTGTCGAACAGGACGAGGTTGTTCAACTTGTCTCTCACTTTCCCCTTGGACCACTTCTACTTGAAAAGAGGGGGAAAAAAAAACCCCTAAGCCACCTTCTAAGCAATGACAAAAGACAGAGCTTTAGGATGCCCCAAGAACCACACCACCAAACATCTCCACCTCGTGTCCCAGATTAAAGGACTAACGAGCCGCACAAAATTGTCTTTGTAAACGTACGTGTTGCACACAATACCTACGGGAGCCCCAAATAAAAGGAGCAAAACCTTTTGCTACCCAGATTTAACACCATCGCCTGCAACCTCCTGCCAGATGACGAAACGGCTCCCCTAACACCGTGTCGGCACCGCCGCCCCCCATCGCCGCCGTCCCAGGAGCGCCCAGCCCCCCGCCCTTCAGCTCTGCCCACGCCGCACACGTGGACGGCCGGGGCAGCCCCGAGCCACCAGGCCCCCGCGCCCCTTCGCCGAGCTCGGCGTGAGCCCGGCTGCCCACCCCGCTCCCCGGTTTGCGCGGCAGGCTCCGGCAAGGCCGCGGCTCGGGGCCCGCCGCCAGCGAGGCCGCGCCGGCAGGCGCGGCGCAGGCTCCGCCAGCTCCTACCTTCTTCTTGGCTTTACCACCGGACTTGTTGACCGGGTCCTTGTCCTTTTTAGCGGACTTGCCCGCGTCCTTCTTCTTCTTGTCGTCTTTGGGCGGCTGCGAGGGGGGGAAGGATGGGACGGTCAGCGGCGGGGTCGGCGCCCCCCCCCCCCCGGGCCCCGGCCTCCCCTCGGGGCCGCCCGCCCTCAGCGCTGCTCTCCCGGCCCCCGGCGGGTCCCCCCGCAGCCCCGGCGCCCGCCCCGGCGCCGCCCCGCTCTCACCATGCTGCGGCGGCGGCTGCTCCCCCAAGATGTCGGCCGAGAAAGGAAGCGCCCGGCGCGAGGCGCGGGGAAGCCCCGTGCTCGCGGGCGGCTTCCGGGGCACGGCGCGACGCCGCTTCCGGGGCAGGGCGGGCGGCGCCATGGCGATCTTCAGCGTCTATGTGGTGAACAAGGCGGGCGGGCTCATCTACCAGCTGGACCACTACGCGCCCCGCGCCGACACCGAGAAGACGTTCAGCTTCCCGCTCGACCTCGTCCTGCGCCCGCACGACGAGCGCGTCGTCGTCGCCTTCGGGCAGCGCGACGGCATCCGCGGTGCGGCGGCGGCGGCGGGCGGGCCGGGCCGGGCCGGGCCGGGCCGGGCCGACGGGCTGACACCGCGCTGTCCCCGCAGTGGGCCACGCCGTGCTGGCCATCAACGGTGCCGAGGTCAACGGGCGCTTCACGGCGGACGGGAAGGACGTGCTGGAGTTCCTGGGCAACCCCGCCAACTACCCGGTGTCCATCCGTTTCGGCCGCCACCGCCTCTCCTCCAACGAGAAGCTCATGCTGGCCTCCATGTTCCACTCGTGAGCCGGGGCGGGACGGGGCGGGACGGGACGGGGGTGGCGCGGGCGGGGGCGGCGGGGGGCGCTGAGGGCCGTCTCCCCGCAGGCTCTTCGCCATCGGGTCGCAGCTGTCCCCCGAGGTGGGGAGCTCCGGGATCGAGATGCTGGAGACAGACACCTTCAAGCTGCACTGCTTCCAGACACTGACAGGTACTGTAGTCTAACAGACCTCACGCTTGTGGGGTAACAGTACCGTCTGGCCCCGCTCGGCTTTGCCGGGGCTGTCGCCGAGCTCGGCCTTCCTCACCCTTCCGTCGTTGCGGCTCCAGGGATCAAATTTGTGGTTCTTGCTGACCCGAGGCAGGCGGGAATAGATGCCCTGCTCCGCAAGATCTACGAGATTTACTCTGACTTTGCTCTGAAGAATCCTTTCTACTCCTTGGAGATGCCAATCAGGTAAGGGAAAGCTCGCTTTTAATAACGCAGCCGCAACCCCTTGTCGCTTTCTGCCTGTGCGGTAACAAACGCTGACAGCCCTTATGTCAAGCGGCAAAGCAGAGGCAGAGGTTGAGGGGAGGGGGAGGACCCAGCACGCTGCTGCAGGGAGGGGACGCTGACCCGTGCTTCTTCCAGCACTGCTCTGCTGGGGGAGTGGGAGCTGCTCTTCCGTGGCACAATCCCCGCTGTCCTAACGTAACCCCAAAGCCCACGCAAGAAGCTTTACGGCCCCTACTTAACCAGGCCAACGTTTGACAGCAGTCAGGTTGCTGTCTCATGACTTACGGAATCTCTCCTTGAAGGATGCAGAGCCAAAGGATGTGGAGAGCCTGCCTTCGTTAGCCTGTTCCGTAGGTAAAGTCATCCCCTCCGCTTTTCTGACTCTTTCAGATGCGAGTTGTTTGATCAGAACTTGAAACTTGCTCTGGAGGTGGCAGAGAAAGCTGGACCCTTCGGACCTGGATCGTAGAGAAAGCCTCATCTGCTGCATGGACTCCTGTCTCTGGGGAGCAGGGCCTGCCTCTCCCCCGCCTGGCCTTTCCCGGAGCTCTCTCCTGCACAGCAGAGACTGCGTATCCCCAAAACATGCCTCCTTATCTCCCAAGATACTGTTTTATCCCCTTTGTCCTGAAGCTCACTTTAAACAGACTCGTTACTACTGTTTACGTGGGGCCACAGAGCCTTACTCTGCTGTTGTGGCTCCACGGCCCCTGAGTGAAGAAAGAAAAGTAAGGTGCGGGCCCGTGGCCTTACCGCCCTCGATTGTTTGCTTTCGTTTCGTAATTGTACATATGTATTTTTCCTGTATAGCTCTAACTTACAGTTTTGCAGAGGGTTTCTGTGTAGAAGTAATAAACATTCCTTAAAGAGGTGGATGGGTGTTTTTTTTCTGTTGGCGGGGTAAATTTGCGCCGGTAGCGCTGCAAGAAGATGAGCGGGTTTGGGTGGTTCTGCTTGCACCGTTCTCCATAAGACAACCAGAGCCCTTGTGACACTGCTCCATTTTTATTCACAGACAGCAGAAGATCACGCAATTAAGTACAAAATGTAACTCACTTCCATTGTTTTAATTAAGGCTGGCTACCTACTGTTGCAACCAGGCTGTTCAACAAAGTACCTGCGTGCGGGTTCTTCACGAGTTGAACTTGCCTCTTCCAGGACCCTAAAGCAGTAAATCCTTTTGGGGAAAAACAGGAATATTCAACAAAATCCTGGCTAAAACCTGAGTCCACTTATTGCAGAGTGCTGGGCCTGACTGCTCAAGGCCGCTGGCTCTCAGCGCTGGCTTGGCTAAGGCTGACTCTCAGAGGTAGCCCAAGCCCCCACCCGCAGCCATGAGAGATGCAGCTCTTGGCCAAAAACATCCTCGACTACGCACCTTGTACTGACAAAATACAAGCCCATGCTAGAAATACGGGTTTTCACAAAACCCTGCCGCAGAAGTCGCGGGCTGGCGGTAGCTGCTGTCGCAATACCTGCTGCTGGGTCGGTTTTCCTGGCTGCTTTGCGGAGCGCTCGCTACAAGCTGACTTGGCAGCAGCTGCCTCCCTTGCAAATCATTAACACTGTACACAGAAATCGCACCGGGCAGGATCAGTTCAACAGAAGGAGCTTCTCTAAACGCTCTTCCCTGAACTGCCAAGAATTTCTTGGAAACGTGCCTATTTCTAAGTGCTGTGGAGAGCCCTGCCACAGCACCGCATCGGCGTTCTGCTTGTCCAGAGCAAAACACCACCCTCGCTCCTAAGGGCTAATCCTGGGTAAAGCTCAGGCCACGCTGCTCTCAAATCAGGCGTGAGGCCGAACCGTAACAATCCTCATCTGCTGCTCTGTCGCTGTTCCAGGGCCGAGAGCGCGCAGGGAGCTCACACCTAAGTAAACCGAAGCGGCTGCGCTTACAGCAGCCAGACGGGATGAGCGAACGGGGCGAAGGCTCGCTTCAGGACCCCGCAACAACGAGGCTGAACTGACAGTTAATGGCCGAGACGAACAGTAAGGACAAAACTAAACGCGAGAGCACACGAAGCCAGTCATTTTAGAGTACTTTTAGTGGAGGAGCTCAGGCTGCCAAGCCCGCTTGCTTCACCAACAGTGCTGTGAGAAGGAGGTACAGTAAAATCATTGCAAATGTAAACTAGCAGAATTATCACATCTCGAGGGAAAAAGTGATCGGTAGCAGGAACCTTGTGCCCTTGGGCACGTGACAGTGGACGAGAAACTGAGACATTTTTATCTAGGTTGCAGCAATAGGTAAACTCACTCCTAGGCCAGTTAACGGTTAAACAGAAAACGAGCATCATTCACATCGCCGTGGGAGCATCCTTTTCACCAAGCAGCTTATCCTCAGTCAGCCTTCCTGGGAATCCGGCCCATCTTGGTGCGGATGTTCCGCAGTAAGAAGAAAGCCACCGTGCTACCGGTACAGGTGATTTCGGCTACCCAGAAGGCTGTGGCCCAGCTGTAGTGCTTGGCAATGGTACTGAAGGGTAGTCCAGCCAGAAAACCCCCAACTGTAAGGAAGAACAAACAGAAACCTAGCCATGCTTGAGCGTCTCAATTTTATCTGCCGATACTTGTTTTTGCATGTATAAAAATTCCTCAGGCCTGGTTTGAACTTAAAGCACAAGGCAAAAACCTGTCGGGTAGAGGAGGAAGCATCCCTGCGGCTTCCAGCTCTATTATCTCTGCTTCTTAGGAGACTTCCCGTGTTTGGTAACTTGGCACCCAGGGGCTAGACTGCGCATCATCAAGAACACACATGGGTTTGCTTTGTTTTTCAGGGAAACGGGCGTTACTCACCGTTGGCCATGAGGGCCACTATGGCGTGGGAGGTGCCGCACAGGTTGGCAGGGGCGCTTTCGTTGGCTATCACCCCAAACAGGGCGATCGGCCCGTACGAGGAGAACCCGAACACAGCTCCCAGAGTCAGGATCCACAGCTGTCAAAACAAGTTACGATGAGAAACAGGATCTGTGCATCTTACCACTGTCAATCAGCAGCTGCTGACAAATCTCAGATCCTATGCACGGTACGAGGGGGTTTTGACATTTTTGGGCGGACACCGGCTCCCTGGCTTGTGGACAGAAGAGCTCAGGCCTGTGACAGATCCCACGGACCCACAGCCCAGCTGCACCTCCACCACAGCGTCTTGTTAGCCAGCGCCAGCTCTCCTCTTTCCTACAGTTCTGCCCCCTACACCATGTACACATGATACATGCTGTTTTGCAAGGAAGAACCAGAACGTCGAAGAGAGACGGGCAATGAGTCCGTGAAATCACAGGAGAGAGCTGTGAATCGAGTCGCTCTTAAAAATGATCCTGGAGACACCAGCTAAAAGCTTTTCTCATTTTAGACGCAAGCAACTGATCAGAGCATCTTTATTTGCGAGCAGCCGCTATCTGATAACCTCTATGTTACTAAACAAATGCAGAAACAAGACTAAAAAACTCCAACAGTCTGAACTGCTGTGTTAGCTTACGCTCTAAGAAAACTACCCGGCTCAGAATTTATCAGTCGCTTGAAAGGACAACAAAGGATAAGTAACTTGACGGTCTCAAGATTACAGCATGCTTTTTGAACCCTAAACACCATTTCAAGATGCCCAGAAGGAAGTAAGTGCCATCTTAGTTTCCAGCTGGGAAACAGAAACAAAGAGTTAGGAAAACACTTGCCAAAGTCAAGCAGGAAGGCAGCTGCAGGAACGGAATCATTCCTCCTGACCTCACGCACAAGACCCCTTAACTGGCTACGTTTTACCTGATGAACAAACGTCCTCAGAACCGTCTATATAAGAACTTAAAAATTTTATACTCAGACTTTTAAAGTCAGTTAGTGTGATCAAATGATTACAAGAAAAGGTTTCTTTGACAAAACTTACAGTAATCTTCTCAATGCCCTGGTTCTAAGTTCTGGAGCGCTAACCAACCTCCCAGGATAGGAAAAAGGCAGATCAGCGAAAGCAGAAACAGGCAGAGGGAGAAAAAACGCAAGGCAGAAACCTCATGTTCTTTTAGGCCTGTAAGATCAGCTAGAGGTTGCAAGGCTACAGTCCAGAAGTGATTTTCCTGAAGAAGAAAAACAGGAAAGGAGAAAAGAGATTTCATTTATTTAGCAATCATTAGGGCAGATCCAAGTCACATCTACGCTACAGCCGGTAACGCAGGCTACCCAAGCCAACTTAGGCAGCGGAAGCAGCCCAAACCAGACGAAGTTAGCCTGCTTCTCTGTAGCGCAAACAAAGAAAATGCAAACTTACAGTTCTTGGGAAGGGTGAAGAAAACACCCTATCATCACACTCCTCACCGTTAAAGGGCTATCCCTACAACTTATGGCCAGCTGCTCGTGCAGGGATTACCTTGGGAGAATCGCCTGTGACCGTGACGCGGAAGAGAAACATGGACACGCACATCCCGGCCATCATGGAAAGCAGCAGCGCGTGCCGAGGATTCCCGTAGCTTGACAGACCCACCTGTAACACAGGAAGGGAAAGTGAGGGTCAGAAACTGGAAGGACTCCTTCCATTTCATACTCGTAGTAACTAGCGCCGTCCACACAGCCCAGTCAGAAACATGGATGGCGCATCGAAAGCACACCTTTTAGCAAGACTGCCTGGTTTGGTTTAAGGACTGCCCGCAGTCAGACTGTGCTAAACAAGAAGCCTTTAGGGATGAATGGTACTGCTGTTATCACCTGTGCCCTATTTCTACGCTGAATTTGGCCTCAGACCCCACCACTGGATTTTAACGTGGGGTTTTTTTCAGCCAGAAGACAACTGTCAACAACCAGATCTCTTTCAACACTGGAATCCAGAGAGCACAGTAAAGCCAACAAATTAAAGAGATGCAACATCTTAAACCTGATAGGCGTATCGCAATCCCTAACGTCGGCACGCGTATTTCCCAACACCTTCTAGGGTGTTCAGCAGTCATCCTCGTGCACACAGCAGAACCGGGTGCGGGCCTACTCCTCAGCTGTGCCATGCAGCGGCAACCCCACCCTGACTGAGCGCCTCAGTTAAGCTGTTGAGATGGGTTGCGTCCCTCCCAACCAACCTCCGCGTGAAGGGAAAGAGGCGGGTTAACCAAGAATGGTCTGGTTTTCAAAAGTCCCATTTCAAAGCAGGGTAGTTTAGACACAGAACTGCATCCAAAAGAAGAGCTTGGGAAGACAAGAGGAAAGAAACATGGTACTGAGAATGGCTGTTTTCTAGCGTGAGGCAGCGGCAGAGGCTGCCTCTGTGTTCTGGGTATCCTGAATCTCCAGGGCAACATAAACGAGGGGAGCATTCTGCTCCACTACTGGGGCAGGTATGGCGGGGTGAGGGGAAAGGAAATCATCTTTAAGCGCTCAGGAAGGAAGCCAAAAACAAAGGTAAAAATTCTGAAGCAGCTCAAATTGACACTGCGTCAACTGCCCAGCACACCTGAGGGTCCAGATTACTTACCCTTGCTACCGCTCTGTCAGAAAGGTACCCAGCAGCAATGCTTCCCACCAGACCCCCGATCTCCAAGGCACTCATGTAGGAACTACCTGGAACGTAGGTGAAGCAAAGAACAGGCCATCAGGTTCGGTCACAACAGCAAAGCTGCTGCATGCTTTACACCGAGCTCAACTGCTGTCAGCTCACCATGAGCTCAGAGCAGCTCTGCTGGACAAGACCCTCCAGCTCATCCTTGTACAGGAATGCCCGTCTGCCAGTCCCAGGAGGGCCCTGGCACAAGACAGCACCGGGGCACTCGGCACATGCAGTAACTTCATCAGCGAGTTATTCCTCGTATACTACGCGTACCTAAACGGAGAGGTAGGAGGGAAGCAAAGAAGTCCCTCAGATGCAGGTGCCCATGTCCTTTTGCTGTACCCAGTCGAGCTCTCTGCCACGCCTCCTGAATTGCAGCCACAAAGCTTAAAAATGCAGCTTTGCGTCTTACCCACGAGCATAGATTGTCCCCTCTCCTGGATCAGGAAGAGCTGTCCCCAGTCAGTACAGCACGTTTTCACTCCAAAAACGACCAGGTAGCCTGTTGAGAGCACCCAGAGGTATGGTGAAAGCAGCAGCTCTGTCAAAGTGCTGTTGTCGCTGGAGGAACCTGTAAGGAAGATCAGGAGGAACGTTACTACTACTTGAGCACAGCTGCTGAACCACACCGACTCAGCGGCACTACGGACACATCTGCAAGCAGGACTCATGCATAAGGACATCCTTACAGACAGGGATATTCGTAGCTACCGGTAGTGAATGGCTTTACCTCCCCCTTGTTCTGGGTTTGCTGTGATTTCAGAATCTTTTCTGTCAATGTATTCCACATGCGTTCAAGATTTCAAAAGAATAATCAAAACGCTACTTCCAGGAATTTTCTGTACTGCGGTTGCCAGTAAACCCTCCACAAAAATTGTTAGAAAAACCCAGATTTTGCGCTAATGCTTGTAAGCTCTGCCTGTGAAAACCACTACACAGACCCAAACAAAAGTGCTGACTTTCAGGTGCTACCTTTAGTTTTGCACGAGTCATCCAAGAACGCCTACAAGCCTACCCTCCCCGGAGAACACTCTGGGGAAGCAGTATTGGTTTTGTACACAAAGAGGTCAAGTCTAGCAGCGCAGGCATCGCAGGACAGCCTGGAAGGTAGGCTGAGTTTCCACTGGCCTTTAAAATCCTACAGCAAACCGCTGTTGCAATTCCCCTCTACCTGTTCTGCTTTCAGAGGAGCGCCACATTCAGTGGTCTGAACAAACATTTACTAACTAGATGTGCTGGGTTAGGACAGAAAACACTGAGCAGAGTCCACCGCAAGCCAGGGGTCAAGAGAACCCACGGCGGGGTGAGGGGAGAACTGCCTGTCCTCTGGTAACAGGAGGAGGGGAAGGTCGGGCTTAAGGAAGCATTCCCTGCTGTTGTGTTTGTTCTCTCTCTCCAGTGCCCCCAGGAGACTCGGCTCGCAGTCTAAGCAAGTAAATCCCCAAGAAAACGAGGGCACCATTAGTAGGAAGACATGACACAGATGGCAGAGATGAAAGAGCCAGCCACGAGCGTCTCAGCGACACGGCCAAGGAACAGAACTAACTGGCGGTCAGGCTCTTCCTCTGCTCGGCTGCACTTTGCTGTGACGGTCGCAGAAGCCCGTACACCGGCCCCTTCCCACAAGATTACACCAGGGCTCGGTTTATACGATTTATAACTTCAGCACAGCAGCTCAACAGTTACGAGAATAAGGCTGCTGAAAAGAACCCCTTGCACGCATCCCGCCGAGCAGTGATTTTGGGAAACGGGAAGGACGGAGGTCTCGGTACACCGAGAGCGACACATTTGTGCCAGAACGCAGACAGAAGGTGCCGCACCAGCTCCCGCGGCTGCCCACTTACAGTGAAGTCTCGTGCTCACCTTTCTTCCCTTTCTTGGCTCCTTGTTCAATGTTGGGTAGCCCAACATCCGCCGGCTCGTTTTTAATCAGGACAAGGCAAACAAATGAGACAACCACGCAGATGAAGCCAGAGAAGGACAAAGTCATGCGCCAATCGTAGTTCAGAGACACGAGAGCAGCGACAATGGGGCCTAAGCCTCCAGCCAAGTTCATGCTTGTAGACAGGATTGCCCACCAAGTCCCAAACTGGGAAGGCTCAAACCACTGTGCAACAACAAGAAAAACGGCATGAGGTCTGAGAAAGAGAGTGATGCTGCACCCGAAAACCCTCAACCAAGGCCCACGCTGAGGGTTCGGGGCAATTCAGACACAGATCTACAAAAGCAGGTAAAGGGAGTGCCTACCCTTCGCTCCCTTAGTCACGCAGGGAACTCCAAATGTTACACAAGTGTCAGCCACAGGAGCCTGACAGGTGCTCACAGCACGAGCCAGCTCGGAGTTATTTTCATTTACAGATGATGAAACCGAGACGTGAGTCGGGAGAGGCAAATTTAAGAGCACATGGTTCTGCGTACTCCCTTGCTAGGAACAGCGTCCCCCTGGAAAGGTCTGCTGGCACAGGACTGTGAACGGATACGCGGAGAGTCAGAGGGCAACTTTAGGACTCGCTGCTGCGTTAAGTGTCAGGCATGATCGGCTCTGCGTTGCAACGTGCGCTCAGAGCCAGAACCACTTGGGTGGTGGTTGTCGGCAGGAAAACGTCCTCAGAAAACACTATGTGTACTGTTTCTGTTATTCGGGACCTTCCTTTCTGTGCACACAACCATCCCGGACAGTCCTTTTCTTGCCAGCTAGATGAGGCTAGACGCCTCACAGAAGGGCAATGCAGGCGTTCATCTCCCCTCGTCCCGCAAGGACATGCGCTCCTGGATTTTACATCTTTCAAGAGAGGTGGGCACACGGCTGACCTCCTTTCCTTCTGCCCTAGGCAGAAACCCATCTGTTCCATTTAGATTGTCACAAAACCCAAATGCATGCAGCTCTGAGGCTCAACTCATGCCGCTCCTCCAGCCGTTACCTGGTTTTCTACTCGAACAGCCCGCAATTTGCAATTCCCGAGTTCCCTGAGCGCGCGGGTAGAATTCTGCTCATCGCTCCTTGCCCGGCAGCAAACTGCCGCAGCGGCAGAGACGAGCAGAGCTCTGCCTGCACGCTTAAAACACTGGATTCTGATAAACGATGCCTCTTACAGCGGAGAAGGTCTGCTACCAGATGTTACTCATCAAACTGAACGAGAACTGAGGCACGTAAACGCAAGGGCTAAGAAACTTTTGGAATCTTTGTGGGAATAAGCAGAACCTTGTGCTCGGAAACTTGCTCCGCAGGCCGAAGAAAGCACAGCTCGTGGTTTCGACCTCCTTGGCCTGAACCTTGGCCTGAAGGAGGCAGGACCGGGCGCAAACCGCCCTGAATTCGCAGCAAGCCTTCCTACGCGTGGCCTGCACGGCCCCGCTCGCCGGCAGAGCTCAGGAGAGGAGCCGCGAGCAGCTTCTCTTCCCGCGAGCACTTACTTTTCGCAGTATCTTCCCGCAGGGCGGCCAGCCCAGCCCCTGGGCCAAGCCGTTGAGGAACCAGAGCCCCGCGAAGGCCGTGACGGTGGAGCTCCAGGAGAAGGCCACGTTGACCAAGCCCACCATAAGGAGGCCGGAGGAGAAGAGCCAGCGGGCGCTCATTTGGTCGGAGAGGACGCCGCTGACGAACTTGCTGATGGCGTACGCCGCGGACTGGCTGCTGGTGATGAGACCTGCGGCGGGGCAAGAGCCCGAGACGCGCCTCAGCCGGGCGGCAGGGCGGCGGGCCCCCCCGTTAAAGCCAGCGCCGAGCAGGGAGGGCAGCGGGGGGCCCGGCACTCACCCAGCTCGTCCTTCCCCAGCGGCACCTCGGCCATGACAGCGGGCATGACGAACGAGAAGGTTTTGCGGTTGAAGTAGTACAGCGTGTACCCGACGAACATGGCCGCGAAGATGACGGCCCGGTACCGCCCGTACCCGCCGGCCGCCATCCCGCCGCGCTCCTCCGCGGCCAGGGCCCGGCCCCGCGAGCCCGGCGGACGGCGACGGCGGGGACACCGGCGAGCGCTACCGGCTGCTGCCGCAGCGGCGGTCCCGCCCCGCCGCTCCCATTGGCCGCCGGGCCCCGCGCCCCGCCCCGCTCCGCCCGCCCCGCGGCCCCCCCGCGCCGCCGCGCCCCCGCGGCCCCGTTCCGCCCCCGAGGCCAGACCCCGGCTGCGACGGCAGAAAGGAAAGCGCTTGTGAGGGACTGTCAGGAAGTGGAATTTTTATTTTTGGTTGAAGAGGCCAAAATGGAGCACAACAGCAGATGCACATTCACAGGCGTCCGCGCGAGTCGACCAGAGACTCCACTTGTGTGTGGCAGCAGCGTGGACGATGCCGAGGAGCCAGGCGGCCGCGGCCGGGGACATGGAGGTTCGCAGCGAAGCCAGGCCGAGCACACCAGAGACGGAGGAAGGAGGATAGTTACGATTAACGCTGCCCGTTCTGCTTCTGCCTCACCTGCGCCTCCTCTGCGGCCCGTTACCGGTTGCTGTTCTGACTACGCGATGTGCTAACGCCGTTCTTCGTTCAGCCTCCTTAGCATTCAGCGTTGCCCCGTCTGAGCTTTTTACGTTGTAGTAAACTAGGAACAGAATCTTTTCGTCAAGTCTCGGTTCACGGTTTTCAGACTCTGCTACAGAGCACGGACAGAGATGGTCCCAACAACAGTCTATGGAAAATCGATGCTCTCTGATCTCGGAGCATCTGCCTCCCTGCTTCTGTTCCACCGTCCCACGCGTCCAAACGAGAACACACGTCCCATCAGCTGAAATCACACCCTTTCTTTAAGCTAGGGCCGCGCAGGCAAAGACAACACCATCTCAGCTACGTACGCTTCTGCGTTAATCCCATTTCTCTTCACCAGAGGAGGTGTGGCACAGAGCTTACGTTCCAAGTTACTTCCTAAAGCTTACGATGTTTCTTTACTTCTTTCAGAGTCACTTTGGTGACTCCTGTACTGAAACCGAGACAATTTTCGGTGGGCACACTGCCACCTTTAAACACATAAGAAAAACGAAAAACAATTCACTAAGTTAGTAGCGGCAAAATCCCCAGAAAGAAAAAATAAAATTTACATCTCTATCCCATTTTGTTGTCAGACTGTTTGTTGTGTTCCAATTTACATCATGACTAACCAGGTCCATTATAAAAACAAGAAAGGAACCATGAAATAAATAGATGTTGACGCTAGTGGGATTTCAGGGGTGTTATAACTCATCGTTTTTCCTGCTTTCTCCTCCAGCTTCTGTCTTCTCCTTTTTGGACCCTGTGTAATGAAGTAAACTCAAGTTACACGCGGTAACGGTTTTCGCAGCCTACAAAGCAGCGCTGGAAGTCCCTGACACTCATTAAGTGTTCCACCAAACTCTCTGTCTGTGGTACAGAAGCCAGGGGAATGCTGTGAGGACTGACACTTGGCACCAAAGAGCTGGAGACATCGCTGCCCTCCACCTGCGGAACACTGCCGTCCTCACAACAGGACAGGCAGAAGAAACACACCCCTGCGCCGCAGTTCTTTAGCTTACGGCCACGGGACTGGCTAGAAACTGCAGTCACCGAGGCATAAAGCAGCTGCCGAGGCAGGCGGCAGTGGCACGTTATAACTTCACACTGAACAACGGAAGCATAGGAACAGCGAGGAACCAAAATTCATGTCTTCCTCTTTGCAGAATTAACAATCGCTTTGCAACCGGGGGTTCTACCGGCTCACTACCTCCTACAGCTAAAAAGACAGAAAGAAGCAGACAAACAGCTTGCACTCGTAGCTACCGAGTTCCAGACCGTTAGTCAAACATTTACCCACCAGAGTCTGATCCAGGCTCATCATCTGTTGCTACTTTCTCAGCTGTAGGAGGCTCCTTGGCTGGACCGATATCCTCAGGTTTGTCTGCGTTTAAAGCAGAAAGAAACAGCACAGAAGTTAAGGGAGGACACGCGGGAGATTAGGTGCAGGGAGAGGAGGTGACTAGCAGCGAGGTTTACAAACAAGCCAGCTGTGGTGCCTCAGCAGGACTGTAGTAAGTCACTCTCACAGCGGATCTCCGTAACACTCAAAGAAGCATCACAGAACTGCTCCTTATTTCTCACTGCCTCCGTCTGCCAGGCTTTATGTCCCTAGAAGGCCTGGAGAGTCACTGGTTGCACAGGCAAGTCACCGTTGGAGCTGCGACTATAAGCAGGATCTCTTACTCAGGCCAGAGGAAGCGGCAGGGAACTCTGCTGACAGACAGCAGCCTAGATTTAGAAGGACCAGGGCACTCGGAACCCGAGCATCTTAAAAAGTTCAGAAAACTGCAAGTCCTAGTGTCCCAAGAGATTTTTTTTTTTTTCCTGGGGTCCATCTAAGCCACAAACCTTTCTCATCAACAGCTTGTTCTGTTCCTTGATACAGGACACAACCCTGAATACTTGATCTGGACACCCAGAACGGAATTGATGGCTTACCTTTCTTATAAGGCAGCCAGCCAACCAGACAGATGCTGACTAACCATCCCAGGAAGTTTATGCTTTCTGTTCCTTCACAGGAAAAAAACCCCAAACAACAAACAAATGGTGGGGGGAAAAGGACACGGCCATACCTAGATTTTCCCAGCTGTCTGAAAACTAAGAGGAGGATCATTGGATCCTACAGTTAACTACTGTCTTCACTTGCTGAGCTCCCTTTCACCCAAGGCAGAGATAAAATGCGTGTGTTACATACGGTAATTATATACTAGGACTTGTATACACGATCCTTACCTTCTTGTTTCCCCTCCGTGGGAGGGATAGTGTTCTCGGTCTCAGAGGCTGCTGTAGCATTCTTGCCTGAATCGGTTTTTGTGGTGTTCTTCTCCTTTTTGGGTTTGGGTTTTGCAAACTTGGCCTTATTCAGAAGATACTGCACTTCCCTGTCCAGGGCTGCTATCTTGAGCTCTATATCTTTGGACAGCAGGACGGGTTTCTCAGTAGGAGAGAGCTTGTTCTGTTCAGCCAGTGTCTCGTTTTTCCAGATCTGTGGGATGGGAGGGAAGAGGTGCTTTTCAGATGCTTTTTGCTTCCAGGAATCACTGCACATCACAGTATCTCAAAGTCACCGCTCCTGGGCCTTCTAACTTACTGAGGATAATGCTGCTCCCTGCTACATTTCCACCAGCTTCTTAGTTACCCAGACATAGGACAAAACGAAGAAACAGAACCCTGGAAACGCAGCGTCTGCTTTTAAAACCTGCAGCCAGATTACTGGGCTGCACCACCACCCCTGGAGACAACCGTGCACACGCAACACAAGAACCATTATCCGCCCAAAGCAGTCGGGGGTCACGCTGGGCATTAGAAAACACTGAAACACAGCAGAGGTTTGCTGGCGGCGTGCAAACAAGACACACACGCTCTATTCCATGACCTTGAGGGGAAGTACATGACCTGTTACTTCGGACAGGAAACACAACCCAAACCACCACCCTCACCCTCCCCCAGAATCATTTGATTGTTTTTATTACCGTTGTTTCATTGATGGCTTTTTCCAGCGTGCTCAGTTCCACTTCTGTGAATATCTGGTCAGACTCCGGAATCATTCGGGCTCCCCTTAAGGATAAGAAGCAAGTATATTTCTGTTAAACCAAACACACTGTACCTTGGCAACTCAGTGTTTACAGCTCCAGTAATCATAATTACAACTAGCCGCTGCACAGACCAGCCCATTAGTATGTTTTACATTTACGAGTCTTGCATCTGCAGGAAACAGAGTCCTAAATCGATCTCTGGATGCTAAGAATGGAATAGAGAGCCAGCAAACGCAGCTATCATGAGATTAGGAAAACACGGAAGACAGAAAAAGCTGAGGCCATAGGACCAAGAGGGAAAAGTCTGCTTGCAAATGGTGTGTACAGCTTTGGACATTTCCTGCCCTCCCAGTTTAAACAGAGCTTGCATGCCTCTGTTAATGGCTTCTGCAGAAGTGAGCACTAGCAAGAAGGGTTTTGGTCCTCTTTTCTCAAGAAGCACTAGTGACTTTTGGACCACATTCGATCTGTTGGCATCTCTTACATCATCAGCTGCAGGACTTTCCTTCCCAACAGCTTGCTCTTACTTGAGAAAGATGGTTGAGTGGTTGAGCAGGCTTTCCAGGGCTGCCAGGCGTTCCGGCCACTTTCTCCTTTCCTCGACACGGAAGAAGAGGTTCCTACAAAGCTTTTTCAGCTCTGAAAGCTTGTCTTTCAGCTCCTGCAAACGGGGGAGAGGGGAATGGAGACAATTAGTTTGCCCACTGTCTAACATCATAAACCTCAGAAGTTTTACAATGAAATAGTGTATTTGATTATACTACAGAGAGGCGGTGTTTGCCGTTCTACCAAATATACTATTTCAATATGGTAAAAAGAGCCACGTGACTAAGCTTTATGTGGAATCAGCAGGTTACTGCTGAACCTGTTGAAGACGCACCCATGGCTGGAAGAACTTCGTATTTAGTTCTCGTAATACCTTTGTTGCAGCTGCGTAGCCCTCCTCCTCCATCCAACTGGAAGCCTCATTAAGCTTTTTGGAAATTTCTTCTCTCTGCTCCTCTGTTGAGACAAACTGATACTCCTCTTGGTAAAGCTTGTCCTGAAAAGAACAAAGCAAGCCCTCCCTTCAAATACCACTGAGCATGGAAGCATAAAACAACCAGGTCACCCACTTGCAACTGGGCTGGACTGTGAACTCCTGGGGTGCTGCCTGCGCTGGCCGGGAGATTCTCATTCACCCCTCCCAAACCTGAGCTCCTGCTCCGAGCATTACCGGGAGCATGATGGTAATACACCAGGTCTATAGACACACACGCACACGAGGTGTACGATGGTAAAGCTGCAACAACCATAATTTCACACGCGCTTGACATTAGTTGCCTCTTCTGCACAACAGCTCTTGAGATTCTGTAGCTTCTTTACAGCCTGAGTGCAATTGTTCCGAAACACACAGGTAAGTGCACATAAGGAATCCTGGAAACCCAAAGTTTAATGTGTTAGACACGCTGAAGGAAAAACGTTCATTTTGCATCAAGGAAACCTCCCAAGTCCACACGAGCTTGGGAAGCCTAATGGTAGCAGAAAAAGTGACTGAAAGACGAAAGCTGGGCTCTTCAAATCAGCTTCCCCCCGCTCAAACAACTCCCCTGCATTCAGATCGGCCAAGCCGTGCAAGACGCTTCTACCTCCTCTCCAGAAATTCTCGTTTCTTTATATCCCTCTCTCACCTGGGTCTCAAAGATGAATGACTCCAAGCTGTTGGCCGATTTTTCTCTTTCCTGTTTCTCCAGATCTCTGACTGTCAAGTCTTGGAGTCTAACATGCGAACAGAACAGAAATCAAAGGTAGCAAGTGCCTTTAGATGAGCACCACATCATGTACATCAGCTTCTGAGGACAGCAGCGCTACGTGAGCTACCACCGTTCCAAAGCAATTCACTTCCTTTATCTAGAGCTTTAACCTAGCCGAGCCATTTCAAACATACTTTTTCATCGAGCTCTTCAGTTCATCCTCCAGCAGGTCGGGCACATCGTTGACATCCAGCTCCATGGTGATCTCATGGACAAGCTTCTGCTTCTTGGGTGCTTTAATCTTCTTCTCTTCCTCCATTTTGGTAACTGTGCTGTCACCAGAACTTTTGGACGGTTCTTCCTCTTTCGCAGTTTCTCTGTTTTCTTTGGGATCCTGTAACAGAGAAAGTACGTTCTCAGGCAAGGGAACAGTTTTGCAGATTTTGCAACTTTTTTCCAAGGCAGGGCACTAACAGAGAAAGAAGAATTCCACTGAGGAAATGCCACTTCTCAGACACCGAAATCACAGTCCCATTCCTTCAATCTGACGCTCACCTGAGACTCTAATTTCTCGCCTTCTTCCTTTTTCTGTGAGTCTGCTTTCGGAGGGGCAGTTTCTGCCTGACCTGGAGACTGCTGTTTCTCTTCTCCCTGCTCTTCACCAGCATCTTCTGCACTGCTTTTCTGGTCTTGTTTCTCCCCCTGCTCTTCTTTACCTGCTTCTGCTAGGCTCTCTTCTTCTTCCTGGTCATCACAGGCAAGTAAAGGGGAAACCAAAACCGTGTTTTTAATGTAGAAATTCCATGCAAATGTTTCACAGAGCAGATAATTCTCTGCAAAAAACATACATATGAAAAACAGCACTCACAGTGACTGCAGCCATTAGCGAGGGACTGTGCTGAGCTAGAATATTAATTAAGAGTCCCTTCGGTGCGGGACACAACTCTGTGACAAGGAGCTTTCGTCTCACTAGAAGGAAACCTAATCACTACTGCCAGCATGACGGCAGCTGTGCCTAAATGGCCCGGGAGAAAGCAAGGGGCCTGCTAGACACCTGCACAGACAGCACGCAGGCAGAAGCCTACCCGCAGAGCACCAGGACAATTCAGAAACGAGAGACTTCCCCAGAAGTAAGTCCTGTAACATTAGTCCACCGCTGCTGGACTTGCCAGCAAAAGATCACAAGTTTCTTTAAACGCACACCACATGAAACTCAAGAGGAATACAGCACTTTCTGAAAACATGTAAAATCCTGACGTGCTGCCAGATGCCTTTAATTCTGCTCACATGAATCGCTGCCTCTTTAGCAGCCTCAGCAAGACCCAGGGGCTCCCTCCCGCTAGCAATCACCCGGGGGCTCACCTGAACCGAGTCCGTCAGGTTCTCTCCAGTCTCTGGCGTAGTGCCACCACCCCCAAACAGGCTTGAGATGGTGTTTCCAAGTTCTGTCGATGGGAGACAAAAAAATCCAGATTATTATGTATCCAAAGGCAGAAGAAAGTCATCTTCAGCTCTCGGTCCTTCCCCTCACAACCATAATGATCATCAAGTTGCTCCCGTGGCAGTGTACGTTAGCTACGTACACTCCAGAAACTCATCCTTCCCTGACCTCGCTGTGTGTTTTTGCGTGCGCAGCCAAGTGGGGCCTCTACCTCTGCTGGAATATGACCTGAATTCGTAACTTCAACTAAAAAGCTTCAAGCTTCAACCTGTGGCTGCATTAGCCATCCCTGCATCTTCCCTTCGCCTCCAAACTCGCAGATTTCCAAATCCCCTTTACAGGGAAGTCTGTGCTCTAAAACCTGAGCAATGCCAAGCACAGATCAGGGCATCACAACCCAGACAACGAGAAGGGAGAACGCTGCAGGGCTGTGGATGCAGGATTTCCTTTCAGGACAGACATCCCAAAATTAGCAGCTGTGGCCAAACAAAGAGGAAACAACTCCTGGTTTTCAAGTTGCAATGCATGCCGGAGTCACTTTAGGAGCGTATGACATTTCGGAGCTCCTGGCAGCACACCTGCAAAGGGCTTTTAGGTATTTTGGAGCTGTACACACAATCAGAGGCTACGGCTAATGCTTTAATTTCCTCGTCCCAAACCTACAGCGCTTGCTCCACTCAGAGCAGTGATATGCTTTAGTTATCCCAGCCACTGCAGGTGAAACACAACAGTTGGTATGAATATCAAAGTTCAGCACTTACTTGTCAGCGTCGACTCCTCCTCTGGCTTGTCTTCCACCAAGGTCTCAAACACAGATTCCACCTTGGAGAGGGGAGCACAGAATTAGTTTTAAGCAGGGACCATCAATACCAGAGAGAGGGACCAGAACTGGAAAATACGTAGGCTGACAAACATCACAACAGGGTGGTGCTTACCCGGTCAAGATTTAGTACTCCGCTCTCATCCATATTGAAGTGAGCTTTGATGCCTTTGGATTCATAATCCGAGTGCTTCTTGAAACTGTCCCCAACTCCCTTTAGCCTCACAGTAGTGAGATTGAGAGAACCAAAAATCCTGACAACACAGAGACAAAAGCAGAGAGAAGACTTAAGATGACAATGCTGCAGAACAGCTAACCACTTCTCACAGTCACGTTTGCAGCGGCGGACAACTGCCCAAAGCGAGGAACCAGCACGCTTCGGCTTGCTAAAGCACACGCGACTCTGAGAACAGATCTGCAAACACGCGCTGGTGGCCAGGCAGGTTCATAGGCCTGCCTGCCACTAAAATCTTCCAGCTAGGCATACTGCACTGCCACAGAGCTGTCTGCTCAGATGCTTGCCTCAACTCACCGCATGTCATCCTGGCTCAGGAAAGACAGATCTCCATAGTTGACGTAGAACTCAAAGTCATCTGTGTAGCGGTTGAACGTGATAACTTTGCGCTGCGGATAGGGCGCCATGCGCTGGAACAAAATCCTCTTGTTATGCTTTAAACTCTTGGATTTATCCTCCTCCTCGACTTCACGAGTGAACTCCACCTGCATCGCAAACAGAAAATATGACTCAGCGACTGCAAACTTCCTCTATGGCGTCTTACATCAGAGGTTTCCGCAGCGTTTGGCTGCTCTACCTCATGCAAAAGTTGGGGGACAGGCAAGTATTTCTCAACAGATGTTTCTATATGTCTGGCTTCTTGGATACAGCACTTCTACCGTAGGGCCGACTTTCTTCTGCTGACTTTTCTTTAATAAAGAAAATTAGATTGGCAGAACGTCCTTACTCAAAGGAATCCAACAGGTCACCTGGAACGTTTCTCCCAGCACAGCCCCATTTACCCATACCTCGCACACGAGAAAGCAAGCCAAGGGTTACCTGGATAGGAAACACAGCGGCATCTCGAACAACGAAAGGCTTCACCTTAAAGGCTTTGCTCAGAGCAGCTGCCTGGTAGACTGCGCCCATAGCAGCAGCCTCATCAGCATTGATATTCTTGCCCAGTTCTTCTCTATGAAGTGAAAAGCAAGAGACGTCAGCTTTGCAGCCGCTGCCCTGAACAGCAACTTGTCAAGAGGAGACAGACTAGAAGGGGACCTCACATACTCACTTGCCCACAGCTTTCAGCAAAACCTCCTGCACTTTGGGGACCCGTGTGGCACCGCCAACTAGAATCACCTGGTCAATTCCATCCTAGGGATTGGAAACAGTCACCTTGTCTTGAGAAAGCAATTTTGGCAAGCTAAGTTCAGGGCTTCCTTACGCTCCTTCCCCCGTCACCACGCACTGACGTGGTGCTCTGAGAATACTCATGCTACATCCTGCCGTCCCAGCGCGCATCAGCGCCCGACAGATCTCAGACAGGCTGACACAAGCCATGCCGATGTGGGAAACCTGGAGTCAGGTCAAACAGGGACAACGTGACCGCTGCTTCAAGTCACCTGAAACATGGGACTCGGTTCAAAATTAGACAGACTACAGTTTAACGCCAGAGGAGCTGGCGACTTGGACAGCAAGCTGGACCAGAACAGATGGAAACCCGGACTCTGAGAGGCGACTCAGTGTCTTGCATTGAATACCAGAGCCAAAAGATGCTCGAGAGCGTCCTGGCACCCTGGAAAGCGAGCATTTAACAATGCAGTCAGTCTCTCCAAAGGACTGCACCACGTTTGCTCCAACTGCGGTCCGCAACAGGGCTTCTAAAAGGAGCGCTCAAAGGAGAAGCCTGAACAGCAATAACCCTGTTTTCCAGGCACTTTGAGATAAAACTTCAGAAGAGACCAGAACCAGCATCCAAGATAAAAAAAAGGAAAGATAAGCGTTTCAAACCTCCAGCCCAAGGGTAAAGTTTTCTAACAGAGAGAAACACCTCCTCCAAGTCCTTTGTTTCTGGTGCAGAGCGCAGGGAGCCATGACAGACTCCTGCTTGACACCGCAGCAAGCAACCTCACTGCAGCAGCACCACCACTCTATTACAATGGCAGGCATCTGTACCTCAGCAGTGCCGATGCCACAATCACTGATGCTTTGATCGCGACATGACAGCAGCTCCGTACATAGAAACTTTGGCCTTCCTAATGCATTCCTAAACCTACCAGGTTCATCTCTGCGCTGCTCAGAGCCTGCTGCACAGGTCCGGGGACTCGCTCAAACAAGTCAGAGCACAAATCCTCAAATTCTTGCCTTGAGACCTTGGCCTTGAAGTCGATGTCATCTAGTAGCCCCTCGATCTGTCCAGAAAAAAAAACAGCCAGAGGGAAGTTATTCGTGGAGCATTCTCCAACCAAAATCTTTGCCTGACTTGCCCAGTGTGCAAAAAGTTCCAGCTTTCCTCACGCACGTAGGACCTGACCGCACTCATCCAAACCCCGCCATGGCTAAGGTGACGAGAGGATGGAACGTGGATATAACAGACAGCTTCTCTCAGTGACAGTTTACTTACCAAACTTCACACGACTAACTCTCATCCAATCCCCCCATTTAATCCCCAGTGGTACTGGGTGGGCACAAGTTCAGAGGAGCCACCAGTGTGGCCACCACCCCCAGAACACTAGGGGCGATGCTCTTCAGCACACCGACACTGCAGAGGGACAGCGTTCCTACACACCTCTCCTTAACCCACCCCGCCCTCAGTCCTAAAAAAGCTGGGAACCCTGGGATGGAAGGTCAGACCTGTGCCATGTGGTCAGCATTCGCGCTCAGGACAGTTTTCAGGCGGTTGGCCTCCTTCAGTAGTTTGGCCATGGCCCGGGGATTCTTTCGGACGTCTTTTGAACGGTGCTGATCATTAAAGAGCTTTGCCAGATAGTCCCGGAGACGAAGCTCCATCTCTAAACCTCCAAGAGTACGGTCAAACCTGAGCCAAAGAACGAAAGGAGATGTAACAACTGAAACCGAGTTAAAATATAAACAAACTTCCTGTATTATTTCACAAACGTGCAGAGCAGCAAGTGGCCAAAAGTAGCTGCGGTACTATCAGCTGCGGCTGACTGTCAAAGAACAACGGTTGTTCCAAAAACAACACGTTCTAATGAAACAAAGAAAAGAAAGATTCACCACCACAATAGCCTTTGAGTGGAAAACTTCATTATATTTGTGGTAAAGGCCTTATCGTCAAGCACGTCAAACAGCTGAGAAGCCAAAGGCTAACTGTCTCAGGTCTCAGGTATTTTCTTGGAAACAGCAGTACAAAGGTTTTGGAGTTAAAATTGCTAGGCTGGTGATTCACAGCACCCCCCCTCCTTATTCGGCAAACGCACTGCATTTTCATTCGTCTCTAGAAGGATATTCTGCTTTTTCAAGTAGACACGCTCTACTTCTGTAAGATTACAGGAAATGGAATTACACTCAAATGGCTTGCAGTTATAAAAAAAGCAAGCCTGAAGCAAATTAAGTACACTGGTTTGCCTCCTGGAAGTTCTCAGTTACCTTCTGCACAAGACAGCGACACCAGAATTATTACCAACTGGAGCCTTCTCGCTCCAAATGTTTCCCACTCTGCCATCCAAATTACTGTGCTGAAGCCTCACTGCAAAATTCCGCATTTAGAAGAGACTGTGAAAGAAATGGTTTCTTTCCCCAGACCTGCGGGTTTCGTGCAAGTGACGTTGAATTCTTACCCAATGCCCTGGATCTGCAGTTGAGGTTGGGTTCCTGAGTCCTTAGTTTTCACGGTCTGATACGTAACGATAGTACAAACGGTGCTTCCTGCTCCCATGTCGTAAAACATGATATTCTGAAAAGAGAAGCTGGTATGGTGAAGCAGAAACACCTGGATATCCCCCATGAATAAGGAAAGAACCCACTGCTGCCCAAGCTTGATACAGGCCAAGACTACCCGCTCCCTAGCCTGGCTTTATACCGTAACGACAAGACTCGTACTTTGATCAAACACAAGAGATGTTCAGGGTCACGCTCGGCACAAGCGGACAAGAAAACTTCTTTCACCCATTTCATAGATCAGAAAACAAAGCTTTGCTCTTTACAAGTTTCTTCAACCTCAGGAAAATCAAGTCTTTCAGAGTCAGTCTTCCAATACCTGAGAAAATGGCTAATGTTATCCCCCCCCCCAGCTGATGGGCAAGGAACAAACACAGGTTTACAAAATGGGAACTCCCAGCCCCCTGCCCTCTCTCCAGAAGCTTCCAGGCTTCACCATGTATTCACAGAAGGTTTCATCTCTTCCTCTCATTGATGAACACATGAAAACAGAGAAGGCTGGTTGACTAGCAGAGTCTGCTTCCTCACAGTTACGTCCTTTGGATTTTATCTGCAGCACTTTCTCCCCCACATGCAGGCACTTGCACAGGACTCTCCGCATCTCCCAGCCGCACCTACCTGTGCGGTGGCGTTGATGTCTTTCCTCCTAAAAACTCCATAGTTCAACGCTACAGCAGTGTTGTCGTTGATCAGCTGCAACACCTTCAAGTCAGCCATGCGAGCGGCGTGCAGAACTGCTCTCCTCTCCGCCTGGTTGAAGTAGGCGGGAACAGTGATCACCGCGTCCTTGATGGGCTGCTCTGAAAGAGTTGCAGGGAACATGTTTTTCCATCAGTGCAGCCACATGCAAAGACTCGTTATAACGGGGTGACAGCAGCAAAGCCAGAGAATCCAAGGTAAAGACTCGTACAGAACGCAGTCCTGAAGCAGCATCAGCAGCCAGGATCATTAGGGATGAATCTACCTGTGTCTTGTTGAAACCAAGCGGACTTTGCAGATTCTCGCAAAGCCACATGTCTACTGACCTCTCTTTCGCACGTTAAGATACTCTCAAATGCTCTGGGATGTCTTAGATTTCAACCAATATTATCTTCGTGGAGACTTACTTCATCACTGGATTACTCTCCAAAGTAAGAAGTCTTTGGGCTGGCTTTAGTATTACTAACCCAACAACACGCAGCCTCCTAGTAATGGAGCAAGTCAAACACCTCAACGAAATTCACCCAATTTTCAGTACTGAGGTATTTCACTAGCAACACAGTATGGAAAATGCATGACAGTCTCTTATCTGTTAGCAAACTTCACAACAGAAGGCAGTTTTTGCTCTTTACTTGTAGTTCAGCTCCAGCAGCAGGTCTCCATCCAGCCCGGTTACAACACCGACTTCAACAGAGCCGCTTCCATCTTCCCCTGCAGTTTCCTACCAACATGCCTCCGCTCTAGCCATACACACAGGTGAGAAAACACTTTACTCTTTCTCCAGAGATTGCCAGAAAGGCTTCTTCGCTGCAAGGTTGAGTGGGAACTGGGGTGCCTGCCCCCAAGAATAGGATTAAGACCCCAAACTTGCATCATCATATTAAGTCATCATTTGTTTCTAATAGCTGCTAAGTCTTGCTAACAGCCTACAGCTGGAGAGACCCAACACCCTGCTTCTAAAAATCCGTGGGTTTTCAAACACCTTTGGCCCCTACTCAAATCCTATAATGTATGAACACACACACACAGACACTGTAAGAAATGGCTAAATCCTTCCAACCTGCAAATTCCTCAGCCAGACCACGTGAATAGTTCAGGACCATCCCCAGCATCTCCTCCGGAGAATACTGTATCATCCTACAAGAAACAGACAGGAAAGAAAATTACCACAACAACAGAGTCAGCCGTAGAAGCCTGGTAGCCAAAGTCCCACCCACAAGGAACCCAGAAACAGCCCCTTACTGGGAGAGCTTGAAGACAACGGTCTGCCTTTTCTCATCCTTCACCAGTTCGTGCTCTGGGAATCGGGAGCGGTACAGCGCCACGTGGGGGTTATCGATTCGCTTACCCAGCAGATCCTGAAAGTATCTGAATGCCACCTTGGGGGTCCTTATGGACTGCAGAAAGAAAAAGCACATCGCCCAGCTGCATTTCTTCAGCTTTGCCGTTGCCAAACCAACCTCTCCCACGCTATGCGGTGAAGAGCTCTTGTTATGGGAATTAGGGGCGCAAGACAGAGAGCCGGTACAGAGAGCCAGTAACACACCAAAGAGACGAGAAGTACAGGACAAGAAATAACACTCCCTAGCTTAGATATTTATGACTAGGGACCCAGCAGTGGGAACGTATATTCTGCATACAGGAACCGCAGCTGGCACAGCGAGTAACAAGGACTCTTACCATTCCTAGTGCGCTATCACCGAAGAGACGCTCGTTCTCCTTCAAAGAAACAGCCACGGGCGTTTTCCTTCGTGACTCCCTGCGTAGAAAGAGAGAAATAAACCAGTCGAAACAAGTGAACGTTCAATACAAAGTCCCTAGCGAGGAAGGCGCCGTTTCCATTTCAGAAAGACTAAGGGAAGGCGCTCGGATTCCACCTACGGAGAGGAAGGCCAGCCTCCGTTCACCTGAAGGGCTGCAATAGCAGCGTCTCCCTTCGGAGCTTTCGTACCTCCCGACGTTCCTCGTGACACGGGCAAATAACCTGCTTTGCCAAAACCCAGACAGACGCCTTTCAAATTCACAGTTGAAGCTGTGGCGGGCAGATCATTGTTTTCCCCATGGCACATGAGAGCTTAATGAGAAGCGACTCATTTCTGCTCCAATTCACACATTAGCGCGCCAAGGTGAGTATTTCACTACGACAACTACAAAGCGCCTTCAAGTTGTCCCTAAGCTTGGCGCACGCTACCCGCTTCCCGACGCCTCGTAACACGTTATCGATTCTCTAACATAAGGCTACAACAAAACGACTTGCCGGGAAGAAGAAAGGCTCACGGGTAGCTTTCTGGAACATGCCGCTTCGTACTTAGACAAGCCTCGCTTTATTTTTGCTTTCCTCCGCCAGCGAGCAAAGCGAGACAGCTCCCTCCTTCTATCAACGACTGCCAAGTTTCAGGGAGCTGGGTGAAGAATCCCTTTGTTCTCCCCCAGTCTAGACTCCCAGAAGACGAGGCTGTGCTTGACCGTACATCCTCTCCCAGATGCAGCTTTTTCATTCCACATCTCTGGGTCGGGCTGCAGTGACAGCAGCCAAGCGAAGGGAGAGCTGTATTTGCTACACAAACGACTACGGGCTCTGAACGGCCGCGGCAAAACAAACCCACCTCCGGGTTCCCTTACGGAGAACTGAGAATCAGGCCCCTTAACCGGACGGGCAAGAGCACGATGCCCTTCCACCGTCGAACCGCAACGTATTCCGAATCGCACGGGCTCGCGGTCGCTTGCTTAAAAGGGCCCCGAAGTGCGACCAAGCACCCCTGGAGAAAGGCTAAAGTCTGAAGCGCTGCCCTGGGCGATCCTCCATCGTGGCTCGCTGTGGCGGGAAGCAAGGCAGCAGAGCCTGACGCAGAGGAACGGCGCTCGCCGGGCCCTCGTTGCCCTGGGCCCTCGTCGCCCTGGGCCCTCGCCTCCTCACGGCGACGGCAAAACAGAGACCCCACACCGCACCGGGGGGGGGGGGGGGGGGGGGGGGGAGCTGCTGCTTACTTATTCAGGACGATCTCCATCGGCACCCCGGGCTTGACGATGGCGATCTTCATCGATTCGCTGCCCACGTCCACCGACATCACCGCCACCGACCCTGCAGCACGCGAGGAAAGGAAACGACCGCCGGTGAGAACCCAGGCCGCAGGAGACCGAGCTCCTGCCCGGCGCCCAGCGGCCTGCGGCGGGGCACGAAGCCGGGCGGGCCGCTCGGAGGGGGGCCGCGGCCGGCCTGGCGCTGCGAGCGCCCCGGCCCGGGCAGCCCAGGGGGGAAGGAAGGGCCCGGGAGCGCGCCCGCGCCGCACGTACCCGCGCCGGGCAGGAGACAGCAGAGCAGCAGCCAGGCCAGCGCCCAGCCGGGCCCCCTCGCCGTCCTCGCCGCCATGCTCGCCGCCCTCCCGGCCCGGCCCGGCCCGCCGGCAGGTGCTGCGGCGGCGGCCCCGGCGTCTCGCGCAACCCCCGGCCCGGACGCGGCGGCAGCTCATTGGCGCGGCCGCCAGCGCCGGGCCCCCGCGCGCCAATCCCGGCAGCCGGCGCGCCCCCATTGGGCCACGTCGGGGGCAAGCCGGAAGCGGGCACGACGGGAGCTTCGCTCCCATTGGCCGGGGGCGCCGGGGCCGGGCAACGAACGGGGGCGGGCGGGGCGAGCGGGGGGGGCGTCATACGCAGGCGTGCGTGCGCGCGCAACCGCACAGCAACGGGGCCACGTGCGGCCCGCCTGTGTTGCGCCCGCGCCCCCTGGCGGCTGAGAGGCGCCTCGCTGCCACCGGGCCCCGCCTCTGCCCCGAGCCCCGCCCCGCCCCTGCCCCGGGCCCCCCCTCTGCTCCGGGCCCGTCCCGCCCCATCCCCGAGCTTCACCCTTGCCCCGGGCCCCGCCTCTGCCCCAGGCACCGCCCTGCCCCTGCCCCGAGCCCCGCCTCTGCTCCGGCCCATCCCGCACCATCTCTGGGCCCCGCCCCTTGCCCGGGTCCGCCCCTGCCCCGAGCCCCGCCGCTGCTCCGGGCCCGGCCCGCCCCATCTCCGGGCCCCGCCCCTGCCCCCGCCCCGCCCCTGCCTCGAGCCCCGCCTCTGCTACAGGCCCGTCCCGCCCCATCGCCGAGCTCCACCCCTGCCCCGGGCCCCGCCTCCGCCCCGGGCCCCGCCCCTTGTCTAGAGGGAGGAGGGACGAGTGTGGTGGTGTCAAACGTACACGTGTGCGCGCCCCCTGGCGGCTGGAAAGCACCTCGCCGCGGCCCCGCCCCTGCGCCGGGCCCCGCCCCGCCCCTTCCCCGAGCCCCGCCTCTGCTCCGGCCCACCGCGCCCCATCCCCGAGCCCCGCCCCTTCCCTGGGTCCCGCCCCTTCCCCGAGCCTCTGCCCCAGGCCCCGCTCCTTCTCTAGGAGCAGAAGGGGCGGTGCATGGTGGCGTCATAGCTGCACGTGTGCGCGCCCCCTGGATGCCGGAAAGCGCCTCGCTGAGGCCCCGCCCCCGCCCTTGCCCCGAGCCCCGCCTCCTCCCCTGGCCCCGCCCCATCATTGGGCCCCGCCTCTTCCCCTGGCCCCGCCCTCTCCCGGGCCCAGCCTCTGCTCCTTCCCCTGGCCCCGCCTATGCTCCGGGCCGGCCCCGCCCCATCCCCCAGCTCCACCCCTGCCCCAGGCCCCGCCTCTGCCCCGGACCCCGCTCCTTCTCTAGGAGCAGGAGGGGCGTGCGTCGTAACGTCATACGTAAGCGTGTGCGCAGCCCCGGCGGCTGGGAAGCGCCTCGCCTCGCCGCGGCCCCGCCCCTGCCCCCGGCCCCGCCCCTGCCCACCCCATCCCCGGGCCCCGCCCCATCCCCGAGCCTCTGGCCCAGGCTCCGCCTCTCCCCCAGGCCCCGCCCCTTGTCTAGAGGAAGGAGGGGCGTGCGTGGTGGTATCACACGTACGCGTGTGCGCGTCCCCTGGCTGCTAGGAAGCACCCCGCCCCATCCCCGAGCCCCGCCTCTGCTCCTTCCCCTGGCCCCGCCCCCTGCCGGGCCCCGCCTATGCGCCGGGCCCGCCCCGCCTCTGCTCCTTCCCCTGGCCCCGCCCCCTGCCGGGCCCCGCCTATGCTCCGGGCCCGCCCCGCCTCTGCTCCTTCCCCTGGCCCCGCCCCCTGCCGGGCCCCGCCTATGCTCCGGGCCCGCCCCGCCTCTGCTCCTTCCCCTGGCCCCGCACCCTGCCGGGCCCCGCCTATGCTCCGGGCCCGCCCCGCCCCCCAGGTCCACCCCTGCCCCAAGCCCCGCCTCTGCCCCGGACCCCGCTCCTTCTCTAGGAACAGGAGGGGCGTGCGTGGTGGCGTCACACCTACCCGCGTGCGCGGCCCCGGCGGCTGGGAAGCGCCTCGCCGCGGCCCCGCCCCTTCCCCGGCCCCGCCCCTGCTCCGGGGCCCGCCCCATCCCCGAGCCTCTGGCCCGGGCCCCGCCCCCGGCCCCGCCCCCGGCAGAAAGCGGCGGGCAGCGGCAGGGCTTTGGCAGCTTTTTACGTTTCAGCGCTTCGCCCCGCTCCCCCTCGCTTTTGTTTTTAAAAAGTCAACGTAAAAAAAAAAAAAAAAAAAAAAGAACATCATGGCCTGCTCATCCTCGGCTGAGCAGGCCACGCTGGGTGAGGCATCGCCTGAGGCACGGCACGGCACGGCTCCACCGCCGCGGCACACGTGGCCCTCGGCACGGGGCGCAGGAGGGACCGCGGCACCCCAGGAGATCCTCCCGGCTCAGGAGTCCGACAGGCTGGCGGCTCTGGGGTGCGCAGCACCCTCCCTGCCTCAGTTCATGAACTGGGTGTACCCCTCTGCCCCGGTGACAATGACGTCCATCCAGATGCGCATGGCCTCGGCCGAGGGTGCCACCATGTAGTAGAGGCGGTCGTGGGTCTTGACGCAGAAGGTGAGCGCGGGGTTAGGGCTCTGGGGAGGAGAGGAGGACAGGGTCAGCTCAGATGCCCCCTCCGTGCCCCCCTTCGCCCTCCCCCGCAAGGCTCAGCACCGGGGTCCCGCTGCCGGCACCCCGAGGAGCTGGTGCCATTAGGGGCCACGGACCGCTCTGGCCGGTGCAGACCTCCACGGCCCTCCTGCTTGCGCGGCAGAGGGTAACGCGGGGGGATGGCGATGCTGGGGGGTCCCGGCGGACACTGGGGCAAGCTGCAGTGCCCGGCTCTCACCTTCGCCGCGCTGCGGAGGTGGTCATAGTAAACCTCTTCGATGGCTTGGAAGTAGATGACACCCTTCAGCTTTGTCTCGTGTTTATCTGCCCGAGAGAAGGCACCGGTGTCGACCGCGGCGCTGCGGGCGATGGCACGGGGAGGGGGCGATGGCATGGGGCAGCGCAGGGACTCACCCACGTAGTAGGAGAGGGTGCGCTTCATGCGGTCGAAGACAAACCAGCGCTTCTTCCAAGACTTGATTTTGCCGCCCATCTTGACCAGGTAGCCCTTGCACATCTTCTCCGTCAGGATGACGTGGTAGCAGGTGTCCACGCTGTGGCCCGAGGACTCGATGTGCAGCCGCAGGTCGAAATCCTCCTTGCGGATGGGGAGGTACCGCGTCAGGGGACGAGCCTGGAAAAGCAACGCAGCCCTGCAAAGCCGGCCACCGTGGCGAGAGCCACACCTTGTGCCGGGACCCCGGGACACCGGCGGGGAGCTGGGTCTGCCTCGCCGGCCAGGCTGGCAGAGGGGACCCCGCACCTGCGAGAAGTGCTTCTCCCGCAGCTTGACCTCCTTCTCCACCAGCTTCTGCCGCCGCACGGTCTCGTCCTGCAGCCGGCGTTCCAGCTGCTCCCGGCGCCGGCGCTCATCCTCCAGCGCCTGCCGCCGCAGCTCCATCTCCCGCTCCTGCCGGCACGCGCGGACGCTCAGCCCCGGGAATCGGGGCCCCGCTCCCCGGCTGGCTGCGGCGCCAGTGCCCCCACTCACCCGGGACTCCATGAGCCGCGACTTCTCCGCGTGTGCCTCCTTCAACATCTTCTCCATCTCCTCGATCTTCCCCACCTCCATCCCACTGGCACTGCAAGACAGCCGCAGCTGCCATCCCAGGGGGAAGGACCTCGAGCCAGCGGCGTGGCCAGCAGAGCGGGCCGTCCCTCCGGCCATGGCAGCCGGCCCTGGGGTTACCTGGAGATGTTGTCGGGCGAGCAGGCAGAGTTGTTGCCGGTGGAGATGCTGGTCTCCATGCTGTCCGAGCTCTCCAGGCTGAGGGTGTCGTACGCATGGTCCAGCTCCTCGGCCCGGGGCCCGACGCCATGGGGACGGTGGTGGTGGAGGACGGAGTGATGCACGAGCGGGGGGAAGGCGGTGGGGAAAGGGGGCTGCCCGCGCAGGGCTTCCCACTGCGACTGAGCCTCAGCGGCCGCTTTCTGCTTCAGCTCCGCCAGCCGCCGCTTCTGCTCCTCGATCACCTGCTGACCTGTGCCACGGGAAGAAGAGGACGACGACTGAGCGCGCCGTGCTCAGAGCCGCACCGGGGTGGGTGAGGGGACAGCGCAGGTGGGAGAAGATGCTGCAGGCACTGCTGGAGCTGGGCAGGGACGGTGGGTGCGGAGGCGGGAGCCGCCATCACAACTCCCTGGCCAGCACGGCAAGCAGGAGGAGGGGGCCCGGGCAGCCAAGGGGGGGCACATGCGCCAGGCTGGCAGGAGCAGGCTGGGCAAAGCATTAGTGGGTTAGGGATGCAGAGGGTTGTTCCGAAGCGGACGCCGAGAGGCACCCGGGTTCCTGGGCTGGTCATGCCCCTCCTACGCATGGCAGAAGGTGCCAGCAAACAGCCATGCTGCTGCCTCCGGGCTGCTCTAGGCAGTCCAAGCCGCCCCGCGTCTCTACCTGGTAGATCGCCCGGCTGCAAGGGCCCTGCTGGGAGCGGCTCGGCTGGAGACACGCCGTCGGGCGGAGGGGTCGGGAGGGAGAGAGGGGGGGAAAGCGAGAGACCGTGAGAGAGGCACCGCGTCCCGCGGGAGCACCACCACTGCCGCCCTCGGCCCGGCTCCCTTCTCCATCGCCCGAGCGGCAGCGGGGGAAGTGTCTCCCAAAGTCCCGCCGCCCCGCAGAGCCGGGACGCGGAGCCGGAGCTTACCCTTCTGCTGCAGGGCCAGCTGGCGCTTGGTCTCGATGTCTTGCAGCGTGGCCGCCAGGTTGCGGGGCAGGCTGCCCGCCGGGCTCGGGGGGCCCTGGGCAGGACAGCAGGTGGTCAGCTGCGGGGACGGGGACGGGGGCTGGCACCCGGTGCGCAGGAGCCGTGGCCGGGGCGTCCAGGGCCGCGCGATGCCCGGCTCCCCCCGGCAGCCGTACCTTGGGCGAGGGGCTGCGCCCCAGCACGGAGAGGTTGAGCTGCGAAGACGAGGGGGTCCCGCTCTTCATCCCGGGGGCGAGGGCACCAGCGTCGCCCTCTGTTTTGGCACGATAGACCTGGGCAGAGAGACACGGAGGTGAGGGGGGCACCGTCGGCGGGGCTGAGCATCCCCTCCCCAGACCCTGCCCCGGTGTCGGTGCCGTCTTGGCAGGGGTGCAGGCAGGAGGAGGCAGCGGCTGCCCACCCCAGGCATGCTGCCCGCTGCGGGTCTGCTCTGCCCCTGCCCGCTGCGGCAGCCGGGTGCCCGGCAGCACCCAGGGTGCGGAACCGGCAGGAATGTCCCCACGCTCCCCGCTCCTGCCGCGGCCGGCAGCCCCGAAGCCTGAGCCCCAGCAGCAGGGAGCCGGGATTACCTGGAGAGGCTTGTGAGAGGAGTGAGCTTTAGCTGGAAGCGGAGGAGGGGAAGAAGGAGGAGAGACAGAGGAGGAGGAGGTCTCAAAGCCAGCCATGACCTCCTGGTACCACTTCTCTAAATCAAGAGCCGGGAGCCACACGGGGCCCCCCGGCAGCCGCTGCTCCATCTGGAGAGAGACGCCGCGTGAGAAAGGAAGGTGGGCGAAATGCAGCGAGAGGGACAGACGCACAGAGACAGAGAGGTCGGAGCATCCCTGCCTGCGCCTGCATCGCCCCCCAGAACGGGACCTGCGCACCCCCGGGGAGAGCGCGGGGGCAGAGGGAGGGAAACGGGGCACGAACCTCTGCAGAGACGGAGGGAGAAGAGAGAGATGGAAGAGGAGGAGGAGGAGGAGCAGCGCAGCCTGAGGACGAAGGAGCTGGAGGGGCGCAGCCCAGCGGGGAAGCGGCAGGAGCGCGGAGGCCGCCCAGGAGGCCCGAGAGCTGCTCAACGGTCACGTACTGGGCAGAGAGAAGCAGATTAAACCGGGAGAAGAGGCTCCGAGCAAGGGCAAGCAGGCACAGGGGAACGAGCAGGTGGCTCCAGCCCCCAAAAGAGGGTGCCACGTCCCCAGGAGGAAGGGCAGCTAGTGCTGCCCGCCGCCCCGGCGCTGGGCACCGGGCCAGGTCCCCACCTGCTCTGCGTCCTCCTCGCCCGGGACCGGCGGCCAGGATGGGGTCCGACAGGCAAAGGGCCGCCCTCCCACCCTGCTGGGCACCCGCTCTGCTCCCCAGCCCCGCCGCCCCAGAGGGCAAAGCCCGTCCGGAGCAGGTGGCAAGCGCTCCCCGGCAAGGAGACCGGGCAGCTCCAGCCTCTGCTCCCTGCTCAGCTGCAGCCAGACGAGCTCCCCAGCCCAAGAGAGGGGTGGGCTCCGAGCAGGGCACCCGGGGAGGCCGCGTGGCCTGCGGCATTCTGCCTGCCCGGGACGCGGCGGGCAACCCAAGGGAGCAAACCCGAGCGTGCTCTGGAGCGGGTACCTCGTCGGCTGCGGGAGGTACAGCAAGCAAGAAAGAGCGCTGAGCGGCAGCAGGGGCAGCAGCAGAAGCTTTAGTGTCCGGGCTGGGGCCGTGCGCATTGCTGCAGAACCTGAAAACGTCAGACAGCCTCATGTACTCCTAGAAATCCACAGCGGAGGAGAAGGAGGAGAGTTAGACCCATGCGCTGGCATCACGGCGCCGACTGCAAAGCGGGAGCGAATCTCCCCGCGTGCGCGTGCCCCGCCGCCGCCTGCCCGGCCCTTCCCTGCCTCGCTGCCCTCCCTGCCTGCGGCCGCCTCGGTGCACGAGCCACAAGCCCTCCCCGGTGCGACAGCACCGGATGAGGCACCTCGAGCTGCTCCAAGCCGGCTTAAAATCCACTTCCTCACCCTTTCTGAACCAAACATGCTAAAGCCGGGGATTTGCTCCTTTTTTTGGGGAAGCCAGGCTAGCAGGACCCTACAGGATGCTGTGAGGAGGTGCCAAGCCGGCGGGTAAGTGGTGGGCGAGGGGGAAAGCACAGGGATGCCTGTGCCACACGGCGCCGCGCCGGGGTTAAACCGAGGGCGGCAGTGGGAGCCAGGACGCTCGGCGGGCTCAGGAGAGCACCTGAAATCGGGGTCTGAGCGTTAACGAGCGCAGCCACCGGAGAGCTAAATGCGAAATGCCCCAGCTGTGCCACCTCAGCGTGCTGCTGCGGGCACGTCCCGCTGCCCGAAGGCGACGTTAGTCCGCGTAAGGGGTCTGGCGGCGGCTCAGCCGAGGAGGGGGCAAGCGGGCAAGCTCGTGCAGTTAGTTCCATTACCTCTTGTGCCTTGGGGCAGGAGCGGGCGGCGGGAGAAGCTAAGGAGGCAGCTGCTGCTGGCAGGGGGCTCGGGGGCTTAGTTCCCTCCAACAGCTCATAAGGCTCAGAGATATGGAGGGTCTCCTGTTGGAGGGTAAAGATCAGGTAGGCGAGGCGGGCAGGGGCAGCAAGGCAGCAGCGGCAGGAGCCCCGCTGCGGGCAGGCGCAAGGCGACTCCGCCATCCTGCCCCTCTCCCCAGCAGCGGGTCGGGCGGCACCGCGGTCCCCGAGGGCATCGTGGCTCTGGCTCCCCGTTCAGAGCCACGAGCAGGGCGACGGGGCGACCCACTCGCACCTAAAAGCCTCGGGACGTGCATTGGAAGGAGCCCCCTGAACCGGCACCAAGACAGGCCCGTGCCAGCTCTCCGGCAAGGACGGGACCCCAGGCAGCGCCTGCCGCAGGTACTCCGCAGCCGCGCCAAGCCCTTCCCTCCCGGGCGCTCACAGCCCTCGCCAAGCTGCCTGCTAAAAGCCTGGACTGCTCCGGGGCTCCTGCAGCACCCGAGGAGCCTGGCAGGGGAGGTGCTGCTGCTCCCGAGCCCGGCTCTGTTGCATTTCCCTCGCTCCCAACCTGGCGATAGTCTCTGCCGCCCAGGGCGAGGCCCTGAGCGGCCGGGAGCACCCGGCTCCGGCCAGAAGGCGCTTGGCAGCACAGGAGCCGCTGCAGAGCGGAGCTTGCGGCGCACCAGGCTCGTCCCCGCTGGCGACAGCGGCTCGGGGCGGCAGGAGAGCAGCCCTAGGGACCGTACCCCCCTCTCCCCACTTACCTCTCTGAGTGCTGAGGACATTTTGGGGAAGCTCCTGCCGCCTGTGACGAGGTGGTATCGCCTCTCCAGAGACACGAGCTTCTCCTTCTCCTGAGCGCAGGGTGACGGCGAGAGCAGAGGCAGCTGATGGTTACTGGCACCCCACGGCCAGGCCCCCCCCCGAGCTCACCCCGACTGCCAGCGCCTCGGCAAGAGCCGGCGCGATCTTGTCCCCTGCCTCGGGCAGCCCCAGGGTCGGGGAGCGCACGTGGACCCCCCGCTTGCTGCATTACCTTCTGCAGGAGCTGCAGGATGCCGTTCCTCTCCCTGGCCAGGCGCTCGGCCTCCTGGGCGCTCTGCAGCCGGATCTGGGCAGCCTGGGCGTCCAGGGCGGCCACCCGCTCCTGGGGAGCAGGCGGCGGGGATGAGCCGGCTGCCGGCGAGCCGCGGGGCTCGGCCGGGGCTGCGGGGCGCAGCCCAGCCGTGCCGGACCCGCTGCCCCCCTCGGTCCCTACCTTCCTGCGGGCGATGCTGCGGTGGCACTCGGCCCGGCTCTGCAGGAGCTGCTGGCCCCGCGCCTCGCGCTCCTCCTCGAGGCGGCTCTCCCGCTCCAGCTGCTGGAACTCCAGGTCCTCAAACAGCTTGGCCTCCGTCTCCAGCGCCTCCGCCTCCTTCAGACACACAAGGGCACAGCGGGTCACTCCCTCTGGACAGGCACCTCCGCGTCCCGCGGGCAGGTCTCCCGCAGCGAAACCTCCTGCCGTGCCCCCGTGTCCTGCTGGTGCTGGCCGGGAGCGGGAAGCCGTGGCAAAGCCTGTCCCCGGCGCCCTGTGCGGCGGGCAGGCAGCTTTCCCTCCTGCTCAGCACAAGCAACGCGGGAGACGCCAGCAACCTCTGCCCGGCTGGAGAAGGCGATGGAGGCACCGGGCACCGGCCAGGTCAGAGCCGTCACCCCTGTGAGACAAGGAGCTCGCTGCGGCCGGGGGCTTCACCCAGCCCTCCGAGACTAGCTGCCCCCGTGGAACCGCGTCCGGGCCGGCGCCGTGCCCTGCCGGGTGGCAAAACACCGTGCGCTGGCGTAACCACCAACATGCGGCCCCGCATCACCAAGCTGACGGGCGGCAGAGCCCCTACGGACGAGCACCGTGCCGGACAAACGCCTGCGCGTCCTCCCAGCCTTCAAGCACCGACAGCAACGGTAGCGCTCAGCTCGGGGTCTGCCGGTGCCGCCCCGGCAGCAATTGCCCCGCGCTCCCCACGGGGACGCGTTTCACCCTGCTCGGGAGCAGGGCAGCCGTCGCTCTCGTGGCGTGGCGCAGCATCACCAGCACGGTGGCTACCGAGGGCTCCCGTGCACCAGGACCGCCCCATTGCCGTCCCTGCCCGCCGCATGCCAGGACCCGCATCCAGCACGGGGGTGCCTGCCCCACGCAGGCTGCGGCACGGAGGGTTTATCTGCACAGTGAGGGCCGGGCAGGCGCCGACCGCGGGCTGGGGAAGGTCAGCCACTACCGGAAAATACCAGATAATGGGAAAAAAATGCTGCGGACCGGCAGTAACATAAACCGACGGCACTGTGTAAATAAACGCTCGTGGGAAAGAGCTGGAACCGGACACAGGAGGACCCAGTGGTCCCCGAGGCTCCCCAGCCTGCCCTCCTCTGCAGGGCAGGATCCGTGCTCGCGCCCTGCCCGGTCGGCGGCGGGGAGCAGCCCACGCTCTGCCGAGCCAGCACCGCGTCCCGGGCCCGGGCGAGCGGCAAGCTTACCAGGACAGCGGTGCCCGGCGCCAGCCGCCTCCAGCCCGGGTGCGACGCTCCCAGTGCGGCCCCGGCTGGTGGGGAAGAGCTGGCCTAAGCTGGAGCGGAGGGAGGTGGGCCATGGTCCGGGAGGGGTGAGGGGGAGACACTGACCCTTCGCATCTGCTCCCGCAACTGCTCCTGCATTGACTCGGGGCACTTATCAAGGTGGCTCTTCGACTCATGGTAAAGCGCCCGGAGTTGCTCTAGCTCCTTCCTTTCAGCATCAACCTTTGCCCTTTCCTGAATCGGGGGAGAATGAGACAAAACAAAAAAAAAAAAAAAAGAAAAGAAAAAGGGGCGGGGGGGTGGGGGAAGAAAAGAGAGAGAAAACACACTTCTCAAATCCGCGCCATGCAGAAGCTGCAGAGTTAAAGAGGGGGTCAGCTGGAAGAAGGGGGGGCTCGCGGAGAGGAGCACCGCAGTATCTACGGAGGGGTCGAGAGAGCAGCAGCCACGGGGACCCGGGCTGGGCGGTGTTAGAGGGTTACGGCCAGCCCTTGGCCTCAGCCGCGCGTTTCCATGCCGAAAGCCCACTTCTGGGCAGCGAAAAGATCGATGCTCGCAGCACGGATGAAGTCATCCCCATCCTGCGAACGGCTGCACCACACGCAGCTTCTGAGCGACCGCTAACTAGCTTCGGGACTCGACACTCACCGTCAGGACGCTGCCAAGTAAGCACAGCAGGTCCTGCACGCAGGCTGAGGGACCGCGGACCACCCCTCTCCGTCGGAAGGAGAGGGCTGCCTGCGGGACGGTCGCGTCAACGGGAGACTGAGGGGCAACCCTGCTGCTGATGCTGCTCAGGCTGCGCCGAGCCGGCGGCAGAGCAACTTGCTCCTGGCCCCGGGAAGAGGGGGAAGCGTCCCCAACCCTTCCTCCCACGGCCGCAGGAGCAGCGCGACGGAGGCCGGCGACATGGGGCTGGCGTAGGGGATCACCTCCCGCAGGTCTGGCAGCCCCACGCGGGGGGCCAGGCGTCGGGGAACGCACGCTGCCAGAAATCCCGCTCCACGCTGCGGCGGCGCGGAGACACGGGGATCCGTGCGCAGGGACACGGGGGGACGCGCCGTGGGGGAGACAGGGCTGGCACAGACGGGCGCCCCGGGACAGGGGCTGCAGGGTGCCCGGGGGCTCCCGGGCGTGCAGAGATGTCAGAGGTGATGGCAGACTTCAGAGCAGGCACCGTTAGTGCAATTAGTGCAGGCTGGTTAGGAAAGCGGGCGGTTAGGTCAGCAGAGAGGTTGGGGGGGGGGATTTCCCTGTGCTCCTCTCCTGGCTCTGCACGAGGCAGCCCCTGGCTAGAGAAGATGCCTGCAAAGAGCTGGAAGACCAAAACCAGAACAAAAACCCCAAACGCCGTGGGGACACGGCTGGCAGGCGCAGATGGCAGCTCCGCCTGGCCACGGGCAGCCAAACAGCCCGGGCACCTCCGGCCACGGGGCCGGCCAGACCCCCAGGGACGCTGGTGCTGCATCACGGCGGCACAGAGCCGCCGGCGGGACCCGGGCATAGGCTGCATGGGGACGCTGGCCTCAGGCAACGGGGAGCCAGGTCCCAGAGGCTCGCCCGCCACGGAGCAGCTCGCCCAGGGCCATGTCACGCTGCCCGCAAGGCTGCGGGACAGCCGGCAACCAGCAGCTGGGATGAGCATGCCACGCGCACGGCGGCACGGGTGCCTTCGGGCACGGCTGGCAGATCACGGCAGCAACTGCACCAAAGACGAGTCCAGGGGAAGGGGGCCGGGACCCCCTCCTCGGCCACCGAGCCAAGTGAAACACCCGCAGCGATTTCCCGGCCACCTCCAGCAAGCTGAATGCTACAGTGGCGGCCGCCATCACACGTGAAGACGCCCCGACGGGCAGCAGCGCGGGGGGACTCGCTGCAAGGCACAGCCCCCCGGCAAGGGCAGGGAGCGCCGAGGCCCCCACCCAGGGTCGGTGCTGCCCGCTGCAGGCAGCAGCCGTCCGGGAAAGCCCCGCGCCACAGAGCCTCCCTGCAAGACCCCACCGGCGCGACGGACGGCGGCCGAAACGCACCCCAAGTGTCAGCCCTGCCCTCCTCCGGCAGGGCTGTGGGACCAGTCCCGGGCAGACAGACAGACAGACCGACCGCCCCACGACGCAAACCCAGAGGTGATGCTCCTCAATGCCTCCGCAGAGCCCGGGGACAGCAGAACGCGTCCCCAGGGGAAGGCCGCGGCACGGGGCACCACGGCACCGGCCGCGAGCACCGGGGTGGGCATGGCACAGCCCGCGCCGGGGCTCACCTTGTCCCGCTCCTTCCGGATGCTGGCGTCCAGGCTGGAGAGCTTCTCCTGCAGCTGCTGCACCGCCTCCTGCTCCTGCCGCAGCCGCGCCGCCTCCGACTCCCGCTCGCCCTGCAGCAGCGCCCGCTCCATCTCCGCCTGGACGGGCACGGCCGCGTCAGGATGGCTGCCTCACCCGCATCCGGCTCACACCCACAGGATCGGGCGCTGGCTGGCAAGGGCAGCGAGCCACAGGGGACCCGGCAGCGCGCCCCGTCCCCTCACCTCTCGCGATGTCTCCTGCAGCTGCTGCTCCAGCTCCTTGACGCGGCCTTTCAGCTGGTCCAGGCGGCCGAGGACGCTGGCGCGCTCCTCCTCCAGCCGCTGCGCCTCCTTGGCACGGGGGCCCGCCAGCTCCTCGTGCTGCGGAGAAGGCAGGTCGGCACGGCACGGCATGGCGCAGCGCGGCGTGGCGCAGCACGGCACGGCCGTCCCCTCACCTCGTGGTGGGTGCTCTCAGTGCTGCTGCACTCCTCCTTCAGGTTCTCCTCGTCCGACCTGTCCAGGCTCTCCCTCTGCCGCAGCTCCTTGGCAGCACGGCCCACAGCCACGGCACCCCTGGGCACCCGCTGGCCAGCATCCGCGTCCCCAGCCAGGAGCCGGTGCAAGTCGCCCGGCTCGGTGCCGTCCGTCTTGGTGTACTCGGCACACAGATTCAGGATGGTCTCCAGGCGCTGCCGCTCCTGCGGGGAAGAACGGTCAGCGCGGCGTCCACCCCGGCACACGTTGCCGCCGGAGCCCGCAGGACCCCGTGCCGATGGCAGGCGCCGGGATGCGGGCTCACTCCTCGCCCTGCCCGCACGCTGGGACGGGCTGGGGACATTGCAAGGCCCAATGCAGCCCGCCCCGACCCCACGCCGGAGCCAGGCATGCAACGCGCCGGGAGCTGGAGACGGACTAATTACAGGCGGCAGCGCTGGCCTCCAAGCGCCTCCGCTATTTCCAGGCAGTGACTCAGGCCGCCCGCGCCGGGCGTGAGTCAGGGCTGAGCAGACCGGGCTCCAGCGGCACAGCTCCCGGCACCGGCAGACGCACGGGGCAAACCCCACCCAGGCAGCTGCTGGCTCTATAAAAACTCCGTCCACCCTAAATTTAGACGCAGCGCCCACAAAGCCGCAGCACCGTCGCTGGCAGACGCGGCCCTGGCAGGCTGGACGAGACGTGGACGGCTTTGCAAAGCCGGGGGCACCGCAATTTCAGCCGGCAGCCCCGCAGAGCCGTGCCGACCCCGCGCGTTTCCCCGGGCTGCTGCGAGCCGGGGGCTTTGTGCTCCCGCAGAGCTGCCGCGCACCGACGGCCGCTCCTGGCCCTAATCCCCCCAGATAAGCCGGCAGCTGTGGCAAATCCCCGAGAGACAAGGGCCGGGTTTTAAAGCGGCAAAAGCCGAAAGGCGTTTGCAAAGAGGGCGTCCCATGCTCGAACACGGCCCCCCGGCCCCGGGTCTCACCAGGCGCTCCATCTCCTGCTCCCGCACCCGCTCCTGCCGCTGCCGCCGGTGGTACTCCAGCAGCTCATCCTCGTTGTCGCTGATCTCGGTGATGCTGTTCTTGCGCTCCCGGGGCCCCGCCGGCGGCCGCGGGTCCCCCAAGGGCTTCCTGGGGGCACGGGGGCTCTGCCGGGGCGAGGGCACAGCCGGAGAGCCCGGCCCATAAGCCGGGCTCAGGCAGGTGCCGAAGCTGGGGCGGCGTTGGGGGGTCTCCGCCGGCAGCGGGGGCGAGGGGCTCCCGGTGCCCCGTGGCTCCTCCAGGCCCCTGCGCCTGGCGCGGGGGCTGCCGGGCACCTCCCTGCCCAGCCGGGGCTGCGGGGAGGGGGCGTCGGGGGCTGCCCGGGGGCTGGCGGCCCGGCGTGCCAAGGAGGGGCTCAGGGGGGGCAGCTCCCGCATGCTCTCCATGTTCCTCCGGGCTGCCCGTGGGCTCTCGGGGGGCTGCAGCCGGGCCTCCGGGACCACCCTAACTGCGGGCTGCCGGCCGGGGCCTGGGGGGTCCCGCGGCTCCCGAAAGGGGCTGGGGGGCCGCTCCTGCAGGGCTGCCCGCGGCCGCGGTGCCGCCCTGGGGGTCGGACGGGGGCTGCCTGCCCGGTGGTCCCCGAGCCTCTCGGCCGGCCAAGGCTCGCCGGGACCCCCGGCGGGGGGGGGGGGCGGGCGCTGGGGGGGTGGCTGCAGGGCATGGTTGTAGCTGGAGGAGCGGAGCGGGACGAGGGGGGGGACGGCCGGACCCTGCTCCTGGCTGCTGGGCGAGGGGCTGGTGTAGCTGCCGCTGCTGGCTGGGGAGGAGAGGGGGGAGAAGGGCGGGGAGGCGTTCTCGTAGCTGGAGCCCCCCGAGGTGGCCCCGGGGCTGGGCGGGGGGGACAGGAGGCAACGTCCACCCCCGTTCACCACGGGGGTGAGGGGGGACCGGCCGCGGGCGGGCGGCTTCTTGCCGCCGGGGGACGCCGGCTCCTCCAGCACCAGCGAGTCCATGATGTCCTGCAGGTCCTTCTCAATGGAGCTGACGAGGGAGCTGTGGCTGGGACACCCGCGCTCGGCCGGCTGGCGGCCACCGTTCACCAGGGCCTCGGGCTCTGCAGGGAGACACGGGAGCAGGCGTCGGCGCGGCGGGACCCCCCCACAGCCCCTACCCAGGCTGGGGTCCCACGGGGCAGCCCTGCATCACCCCTCCATGAGGCCCTGCGGAGCCAGCAGCGGGTCGCAGCTCCTCTCCCCCTCGCCCCGAGCTGCCTGCGTGCCGCCGCCACCATTTTCGCGCCGGCTGGGGAGCCGGGCCGGGGAGGAGGCCGGCGTCCCTCCGGCCCCATCGCCAGGGAGACAGAAACCCGATAGTGCAGCCCAGCCGCCTGCTCCCGACATCCCTGCGCTGCCGGAGGGTCCCGACCCCTCCCGGCCCCACTCCCTGGGGAGCAGATGCCCACGCCAGCCGCCGGCGACCACCCCACGCTCCGGCACCCCAGCGAGGGGGCAGAGACGCCACCACCAAAAGCCGCTGAGCGCAGACCCGCGGCACGTCCGGACCCACCGCCCCGTCGCCTGCAGCCTCCCCGCGCCCCCGGCTTGGGTGCCCCCTGCCCGGGCCGCCCCGTCCTCCCGGCGCAGCACCGATGTGCCTGTCACTCAGGGGACACGAGCTCATAGCGGCAGGCGCGGAGCCCGGCCAGGACGGCGTGCCACCCAGGCTGCGTCACCCCCTGGCACCCGGCAGCTCCCCCGCGGCGGCGGCCGGCAGCGCCTCTGCACCCAGAGAGATGAGCCGCAGCCCTGCCCCCGCAATCCCACCCGGGCCCGCGAGACAGAGAGGGACCGCGCGGGGCCCACGCGGGCAGCGGCCGCGGGACGCTCCACAGTGGCGGGATGCTCCGCTGTGGCCGCACCACCTCCCCGCGTCCCTCCTCCCGTCCCCCAGCTGCGGGGCGCGCTGCCTTCCCGGCACGCACGTGGCACGAGGAGGCTGCCAAGCTCCTCTCCCCGTGCCAGGGCGTGCCGGTCGGGGCAGGGAGAAGGACTGCCAGCCCAGGGACCGCTGCCGCGGGTTCGGACATCCCCGGGAGCCGGGCACAGCACTGGACCTCGGCGCAACCGCTCGTCCCGCCAGCCCCGCAGACAGGCAGACAAAGCAAGATAAGCAGCCGGTGAGACGGAGGACTGCAGCCGGGGAAACGGCCTTCGCAGCCTCCGCACGGCCACCCCAGCACGTAAACACCGGCTCCAAGGCAGCCGGGGAGGCCCCGCGCACCCTGCATCCCTGGCACGGGCCGACGGGGGATGGCTCTGCCGCGGCCAGGCTGGGCAGAGGTGGGAGCTGTGCCTCACCGCCCTCGCAACTACCCTTTTCCGAGGGGATATTAATCATTAACAAGCACCAGCGCCGCTGCCGTGCCGAGCCAACGGCCGGCACATCCGCGGCCGGGCGCGAGCCCCGCTCCCGGCCGCGGCAGCCCTGGCAGGACGGGGCCGGGAGAGCGTCGCGCGCCGGCGAGGCCGGCGGCGCGGGACAGGGGGTGCCCCCGCGCCCCCGCCGTTCCGCCTGGGACGAGGCGGGGTCACCTACTTGCTGGCAGCCCGTAGAGAGCCGCCGGGCTCCTGCCCCCCGCCGGGATCATGCTCTTCATCCACTTGGCCTCGGCAGGGTGGTTGAAGCGGAGGAAGGTGGCCTGGCCCAGGCAGATGGTGCACCCTGGGGAGAGAGGGGAGAGGGCTCAGCCGCCGGAGCGGTGCCAGAGAGAGGCGAGGCCGCAGCCGGTGCAGGCAGGCAGCCGGGCTCTGCCGGGCCCTACGGCGCGTCCCCAGGAGGGGAGCGGGCTCCCGCCGTCAGCAGAGGCTTAGGGAGCGGCTGAAAGCCGGGTCGCTCCCCGGCAGCTGCCGGCAGCACGTCGCAGGCACAGCTGGGGTCCCCGGCGGGGGCCGCGCTGCCGCGGGGGGGGCTGGCGCCGCTCCAGGCCTGCGCGGCCGCCAGCTGCGGACACGACAGCTCCCGTCCGCCGCCGCCGAGCGCCTCTGCTCGGCCCGGAGCAGCGGCCCTCTCGGGGCAAGGCTGCCGAGCGGCCTCCGGCGAGGACGGCGGCCCGGAAGGGGCGCGGGCCCGCGTGCCGCCCGCTCTCCCGCTGCCCGCCGTGCCGGGGAGCCGCGTGCCGGCGGCGGGGAGCAGCGGGCGGCTGGAAGGCTCCGTGCTGCAGACACGCCCCGCTTTGAAGCGCCTGCCAGGGCCCCGGGGAGAGGCTCGCTCTGCACCGACAGCCGCAGCCGAAAATCCCTGGCCGGAGGGGACGCGTTTTTCGGAGCAGGCCGGCGGCCGGGCGAGCGAGAGGCCGTGCGGACGAACGCCATCGCAGCCGCGAGGGCCCGGCTCCCCCGCCCCGGCGCCGGGGAGGGAAGGGGTCGCGCTCCCCGATACGGGCTGCCGCGGCACCCCGCCTCGGCCAGGGCACCCCGCCCGCCCGGTGCCCGGCGGCGAGGCCAGCGCCCGGCCCGGCCACGGCTCCCCCGCCTCGGGCCATCACCGACCTGCGCCCTCCCCGGGTGCCGGCCCGGAGGAGCCGCTGACCGCGCCGGCAAAGCGGGGCACCGGGCAGGGGACGGCGCAGGGGGCGGCAGCGGGGCTCCGCCACCCGCGGAGGGACGGCACAGCCCCGAGCCGCCGCCGCCCCCCCCCCCCCCCCCCCCCGCCGCGGACACGCGTGGCCCCGCCGCGCCGCCCGCACTCACCCCGCCGCCGCCGCCGCCCGGGCAGCGCCGCGCCCCGCCCCGGGGAGGAGCGGCGGGCGGGGACGGCGGGGGCCGGGCCTCACCCTGCCCCGCCGCCCGGGCGGAGGGTCCGCCCCGGGAGGGAGCCCCGGCTCCGCCCGCGCTCCCCGGCAGTGGCGGGGGGGACCGCGGGTGCCCCCCCGGCAGCGATGCCCGGGCCGGGCGGGTTGCTTCCGTCCTTCACCCCCCCTTCCCCAACTGGCTCCGCACCTCGACGGCCTTCTGGGACACGGGTGCGACGGCGGGGACCGGGCCCTGCCCGGCACCCTCCGGCCGGAGCCGCTTCCTCCCATGTCATGCACGGCGCAGCGCGGCAAAGCCAGCTCCCAGGCGGTGCCAGCACCCGCCACGTCCCCACCCCACGGCAAAGAGCATCCCCGTGGGGACGCGCAATCGCAGGACGGATCCGCAAACACCCCGACACCTGCGCACGCCCCGGGTCCTGCTGCGGAGGAGATCAGCCCACCCCTACCTTGGGTGAGGCGCGTGGGCCGCCGGAGCGGCACGCCGTCGATGGCGCAGGCGTTGCCGCAGGGGTGCAGGGTGAGCGTCCCCCGCACGTTCTCGATGTAGCAGTGCTGGGGTGCCAGGCCGGGACCCTGCAGGACGATGTCCCTCGCGGCCGTGCCGATGGTGGTCCGCCCTGCCGGCAGAGAGGGCGGCTCAGCGTCCCTGCCGCCGGCGTGCCCGTGGGGACCCGCCAGCAGCCAACACTCACCTTCCTCCAGGGGCAGGAGCGTGATGGCGGTGCTGAGCCGGCCGCTGCCCAGGCTTACCAAGTGCGGCTTCTCCGTCTGCACCTTCAGCCCCTTGCCCGTGTCGATCAGGTCCAGGGGGCTGTTCTGCAGGAGGAGAGAGGACGGATGCCGACAGCTCCCGTGGCTGCAACCCACTCCCCTGCGGAAATTTTCCCCCTGGGAAACGCAGGCAGGGAGCGATGCCCAGGCACAGCCGCGTGCAGGCAGGACGGTCCGGCAGCGGGATGCAGGAGCTGAGGGCTCCCTCCTGCCCGTGCTGCCTGCCCCAGGGAGCAGAGACGAGCCGCTGTAGGAGCAGGAGAAGATCCCCGGGGCTTGGGCTGCCTCTGAGAGGATCCGAGCTGCCAGCTGCTTAGCTCAATTGGCTTTGCCAGCGATCCCGTAATAGGATTGGGGCGAGGAGAGGCTGGAGGGCAGTGCTGGCCACCCGTGGCAGGGCTGGCTGCGGAGGAGAAGGGCTCCCGGCTGGATCGTGCTCCCGCAGGGCAGAGGTCCCGTGGCCCCGTGCGCTCACCTGGATGATGGTCTGGACTTTGCGGGTCGGGCTGGCAGAGATCCTGCCAGGTGCCTCCATGGTGCCTGCTCGGAGACGCCGGGCGCTCTCGGGCACGGGCTGCTGCCAGGAGAAACAGAGGACGTCAGCGCAGGTGACCACGCTGGGCACGGCTCTGCTGTATTCCTCCTGCACATCCCTGCGGCAGCCTGCACGTCTGGCAGCCTGAGCACGAGCCTCGCAAGCCCTACCCCACCCCAGACTGGCGTTTGCCAGCAAGGGGATTCCCCTCCTGAGCTCTGCCCTCCAGCCCTGCAGCAGCGGCCCGAAGCCAGCGAGCATCCCCGCCCAGTGAGGCACATGCCCCCATCCACCCCGGGAAACCCACGCGTGCCAAGAGTCAGCACGGGACACGGTGCCAGGAGGAGCTGGCACGCTGGCTCGGCTTTGGGGAGGTGGTGTAGGAAACGCACGCCTAAACGCCAAGGGCGATGGGCAGCCAGACCCCGATGGCCACTGGTGGACGAGGACACACGAGCACAGCATCCAGCTGTCCCCAGCAACATCTGCCTGCCCGTGCACGGCCCGCGGCACGCCCCGGCACACCCGCACGTGCCATGAGTGCCCGTCCCCGGCACCTGGGCACGCGCCTTTGCTCCTGCACAGCCAGGCAGCAGCAGCAGCACCTCGGGGTGCACAAGCCCAGCTGAGCGTGCCGCGTCCCTGCCTGCGCCCTGGCTGGCCGGCACACGCGCCCACGCCAAGCTGGCAGGACTGCTGCCCGCCGGAGCAGCCACCCGCTGCCGCTCTCCGCGTGGGCAGGAGGCAGCTCGGGGAGGAACAATTTCCGTCACCCGGCGCTCACGCCACTGTCACAGCTCACAGCACCGTCACAGCCCGGGATGCTCAGGGGTTACTAAATTTACCGTCTGCTGCTCCCCACGTCCCTCCCTTCCGCCCAGGCCTGGCCGAACGTGGCTTAACCCTTCCCGGGCGGGCTGGGGCGGCCGGACTGGGGAGCGCTCCCACCCCTGTTAGGGACCCCGGTCCTGGGGCAGCCGGGGGCACCAGGAGGAGCCCCAGGCTCGGCTCCCTGCAACATAGCCCATGGTTCTGCCAGCCCTAGGGGGGCCAGGAACCCCCCTGGCTCGGCCAGCGCTGGGCTCGGCTGCGGGGGCGAGCGGGCGGCTATTACACACAGCGGAAAAAATGAAATGCTGGAAAACACCAGGCGTGGGATCCAGGGCTGGGACAGAGCCTGGGCGGCTCCGCACAACACCAGGGCCGGCCACCCCACGGCAAGGGCTCCGTGGGGACCGCGGCCACCCTGAACAGACTGGGGACAGCTTGGCTAGGGCGGGGGAGAGAAGAGATGCGGTACCCTGGGAGCAGCTCCCTGGTGCCCAGCGGCTGCGGAGGTGCGAACCCCCACTTTCCCTTACCTGCCACCCGGTGCTGGCCCGGGCGCCGAGCGGGACCCTCCGCGGCAGCGTGCCCATGTCCCCCAGGCGCAGGGGGGCTGCGCAGCCCGGCCGAGCCCCTGCCCCTCGCCTGCACCCAGGCCCCACCACAATGTCGGGGAAGGAGGAAAAGCCAGGAAAGCCAGGAGGGGCCGGGCTGCTGGATAGGAAGGGAGCGGGGCCACGGTGGGATCCTGTGCCGGCATTAACCCCTTCCCAGCACGGCTGTGCCAGCGGGGCCGGGTAAGCATCATGGGGGACCCCCAGCCCCGCCGCCCAGGGGATCCGTCCTTGCTCCTGCCCATCTCCTCCTGCCCAAACTCGCTCCACCCAGCACCCCCCGCCCCACAGGCAGCCCTGCCTGCCCACGAGCCAGAGGGTGACCCTGGCATCTGGCTGCGCCCCGACGCCCGCCCTGCCCGCTGACAGTCCCCAGTCCCCCGGCATTGCCCTCCGCCCCAGCAGAGCCCCTCACCTGGCTCCTCGCCGCGCAGGAGACGCCTGCCGTCCCCCCAGCCCGTCCCTCAGCGGGTGCAGCCCCTCTCTAGCCGGCTCTGCCGGAGGAATGCGGGGCGGGAGCGTGGCCGCCCTGGCCGGCGCCCCACCGCTGGGGCGGACAAGGCCGCCTTTCTTCTCCCGCCACCGCCTGCAGAACGCGCCGCTTGTTCCCGCCGTGGGAAGCGGCGAAGGCAGCAAATGCCAAGGGGTCGGGCTCGGTTACCGCCAAACAGCCCACGGCCCCCGTGCCCCCCGCGCACGGGGCTGCCCGCTTGGCCCCGGCCTCCCGGAGGACAAAAGCCCCTTTCTTCTCCCGGCGCAGGGAGAGGCCTCACCTGGGAGGACGCCCAGCCCCGCCGCCACGGGGCCCCCGCTGACGCCGGGCGGGCTGCGCGTGGACACGCTGCCCCGCTGCCACCATAATCCCGGGGAGCCCCTGCACCCCACCGCCCGCAGGCTGCGACGTGCCTGCCTGCCCCAAGCCCACGCGGGCAGGGGTGCCGGGGGGTCTGCTCCTGCCCGACCCGCTGCTGCCCACCGAGACCCGAGCCGGGCACGGCACGGCCGGCTTCGTACCCCATCAGCGCGGTTGGGCACCAGCAGCCGGCGGGCAGACCTCGGACCCGCACCGCATGCCGCTGGCCTGGGCACAGCCAGGGCACGGCCAGCCGACCAACGCTCGCAAAGGGCCGTGCCGACGTGCCGGGGCACAGCCCGGCACACTGCCGTGAGCAGGGCGCCCAAAGGTGCCCCAGCTGCCCCCTGCCCGGGACGCAGTGTGCAAGGGGCAGGCGCACGGCATCCCACGGCATGGCCTTTCCTCCCCACCCGCAGCCGAATGAGTCATGGGAGGAAGCCAGAGCGGCCGAGCTAACGGGTGCGCACCACGCCGCATCGCAGCCTCCGTCCAACTTGGCTGCCTGCTCGCTCCCCATCTGCAAACGCGCTTAGGGCGCGCTTACCCCTTCTTCCCACACCCTCTGCCCCGGTAAACAACCGGCCCTTCCGCCCGCAGCTGGGAAGGGGAGCCTGTCTCCGGCACAAAGCCCGAGGAGAGCGAGGAGCCTGCTCCCGGCCGCTGCCTCCGAGCCTGGGGCTGCCCCACACCGAGCAGGGGAGACCGCGCAGGCCCCGTCCCACCCGGGCGAGGGGCGGCAGGGGCTGCTTCGCGGTTGCTGGAGCGACGCAACGCTCCTGGCAATAACATCACCGTAAATCAGCCGCCAGACAGCTCCGGCGGGAGCCGAGGAATCCCAGCCGCACCCGCTGATCTCAGCGCTCCCGGGAAGCGCTCCCGCACCGCGGCACAGCTGCGCTCCGGCCCAGGCCCCGCCGGCATCGTGCCTCGGGCTCTCCGCGGGCTGGGGTACACCCACCGCACGCGTGGGGTGGGGAGGGCGCGCATCCCTGCTTTCCCGCACCCGACGCTCCCCAAGATGAGCCGGCTCTGAGGGCTGGTGATGCCGTGCACGGTCCCAGCTGCTGCTGGAGCTCGAGCACCGAGCCCAGCGTCAGCACGCGCCTCTGGCCACCGCAGCGTGGACGGGGAAGCCACCACCGTTGAGCTCCAGGACCCCTCGTAAGGTTGCATGATGGAGACTCGTTCCTCAAAGCTCTCTTGTAGCAAATGACAGCTTCTCATCTGCAGGCCAGACGCTCGGCTCGGCGGGGAGCATCTGCTGCTCCTCGCTAACGACAGCTCAGGGACCGTGGCATGGGACGGGTTTCACGCGTCTCGGATCCGGTCCCTGGCACGAACCCATCGCCCAGCCCCGCGCTCACTGGGAGAGGGGCAGGGGTGAACCTCACCTCTCCGAAACGGGCGCCGCTCTCTCCGTTCTGGTGTCTGGCCGTCCGCAAGCGCCGCCTTGTCACGCAAACCCGCGTGACGTGGCACCCTGCCCGCCGCAGCCCCGCACGCGCCAACGCGCGGCAAACCCAAACCTACGAGGAATCGCCGAAAAAACACCCGGGCAGTGCTGCCCTGCTGCCGCCCGCTCTCTGCGCTGCCAGTGGTGCTCGGGCGGCAGAGGGGCCCCGCTGCAGCCCCTGCCCGGTGCCCAGGGAGGGCTGGGGGCCGGCAGAGCTGCGGAGGGACGGGAGAGCGGGCGACCGTCCGAGCAGCAGCTGGATCCCGTCGGGGCTGCCAAATTCCTCGGGCTTTCTGGCAGCGGCCGAAGGGGCCAGCGCCGTTCCCAGGCTCCCCGAGAGGTGTCGGGGCTGGCGGGGGCAGCCGACGCGGGGCCACCCGCGGTCTCCCCGTGGGGCTGGGGCCGGCGGCTCTCGGGGCTCCCGCACCCACAAACTCGCCTCCGCCCCGGCTGCGGCTCCCGGCCCCCCCGCGCAGCGATGGGCTCCGCGGCCGAAGGGGGTTTCCTGCTCCCCCGCTCCTCCTTGAGCCCCCTCCGCCGCGCCCCACGGCACCGGGCGCGACGCCCCGGCCCCCCGAAGGGCAGGGGCTGCCCGGGACACGAGTGGGGGTCCCACCGCCCGGCCCCCCCCGGCGCCCCGACCCGTCTCCGCCGCCGCTCACCTCCGCTCCGCCGGGCCGGCAGCCCCGGCCCCGCCGCCGCCGCTCCCCTCCGCCGAGTCCCCGCCCCGCCCCGCCCCCGCCGGGACGAGGGGCGGAGGTAGCGAGGGGCGGGGGGACGGGGCCGGCCCCGCCGCTGCAGGACCACGACCCTCAGCCGGTGCCTTCGACAATACTCTTTATTTGATTAAAGGCTCGGGATTCTCTGTGTACACCGGAATGTGCTCTATGCCCTAGGCCAGGCCCGTACAGGGTTACAAAAAGGGTGGAAATATTACCCGCCAGCGAATTTCAAGGGAAAAAAAAAAAAAGCTCCTTGGATGCTCGAACTAACCTCGACTCCATTTTAAAATCATACAGAGAAGCAACTCTCCAACACGGCCGAGCGAACAGGATTCGTCACCTACTTGGCTAGGGAAGGGGGTCTGCTCTCCCGCCCTCCCAGGACAGGGTCAGGGCCGGTTTCCTCTGGGCTGCTGCCGACGGAGGAGAGACCACGAACTTCTTTGGCAGGGGACCCCGCGGGTCCGAGACACGCTCGCTCCCGCAGCCGGGCTCTCTCGGGAGCATGCTACACGTCTTTTTAGGGCATTTGCTATCCATCCTGCGCTCCCCCGCAGACCGCGCTGGTGGCCGGTTAAGGCATCAGCAACAGGCCCCGAGTCAGGCAGGTGAGATGAGTTTTGAGGGGAGCACAGCTCTGCGAGGTGAGGCAAGTAATTTCCTCCCAAGAACATTACTTTGGGACAGGTCCTGACACACAGGCCGAGTAACCCAGTCTCCGTGGCTGCTTGCACCCGGGCAGGCAAAGCCTTCAACCTCCCGAGACACTGAAAGGGGCCCAGGAAGGTTCTAACTGAATTCCATCTGACCTGGGAAGGCCCAGCTGGTTCTAACCGAATTAAACCCCCTCCAAAGCCTGGCCCAAGAGCAGCTGCAGCAGACAGGGAGCCCGTGCACGGGACCGTCCTTTCCAGACGCTCTCCCCCCCTGCAGCAGGAGCTAGAGCATCCAGAGCTGCACCCTGCGCTACCTCGGAGCCCTCTCTGAGCCCGCGAGGCGAGCCCAGGCGTAGGGCCAGCGCTGTACCGCAGGGCTGGAGAGACAGCAGTAACCGTGCGGGGCACAAGGACCGAAGCCCCGAGCCCCTCGTCCCCGCCCCACGCCCCTGCCACAACCCCCCCACCTTTGGAAGCGAGGCCAACTTGCTCCGCTTCTACCAGACGGAAGGGTCCAGAGAAGCAAGGTGCCCCCGCGCACGTTCTCTTAATGCCTGCTTTCATCAATGGAAACGAGAGTTGAAGGCCGAGGAGAAATTAAAATGGCAGCACCAACAACGGAACGGCGCGGGACGCTTCAGAAAAGAAAACGACGTCTGGTAGGCTCTGGGACTGAGCTCTGGTCATCTTCAGGGGAGAAGGGGACATGTCAAAGCCAGGCTCTCTGCGGAGATCTTGATTCTGCCGGTTGGTAAAAATCTGCCAAAGAAATTTGTAGCCTTTCCCCCCAGGAGCACGTCAATTCTCTGCCAAAAATGTCTGTGACCCAGGAACGCTGCAGATGGCAGACAGAGCCACGCGTCTTAGCAGAGAGGGGGCTGCGGCATTCCCAACATTCAGAATAAACTTCGGCCTCTTTTTTTTTTTTAATTTAAAACTTTCTTCCTTTGGGATTCCCCACGGCTGGCATTACAGGATTTCGTACTTGTCCACCAGGAAGGTGGTTTCAGTGGAAAACCTTACAGGGCTGTTCCCGTCTACCTGGGTCACTTTGGTAACCTGCGGAGACAACACGCGCAGTTAGCTCAGCACGGAACGCACGCCGCTCCCCACCACAGCTACGATGCGGCGCCTTCTGACGCCAGGGCGGTCGCGAGGACAGAATCGACCCGGCGCTTTCGAACCGCAAGTCAGCCCCGAAAGGAAGATCTTTGCTCTCAGGAAACCTGAACAGAGGGGAATGATTTTCTGTGGGAACTCTGTCTCTGCTGAAAGTGGTCTGCAAGGAGTTAGGCAGCTGTCAGTAGCGACACTTCAGCCGGGACGGACAGACAGACAGACAGTCATATGCCAAGAAGCATTTTGGCTTGGACAGCTCATGGATGCTCTAACAAAGCCTGAGGGGAATTAATGATGGCTCAGAGGCACAAAGGCACAACCGAAACCGTAGGCAAGCTCTGGGAAGCTGGAGTTGCCAGCGCTGCCTGCCGCCGCTCCCGAATCTGGCTAACGCAGAGGCAACTGAATGCCGACGCCTAAGCCCTCGCGAAGCGGGACAGCAGGGCCCACACGCCACAGCACGGCCGTTTTGAGCCAGCGGGTGACTGAAGCAGCTTGAAAGAGGCAAGAGTGCCACCGCGCCTGCAGAGCGCCGGCAGCGACCGTACCTGTATGTTGCAATAGTTCTTTTTGGAGATGAAGGAGACTTGCACGGGGAAGAAGTCATTCGGCTGCCCCGCTATGCTGAATTCCAGGCTGCCGCTCTTGTTTTTGGCATCTATCACCGGCAGGCACCACTCGAGGAGATTTCTCCGGCTGTCGTGGCGATACTCGCCATCGATCTCCCCAATCACTGGGGCGCCGACACCAGACCTAGAGCAGGCAATGAGAAGCTACAATGGCTTACCTGTACAGAGCTAAGAAAACGCTTGTCAAGCCCGTCGGTGCAGCCAGACCGCAAACCAGAGAGGGGAAGGAACTGATGGGATCCGGGACGGCACTTGTTAGCGCTGCCCGGACAAGGAACTTTACTTACGGCAAGGGGATGGTGATGACCACATCGTTCAGCTCCAGGCTCTCCTCTTGCAACTCGTATTCAATGTTAACATCACAACTGTTCCCGCTTTCTGATGGCCAGCAGTTAACTGAGGGCACAGAAACAGTACGCTGAACCGCGCAGGCTTTCTGCGCGGGACGGGCTTTCAAAAGGTGACGCACTTCCAAAAGCACAGCAAAGTCAACCCCAAGAAATTCTAACTTTAATAAACGCTTTTTGTTTTCTTCAAGAGCGTTACGGAAAATGCGCGCTGCTGAGAACAACAGGTACTATCCAATGGCAGGCACACGGTATCTCCAACGCCTCGCAACATGCCACGCTCCAGGCAGCCCAGATGCCGCAAGGCGGGCTACGAGCCGGCAGCCCACGGCTGAACCTCAGCCTCTCCCACCCCAGCCCCCAGACACACACTGGCACTCACTCGTCAATGGAATGAAGGACTCTTCCGTGGTCTGCAACCTCCACTTCAGCACGCCCACGTCGCTGTTGATAGGGAATGACTTCTCTGGGTTCTTCAGGCCAATCTGTGACTCTGCAGTGAAGAGCTTCTTGTCCACGTTTGGGTGAGTCTGAAAGGGGAACACACGCCCAGGCTGTAACTCTGAGCCTAAGGAGAACACCGTATGTAGGTAATGCGGGTTCTAATAAGACAGGCCTACGCATCCCAGAGTATTTTCCCTGCCAAAATACACAGGGGTTTTGCTCCTTGCTCAGAAGCCCAACTGGAGCACGGCTGCCTATCAACCCAGGATTCCTTCCAGGAAACGCTGATCCGCTAAGAATCCACACCACCACCATTTTCACTTGCCACTGTGCCAGCAACTCTAGCAAGGCACACCCTGGGCCGACACCCAGAGAACAACGTCAACAACTCTGAAAATCTCAAAGACCATCCCCAAGACCCATAATGGACATTCTTCTGGAGGAAAAAGCAACCTAAAGCTGCTGGGAAGAACACCCTGAAACCAGAGAAATACTGCCTCCCTCAGCAACCTTAGCGCATATACACGACAGCAGTCAAACTCAACTGAAATATTCCCTCTTCCCAACAGCAAGCGTAAGCAGCTTTTCAGAAGCTGAGGATTTTTGCAAGTTAATGTTCAAGTTACACTAGAAAGACAGGCGTCAGCACTGGGTTTGATCTCGTCTTCCACCTGAAGCAGCACATGTGGGAGCATTGTTAGGAACTCGCTTATGAGATGTGCTGATAAGGAACCTACTACTGTATAAGCAGACCTGCAGCCAGCTACGGATAGACAAGCGCTTGGCGAGGAGGAGGAGGAGGGAGCAAAGAGCGTATCAAAGCAGCACAATCTCCAGGGCTCAGTAAGGTCACACAAACAGAGAGGGGGAAAGGGGAGGAAGTATCTCTAAGAACCTTCTGAGCTGCTATCGCTGACTGCAATCAAGGGCTCCGGCTCCAGGAACTGTCTCGGAGACAGCAGCGACAGGACATGAGCGACCCCGAGACGAAACGGCTTTCCAGATAATAAATTAATCGGCACAGTAAGTTAATTCTAACGCTCCCGCTCAACAACTAAAGCTCGCATTGTATAAACACCACCAAGCAGCACACCAGGCTGCTGCAAAGTCCAAGCGAGATCAGGTGGCATGCCGACGTGTGTTACTGGACAGATAAGGCTCCGAGGGAGAAGGATAAGCGCACGAGACTGGATTTCTCAAGTGAACTTCAATCTTTTGAGCGTGAGCTGGCCCTGCCTTTGTGCTGCGGTAATGGTCTGCAGCAACTACTCTCGGTTTCAACGCCTTTGCTGAGAAGGCTTGGACAAGACCAGAGGACAGCAACACGCTCGAGTATTTCCAAGAGTTTGCCCTGGAGAGCAGCAAAGGCATGTTCAAGAGCACAGGACACCGAAGAGGCTTTACCTGTAGCTGCACTCCCCGCTTGTCTTCATTTTCTACGTGCAGGCGAATCCGTGCAAACTTTTCATCGGAAATGTGCAGCATGATCATGCCATGCAGCTCCATGTTCTGCAACCCTCCGTCACGGCCACAAGTCAAGGAAATTTTCTCCTCTATTTTCATATGCACACTAGGCAGACAGAAAAAAAGCAGGTATCTCAAGTCCTGTGCTTGGCATCTAACAGGCAAGACCAAAGATTAGTGCTCAGCAAGGACAGGCTACGTGTAGCGAGAAGGTGCTCCCAAGAGCACAATGGCCCCAAACGGAATAGCGTGGATGGCACAGCGGATGCTACGGCTGCTCCGACAGGTTAACTCGGGGGCAGGCGGCTCCACAGATACGAGCCCGCAACGGATGGAAGCCCGGATAAACAGCAATGATTTGGCATCTCGACACGCTGTTCTCTCCAAACCCCTCTGCCGTGCAGCAGCGTGGCTCACAGCACTAAAAGGTTCTGAATTGCTACCACGTAAAATGGGCCAAGAACGCTGCCATTCGAAGCTGCAATAAGGCAGGAACTCTTTGTGTCTGGGGAATGGGAAAAATGGCGGCTATTTTAACTCATCTGAAGGCAAAACACTGGGAAAAAGGCATAGGAAAATTCCCAACCTCAGCTAAACAGTGGTTGTACATCCCGTTTTAGTCAAGGCCATTCCTAATCAAATCAGCTATCTGTTTTTTTGCTGCTGTGCTTTCCAAGATTTTGCCCTCCATCTTTTAAAATGAACAGGCCGAGCGAGCACACAGGACCTGAACGGCAGGAAAAAGCCTGTTCTGAAAACTAAAAAGGAAGCCAGCTCATGAAGCACCACGTGCATCGCAGAGCGAGCTGTGAGAAGACTGCTTTCAAGGCGGGGGCAATACCTACCTCTCCATGTTAACGGGCGGAGCGAGAACTTTGGCTGCTTCCGTAGAGCGCTTGCCTACGGAAGTCATGATATTCTCTCCTTCCAATTTCAGCTTGTCCACAAAGTTGTCCACCTCCTTCCCCTTAGCGCCAAGTTTCAAGGCTTTACTGGGACCTGAAGGCCTAAACAGAAGACGTAAGAATCTCCAAGTCAGCTCACAGCAAGATTCCTCCTTCCTCAGTTATCTTAGCGTCGTAACCCGACTACCCCAACAATAGAGCATTCAGCCTTTTCTGGGGAGAACGCGCATGAAACTGATGGTCTTACCTGTAGGGTGCCAAGTTATAATTTAGATCTGGATTCTGTTCCAAGTATTACCAGTAGCTGGGACCTCTTTTTCTCACGCAAATTGAGAAGCTCATTGCCCCTCAAAGACTCCAGAGAGGCTATGGGATGCTACTACGGTCCACAGCGCAAACGCTCTTCAACAATAAAAGAGGGGTCTCAAGAATACGCAACATGTACCGGCCTACGAGCATCCACGCTGACGGCTCAGAGGTCGACACACGCCCATCGGCACAGCTAAGGGGAGGCTTTACAAAGGCACCGCAACCTCTACCCGTACAGTAACTGCGCGGGAGGGCTACGCAGACCAAGAACCCGCGTTAGAGAGCCTTTGTGCGGGCATGCGGCTTCAGCCGCTGCTGGCTCCAAGGAAGCTTTGCTCCCTACTGTACACCTACCTGGCAGGCGCTGGTGCCACTTTGGGCTTCTCTGTTTCAATGATGGTCTCTGTGATCATCGCCGCCGTTGTGCCCCCAGACACGGCCGAGCTACCAAAGCCACCAAAACCGGGTGCCTTTTTGCCCTGCCTCTCCGCGTCCCTCCTGGCCTGCTGCAATTCCTTCGCTTTACGGCGCATCTCAGCTTTTGCTTCGCGCTCCTGAGTCTGAAACAAAAGACAAGAGGCTGACGGGGCTCTGCAATCTCAATCTTAGTCTGCGCAGGAGCTAAAGGCATTTGCTCGTAAACCCTTTGCAAAGAAGAAGGAAAGAAGAGATGGGCATTTAGTTTACAGGAAAGCGGAATAATTTTACGACCCCTATCAAAGCGGAGTAACACCTTTGTATAAAAAAAAAAAAAAGCAGCATTTCCCAGAGAGGGTACCCCGCCGTACCAGGCTTGCAGTTATTGCCGCTCACCTCTCGGACAGCTCGGAACACCTTTTCTTCATGCGAGTCCATCTCTGTGAAGGTCCGAATTTGTGCCAGGTTTACGTTTTCACGGTAGCCCAGGGCAACAATTTCATCAAAGGCAAAAATCAGGTCGAAGCAGTGTTCGGAGATTTCATTCTCTTCCAGAGCTCGACAATATTCAGGGATCTAGTTAGGGAGGGGAAAACATTTTAAAGGAGTAGTCGTATGAAGATGAAGTTTTGCCATTATTAGTTTTTCTACGCTACAATACTTATAGGACCCCTTAGCTTAGTTGTAACGCTAACTCGGAGGAACCTCGAGACACACTGAGGCCAGCGGATTTCCTGAAGATCCTTCGGTTGCATGAAGAGAGCTGCACAAACTCGCTGCCTAGAAATGCATTTAAAGTAGTGCTGTACTTCGAACAATCACCTACTGTAACATCACGTTATTTTTAGAAGGAACATGGGTGTTATCTTAAAAATACAGAGAATATTTAGTACTAAATGTACAACATCACCCTTTGGTCTCACCAGTTGAAATACAACCGAGGATTTTTGATGCGTAGTTCAAAAATACCACCGAAACGTCGAAGCTTACTTCCAGGTCAGGAAGAGGCTCTGGAGAATCAAGCTGCCAGGTGGAGGCAGGCAGCGCTTCAGCACCGGCTCACCAAGAGGTTCCCTTACAACGGCACTGTTTCGGGCTATACACACGCAAACTCTGCATTCAGTGACAGACCCTTACCACTCTAGAGAAGAGTCGGAGTGTTTCGAGATCTTCCAGGATGTTGCTGTTCTTGGTGGTGATCAGCACCATGTAGAGCTTCTCCATCGGCTGATAGACGTACCGCACACTCTCCGTTTCCACAAAAGTGTGCTGCTTCCCCGTGTTCATCAGCTTCGGGAAAGCCGCCAGCAGCCCCTCGATGCGGGTCCGAGTCATCTCCACGAACTGCCGGGAGACGATGGCCTTCCCTGCCTTTGTGCAGACAGCCGCTGCCAACAGCACCTGCGGAGAAGGTGAGCGCTGGTTAGCCAGGCCTCCCACACCACGCGGCCTCGGCGAGCCCGGCACGGCGTGACTCCCTCAAAGAAAGGATCGCTTCCGACTATGTTTCACCTTCACGCGTACCGCGCAGTCAACCGCTTTTCCTTAAACACGATTTTAAGTCTTTTTCTGTGACCAGCGCCAGGAACCGAACTACTCTTAGGGCAGATCCACCTCTGTTTTTCCCTCTCTCCAGTCCGCTTTCTGTTCCCGTGTTATCCCGAATGAAAGCTCTCAGTGCTCCCAACCGGCTGATGCGGCAAATCAGCCCGTTCCTACATACGCAGAGGTGTGACAAACCCCCAAAATGCTTTAGACGAGGCTCTGGGTTATTGAGTTTTCTGTCAGTCTGGCCCCAGCTTACAACTAAATATAGCAATGTTTTAAAACGTGCCACTTCTTCCCAATACCACATTTACAGTAGAGCCAGGTTAATAAAATATGGACAGCTATATTAATCGCAGCACTTGGATGACTCTCCTGGGCGTTTCAGAGATGTTATCACACCAACAATAAGAAGGCGGAAAGGCAATTGCCAGCCTACGTTTTCTCGTTCTCTCAGACTACCGAGACTCCCTCCCTTGCCATTTCTCTCTCAAAGAGCAGCTTCTCAATGAACTTTGTCGGGATAAGGCAGTTTCTGTGCTTAAGACCTTTTAAATCCCCAACCGTTGTTATTAACAGCTGTCTAACGATGAGGCAAGTAGCAGAAACTCTCAAACAGACCGATTTCAAGCCCCACCTCAGCCCCAGCGCTCTGTGGGTGCCTTGTTAAGAGTGCCGGGCTCCTTCTGGGCTGCCCTGGGGCTCTGCAGCTTGACAACTGGGGGACAAACATATCCTGAAGTACTCACAGGTCAGAAACAAACTTCCTCTCCGTAAGTACTCCCCGACAGGACTCAGAGCACGGCGCAAGAGAACCGGACGGCACCAAGGATCCCCGGGCACCGCGAGCAGACAGCTCTACGCTTTCACGGGGCAGCGTGTCAGCCCCTGCTGACCGAGACGGCCACCAAACGACGCTGCGGACGGGCGACAAGGAGCCGGGCTAGCTCGGAGAGAAAGAAGCTCACAGCCTTAGGCTCTGCACCCACACGGGAGCAGCCGGCCACGGCCTGCGCCCGGCCGCAGCCAGCACCCGAGGGGACGGCCTCGCTGCCCCGAGCCGCCTCCGAGCAAGCGTCACGCCGTGCGCCTACGGCTGCGGCCACCAGCTCCTCCGCTGAAGAGGCACCGCGGGGCGGAAAGCCGTGCTTCGCCGCCGCGCCCGCCCTGCTCGGCCGGCCGCGGGCAGGGACGGCGTGCCCGCGCCCCGGCCGCTCCCCGAGGGCTGCCGGCCCCAGCGCCGGCTCCCCGGGCCACAGAAGGAACCGCCACGGCGCTCGGCGCTGCCCCGCCAGGCCACGGGGCTCCGGCACCGGCCTGCGCCCGGGCCTGGGCGAGCGGCGGGCCTACGGGCCGGGGCGGGGAGGGGCGGGGGCGGCACCAGGAGCCTCCCCGAGCCCCGTTCTACCCCGCAGTGGCGAGCGGCAGGCCGCGGGCCGGCCCTTACCATGGCGGCGGCGGCGGCGCTGGGCTCCGCGCTCGCTCCCTCCGCGCTCCGCGTCCCCTCGGGCAGCCCCACAAGATGGCGGCGCCGAGCCACGTCCCCAGCCGGAAGCGGCGTCACGCACGGCGCACGGGGCGGGGCGGGGCCGCCCCGGCGGCGGACCGGCGGGCGGCCGCCACCGCCCCTCCCGCTAGGGGGCGCCGCGGAGACCGCGCCGCTCTAGCCGGCCCAGGGCGAGCGAGCCGAGCGGGTCGCCATGGCGACGGCGGCGGGGTGGCATGGCGGAGCGGCGGGAGCTGGAGGTGAGCGGGGCGCCGGGCCGGGCCGGGCCGGGCCGAGCCGAGCCGAGCCGAGCCGAGCCGAGCCGAGCCAGGGCCTCACCGCGCCCCTCTGCCTAGACGCGGCTCGTCGAGAACCAGCCGTACGATGAGAGCCTGGAGCTGCCGGAGGCCGAGGAGGCGGGCGGCGCGGCGGGGAGGCCGGCCGGGGCCCGTTCGCCGCGGGCGGGGGGCGCGGGCCGCCCGCGGGGCTCCCGCCGACCGGGGCTGCCCGGGGCGGGCGGCGGGGCGGCCGATCGCAGCAGCGACGAGGAGGGCAGCGGCGGCAAGGTAGGCACGGGGCCGGCGGCGGGCGGGGCGGGCGGGGCGGCCCGCTGAGGCCCGGTCCCTCTCGCCTAGGAGGAGGCGGCGGCCCGCTCGGCCCCCCCCGCCGCCCTCAGCGAGGACGAGGACGACGATGACGACGACGACGACAACTCGGAGGAGGAGGAGGATTCCTCCGAAACCGACTCGGAGGACGACTCGGAGGAGCACGGGGCTGCGCTGGAGGGGTGAGTGGCCCCACCGGCCGGGGGAGCCGGGGTCTGGTGCCCGGCGGGTGCTGTACGGGCCCTTACGGTGTGCTCCTCGTCCCGCGGGGGCGAGCATGGCCGTGGGCAGCGGGAGAGGCAGCTCCTTCCTCCTCGTACCCGGCTGGCCCAGGAAAGAGGTTGCTTCGCATGACGAACTGTGGCCACCCCGGGCGGCTCCTGGGACACTCCCCATGCCCGGCGCTGCTGCACCAAGGAAGGGCTCGGCTGGGAACGACCGCAGGGCTCAGCCAGGCTCCTGTCGCGGCTTCAGCCCTGGCTGGCAGTGGCTGCCCAAGAAGGAGAAGGAACGTCTCAAACACATCCTCGTCTCCTGCTAATCCCCCTCCTTTCCCACTGTTTTCCACCCCAAAACCATGACTAAACCCCCTAATCGTCGCCCCAACGACTGCCTTTGTGCCAATCGCTCATCTGCCTTTAATATGCCCTAGGCACGTCTCTATAATCACAAGCAACCGGTCCATCCCTGAAGTGCTTTTTTGGGCTGGGAGGCCCACCAGCGGTGTTCGTGTGCAAGGAGGCCTTTTAAGAGAGGACTTACTACCTCATGTTTCAGCTTCCTTCACGACTGTCTTGCACAGCTGGGTCCCAGTTCCTGCTCGTACGGAACCTACCACACGTTAATCTGCCCCCGTTTCTCTTCCTTTCTGTAGCGACTTCAACCTAGCAGATTATGACTACCTGCCAGTATCTTCTGAAATCAAAGAACTCTTTGAGTACATCAAGAGGTGAGCTGAAGGGGTTTCAGCCCGGCTCTGGGCTCTCCTGTGTGTCACTTGTTGTGGCCAGTTTTGCAGGACAGCTCATAGCCACCGACTTGTCTTGTTGGTTTTTTTTCCAGGTACGCTCCCAAAACAATAGAGATTGAGCACAAACTCCAGCCTTTCATTCCAGACTTTATTCCTGCAGTTGGAGACATTGACGCATTCCTAAAGGTACCATTGCTTCAGGTTCCTCTCTACCTCCTGCCACGCGAGCCGAAACAGAACCTGGCGTGGGTGCGAGAGGGGCACCAGAGGCCGGCCCGTCCCTGCAGCGGTGCGCACCCTCGCCCTGCGCCGCCAGAGATAATGTTCTAGAGACCTGGGAAGCTACACCCAGTAGCGGTTCAGCCACCTCTCCGACAGCGCATGCGTAATTTGGGGCGAGGGCTACGTTTGCCCAACGCCTTGTGCTTCTCGGGTACCGCTGTACTAACAACTCCTATTCAAGAGAGCACGCCTACCACTTCCTTTTAGGGTCTGATTTTTAAACCGTACAAAACAGCTCCAAGTTCCCCCGCTCAGGACTCCTGTAGAAAACAGGGTCTCTGTTTATCTGCAGGTTCCCCGTCCCGATGGCAAGCCTGATAACCTTGGCCTGCTGGTCCTGGACGAGCCGTCGACCAAGCAGTCGGATCCCACCGTGCTCTCCCTTTGGCTGACAGAGAACTCCAAGCAGCACAACATCACAGTGAGTCGCAGAGAGGGAGGAGGCATTTGCAGCGCGCTGGCTGTAGCAAAACCATTGCATTTTTACTCCTACTTTTGTCTCTGTGACTACAGTGTTGCAGCACAACCGATAACTTGGCTTTGAAAGCTGAAAAAACTAACCTCTCTCGTTAATCTGTAGCTTTAAACTGCAACGGATCTAAGCCTGGCTTCAGGCAAGTCTTGGTACAGACTTTGGATCCGTTTCCTTCAGGTGAAGCTTTGCTTCCTTTTGGTTGTCACTACCTGGTTTTACTCCGTGTTTTGTTTCCCAGCTGCTCTTCTGTCTGCAGAAATCAGTTGGTGTAGTGCCACTAGGAAAGAGAAAACGCATGGTTAATCAGGAGCGCACACAGGCTTTGCAAAAAAGCCCCCAAAACACCACGAAGTGCTGCCAGGTTTCTGTTTCTGGTTTTAGCAGCAGATAAAAGTGAAGAGTTTGGAGAACGCAGAAAAGAACCCCAAAGCCATCGACAGCTGGATTGAAAGTATCAGCGAGCTGCACCGCTGCAAACCTCCTGCCACGGTCCATTACACCAGGTTAGCCGTTACGCCAGCTCTGCTCCACACACGCTCGTACGGCGTAAGCTCAGGTCAGCGGGAGGCTGGCAGCAAAGTCTAGGAGCGCTGAGTAAAGCTATTGAAGTATCTCCGAGGGGGAGAGGACGTGCCGATTTTCAGGGCATGCCTGTGTGCAGGACACTCGGTTTCCCTCCCTCCACTTCTCTTTCCCTGCGTAACTTGAATTAGTTGAACAGCTAGTGCGCAGAACTTGCAACTTAGCAAGCTTCGGCTTGTTTGGATAAATACAAACGCCCGCGTTGACCCTCAGCAGACGTGCAGATCTCTCTCAGCTGGTTAGACCGGAGGCTGTCCCATTTACAGCGGTCTGGCTGTAGGAAGCCACTTCAGCTGCGGGTGATCCCGAAGTCCATGTTCTTTTCTTCCCTGGCAGGCCAATGCCCGACATTGAGACCCTCATGCAGGAATGGTCACCGGAATTTGAGGAGCTCCTAGGAAAGGTACGTTGTCCGAACGATAAGTAGTTAGCTCAGCGCGTGGTGTTAGAAACCATCTTCCGTGGGTTCCTGTTCCCTTTCGAGCTCTTTGCCCGCAGCCCGGCCCGCTCAGGTTTGTTCCTACTTACCAGAAGACGGGGCAGCAGCCTAAGGCCTGAATTCCTGGCTGCTGCCCGGGTCGCCTCTGCGCTCGGCCTGAGGTCGGTGCCTGCTTTCGGGCTCTTGCCGTAGGGGAGCAGAGCTGACTGCCCCGTCTGTTCCAGGTGGGCCTCCCGACTGCGGAGATGAACTGCGAGCTGCCCGAATACGTCGACATGATATGTGGTAAGCGGGGGAGACCGTGCTGAAGACACGGGCGTGCTGCTGGCCTGGCACTGTCTCGCTTAAAGCAGGAGACCTCTAGGTGCGGGCTCGGCCCCGAGTAGTCAAGATCATTCTCTGCTGCCTTCAGTAGGAAGCAGACTCTTGTGTGCAGGTGCCTGCGGTCTTTGATGAGCAAAGGCCCAAGTAATCGGGGGCGGTGGGAAGCTCAGCCTTTACTTACGGCACCCCGGGCAGGGCGGCGCAGCCCAGGCGCTCTCACGCACTTCTGCTCTCGCTCGTAGCCATTCTGGACATCCCCGTGTACAAGAGTCGGATCCAGCCTCTGCACGTCCTCTTCTCCCTCTACTCGGAGTTCAAGAACTCGCAGGTAAGCGACTCCGGGCAGGTGCCGCTCACCCAGTTGGAAGTATTGCAGCGCTGCTCTCCTTACGTTTGGCTTCGCTGTGCTGTGGGTGTTCGTAGAGGGCTGGTAGGCCACCGTAAAGGGGGCCGAAGCACATTTTCTAAGCTTCTCATTTCCCTAGTACCTCAACGTTACACAAGGAGCCTCTGATGTGCCACAGAGCTGGGGTGCCGCGTTCCTTAACAATCCGGCATAAGCCCAGAATGCTTTTCCCACCGAAGTCAGGGCGACTGCTGAGCGCACAGAGCAGAAGTGGCTTGCGCTTTCAGATGCACGCGTGTACTCAAATTACCAAGAGTCAAATCTTTGCACTAGCGCGTTCTTTCCCCTGCAGCATTTCAAGCCCCTGGCAGACGGGAAGAAGGGCAGGAGCCCGCCGTCCAACCCCCCTTCGCAAGCGGCAGACGCAGAAGTGCTAAGCTTTACTTGAAGCTTCACGTTAAACCCTCGTTTCCCGGATCAACGTCTGCCACTGGACATCGAGATTTGACTAAAGCAGCCTTTAGTGAAGCAACGCACAGCACGTCAAAAGCCTCCTGGTTTTATAGGCACAGCTGAGCCGTTCTGCATTCACAGAGTAGGACTTGACTCATCGCGTTTATTGCAGAAACTGCCTAATCGTTCCACTTTTGACTTGGCCCCAAGCAGTTCAGCATTAAACCAGCTCTTCCCGATGACAGGCTCCCTGCGCCACGGCCGCTGCAGAGCAGAGGCTCCTCAAGCACGCGCTGAGCGCTGTCGCAAGCGGGAATAAATTCTGTCCTCAACCACAACGCTCGGATCTGCCCAGTGTGTTCCAAGGTCTGATCGGGGGATCTCAAATCTCCTCTGCCCCATGTTATTGAGCCCCTTTTTCTGTTCTCAAGCCCCTTAGCTGCTGCCAAGGAGAAATAACCAGCGCGGCACCACACAGACGCTTGAGCTTAGTTTATTGCTGTTGGGACGACTCTCGCCAGCCCCCGCCACGCTGCCTGCCCACCCGTCTGCCACAGCTCTGGCAGGGGCGGCGAGGATGACGGAGCAAGGCTGGTGCTTGGCCTTACCCCGGGAGGAATCGCAGCGCTAGCAGCTTGGCAGAGTATGGCTATAAACAGCTTTGATGCATTTTGATTGTAATAGTCTACTTGTAAAGTGCACGGGCTACCTAAAAACATGCCTTGGCTAATGGTGCGGCTACCAAGACGTGCAGTGCGTAGCTTAATGTATGGCCAGGGACTGGTTGGCGCCCGCCACCCAGCACGGCCTCCCCGGCACCCTCGGCTGCGCTTCTCCGGAGGCTGGTACGTACCTGGGGCCGGGCAGCCCTGGCTCGGGCAGCACGCCGCGTCTCACAGCCAGATCTCATCGCTGCTCACGCTGGGCACTTTGTAGATGCGCCCGGATGTTGGGAGCTGGACGAAACCTGCAGGACAAAGACAGCTCATAGCCATCGCCTTCTGGGGCAGCCATGGAGGCCGGCATCCCCACAAGCACGGTTTCAGGGCTGCTCGCCCGCCTGCGCCCCCTCACCGAGTTTGCTGAGGACCAGGGAGTTCTCCAGCCCCGGCAGAGTGATCTCCTCTCCCCCGGCGCTGGCTCCCGCATCCTTGGGGGAAGCTGCGGGGAAGGAAAGGGTGAGAGCCGGGACAGCTAGCCTAGGCAGGACCTGTGGTCCCGTGTGTCCCTCTGCACCGGCACCTGGGGGTCTCACCTCCGGCCTCCTGTGCCAGGTCGCCGAGGCGCAGGTCGGGCGGCAGGGACCGGCTCTGGCGGGGCAGATGCGCACCCCGGGGCTGCGGGTGCTCGGAGCTGCTGCAATGGGAGCACCGGCTCAGCGGGCTGCTCCCTCCCGCTCGCCCCTTACCTGGCACCGGCTTGGCCCGGCGGCACGCCAGGCAGGCGGCGCAGGAGCCCAGGCTGAGCAGGGCGCCCATGGCCAGGGCTGCTCCGACGGCAACGCCCAGGAGGGGCAGCTCCACGCGGGCATCCAGCAGACCTGTACGGGCAGCGCGGCCCCCTCAGCACCCCTCCACAGGGCTGCTGCTCTGTGCCCGCCCCCTCGACACCTACCTGGGGGCAGGAGGGAGGCAGTGGTGATGCCCACGCTGTTGGCAGCACTGACGGAGAAGTTGCTGGCCGCGCTGCCCAGGTGGACGTGGAGCGAGTGGTTGGCCAGCCCCGGGTAGCGCGTGGCACCCAGGAGGAGGAACTCGGAGGTGTTGGCCATCACGTGCCCGTCCTGGTCCACCCAGGTGATGCTGGCGGGTGGGTTGGCTTGCACCAGCACAAAGAGCACCAGGAGGAGCCCAGCACCCTCGACCTCCTGGTAGCGGGCACCTGCCCGCAGGATCTCCGGCTTATCTGGGCAACAAACGCAGGCAGTGAGACAAGCAGGAGGGACGGAGGGGGAGCCGGGGACGGGGACAGCACAGCTAGGTGCAGGATTGGTCTCGCCAGGGGCCAGGAGCACCCATCAGCTGTGTTTGCACAGGACCGATGAGACGCTGCCCCTCTATGGCTGCCATGGGTGCAGGTCACGGTCCTGCTCTGGCCGGGCAGCAGCCCCACGCGCCCTCCCCACACCTCTGGCCCGAGCAGGGCTGGCGCCGCGGACCTTACACTGCACGTCGAGGAGGACGGAGGCGTTGTAGGTCTCCCCAGAGGCCGGGTCCATCAGGGAGCAGTTGAGCTCGCGGTCAGTGCGCCGGGCGGTGAGGGTGAGGGTGCTGGCAGTGCCCGCGGCCGAGCAGTTCACCTCCTGCTTCCGGCCGTCGAGGTACCACACCAGCACGGCGCCGGGGGCCGGCCGGGGGGCCCGGCAGGTGAAGGCACGGCTCTCCTCCTCCCGCAGCGTGCACGCTGCCAGCGGCTGCCCATCGATGGTGGGACCCGGTTCCCCCAGCCCTGCCGGAGAGCCCATGGCGCGTCAGAGCCGCACCGGGGTCCTGCTGCCGGAGCCGTGTGCCGGACCCCACCGCAGCCTCACCTGCCGAGCAGAGCGCCAGGGCACCGAGCAGCAGCAGCAGCAGGCGGGCGAGGGCAGCCCCCGGCCGGCCCCCAGGACACCCCATGGCACGCCAGCTGCGCTCAGCGCTGGGAGACAGGCAGCTGGAGCAGGGACACGGGGCCGTCCCCGCGCTGGGCCCCGGCCTCCCGGCACGCAGCAGGGCCGGAGGATGCGGCCAGGCTGCACCTTACCTGGAGCATCACCGCTGCCGCGTCCAGCCTAGCCCGCAGTGCGGCTCTGCGCCTGGGCCCCGGCACGCAGGGCCGTGCATGAGGCGCAGGGGCGGTCCCCGGCACGGCTGCGAGCATCCCTCTCGCTGGGCCCCCGCAGCCGCCTTCCCCGAGCGGGGCCGATGCTGCGCGCAGCCGTTGCGGCAGCGTCAGTCCCGCTGCCCGGCCGGCCCCGCTGCAGCTCTGGCGCACGGGAGAGCGGCCAGAGACCACCCAGCGAGGCATGAACATCCCCGTGCCCCCCGCCTCCCCTCTTAATGGCGGGGGCTCAGCCCAGCCTCGCACCCGCAGGGCCGCCCGTCGCAGCGGGGCTGTGCGCGCACGGGAATAACGCCACAACCGCCCGCAAGGCTGCAAGCAGAGCCCAAGGGCTGGGGACGCCGTTTATTGGGGGTGGAGCAGAGCCAAGACAAAGCAAGGCACTTCGGTGCTTCCTGTCCCTGGCTGTCAGCCGGGAGGAGGAGGAACGGGACCTCCGGCCCCGCAGATGGACCTTCTCTGGTGGCCAGGACGTGCCCACCTGGGCCACCCCAGGAGCACGGCTCTGCCTGGCCCACGTGCTGCCTTGGCCATCTCCTGCCCGTCTCACTCGCTGCCAGTGCCGCCGGGGTTGCGCAGCCGCCCCAGCATCTCGCAGAGCATCTGGTTGCAGAGCGCGGAGTAGGGGTTCAGCAGCACCAGCTGCCGCCGGGCGAAGGCACTGCCCAGCCGCGCCGCTCGCTCGAAGTCCCGCCGGGCGTCCTCCTCGCGAGCCTGCAGCCGGTGGATCAGGCCGCGCTGCACGAAGCTCTGGCAGGCGGCCTGGCCGCGGCCCCGGCTCAGGCGGATGGCCGCATCCAGGTCCTGCAGGGCGCCTGGCCGGGGGGAGAGAGGCGTCGGGGCGGGCTGGGGCTACCGAGGGGCCGCCCAGCAGCCGGCCGCACCGGTGCTGCTCACCTGCCACGTCCCCCCGCAGCCGCAGGGCCTGGGCCCGGTTGTTGTAGCCCGAGGCGCGCTGGGGCAGCAGGCGGATGGCCTCGCCGAACCGCTCCAGGGCCGTGCTCACGTCTCCCGACTCGGCGGCAGAAACCCCCTGCAGCTCCAGCTCCCGGACCTGCTCCAGCAGCTCCGGCGCGAAGGCTTCCCCTGCGCTGGCGTGAAGGGGAGCCCTTGGCCGGGGCAGCAACCGGGACAACCCTGGGGTGGGAACGGGCACCGGCAGGGCGCCGGGGTCCGGCCTTGGGCAGGGGCTGCTCCCAGCCCACGGCGGCACAGGGACCCCGCTGCCAGTTGCCAGCGAGAACGCGACGCGGCATCACCTCACCTTCCTCCTGGGCGCCCTCCTCCTCCTCCTCCTCGTCCAGCCCAGGGATGTCCCCAAAAGGGGTGCTGGGGTTAAAGATAGTCTGCAGGACGGCCCTGTCGTTTGCCGTGGCCATGGCGCCCCGTGTGCCGAGACCCCCGCCGCCGCGCGGCCTCGGCCAGGTTAATGTTCACACCGCCGGCACCGCTTCACGCGTCCCCGTCCTATCCCCGCCCGGCGGCAGGCCCCGCCGCCCGGCCGGCCGCCGGAAGACCTGCGGCTCCCAAGGTGACCCGTGCACAGCGGCCGCGGTGAGCAGGGGCCCAGTGCCTCTCCACCGGAACCCCCGGAGCTTCCAGGAGGAGCAGCAGCGGCAGGGGGGAAGCAGCGCCTCGACCCCCAAGAAGAAATCGAGAGCAACTCTCTGCAGCAATAAACTTGACATGTTTATTAATTAAACTATCACTTAAATAAAAAAAAGTGCATAGAAAATAAACATGTTTAAAAACTCCTTTGTTTTTTTTGTTTTTTACAACTATGTACACTTTTTTATTTTTACATTCAGTCTTTTGCAGAGCTTTCAGCATTTTTTTTAAACTATTAAAGTATTTCCTTCTTCCCTGTGACAGGGAATTAACACTGATGTACTTTAGACACGTTTCCTCTTTTTTTAAAAAAAAAAAAAAAAAAAAACAAACAACCCAACCAGAAGCTTGGAAGAACACAAGAAAAAAAAAAAAGAAGAGATTTGTTATACATGATAAGTTGTCAAGAAATGTATTTCTAGAACATAACCTTGCCTTTGCAGAGCTTTTTTTTTTTCTTTTTTTTTTTTTTTTGAAACAATTATTCACCTACCTGTATTTACTAAAGAGACTGTTAAGTTCAATAAAAGAAACACCACAAGTATAGTTCTCGGTTGATAGACAAAGCTACTGTACCTCGTTAAAAAGAGACCAGGAAAGCACAGAGCACATTTTTTTCCCTATATGCAGGTGGTACCCCAACATTCAGAACCAAAACGAGAGGAAGAAAAGGAATAACCAAGTTGTACAAGTACTGACTGGTAACAAGAAGGGCCGGGAAAGGCCGAGCCGCCCGCTCCCGGCTCCCCGGCAGCCCCCGCCCGGCAGGGAACGCGCGGCACGGCCGTCCCGGCCGTCATTAGCGACTGTAACACAATCCTTACCTATAGTGTTAAGAGAATTAAAAGCCATGGACCGATACTGAACTAGGCTTCATTACACGGTGCATTACTATATTAGTTCCTATATATATCGTATTTATAGTTATAAAAAAACCTTGTGAGTGTCGAGAGTGGACCAGTAGTATGGGTTTGAATGGCATGATTCTGCACAAAGACCGTCCCGCTGAAGAACCTGGTATTGCTTTGAAACGAAAGAAAACCAGAACGAAAAGAGACCCAGCCCTTTGCAATGACCCGCTTTTCCTTTAAAAAAAAAACAACCACGTCGGTTTGTACAAAGAAAAATAAACGCCCGAAAGTTCCTTTTTCTCTTAGTATTTTCAGATACCGTGATCGGCGTCAGTCCTTATAAAATATACATTCATACACGGGGAAGCTGCGCCGCGCTCGCCGCCAGCCCGGGCGGGACAGGCCGGAGGGGCGGCAGGCGGTGAGCCCGGGCGCTCGCTGCCACGGCCTCTCCCTGCCCCGCCACCGCTCGTCCCCAGGGCCCGGGCTGGCCGCGAGGCGCAGCGCGGCTTCCCGGGGGTACAGACAGTTTCACTGGCCACAGCGGCTCCCGCCCAGGCAGCCGCGACGGGTATAGCAGCAGAGCGGACAGCCAGCCGGACCCGCGGGCTCGACCGGTCCTCGCGGGAGGAGAGACGCCTGGCGCTCGGGTCTCAGGGGGCTCCCGCGGCACGCCGTTCCCCCAACGCGGGGCGGCTTTGGGCAGCGCTTCCCAGCCGGGGCTCCCGGGCAGAGGAACGGACCCGTCCTCTGCCATCGGGACGCGGCAGCAGCGCAGGTGAGAGAAAAGGCGGCGGAGCCGAGCTACTCGAGAAATTCACGGCCTTCGCCCAGGTGAGGGCCGTTCCCCCGCACTGCCGTCAGCAACGGGGAGGAAAAGGACCGAGAGCGGCCGCGCCCGGGGACAGGGGGCCGAGATCCCCCGGGCACGCACTCGTTGGCCTCCTCAAGGTATGTGCGTTCCCAAACTGTCAGTGCATCAAATCATCTCAGTAACAAACGCAGCGTCAATCCCACTTTTCTTTCAACAGTTATCACCAAATAATCATCACACAGTGCAATAAACGAAAGGAAACCGGCGGGTCCCGACCCTCCGAGCGCCGCGTTTCGTTCTCAGGTCAGAGGAAGAGGTCTCGGGGCCCGAAGGGTGCGGATTCGGGGTGCCCCACCACGAGCACTGGGGAGTCAGCGGGCGCTCCCGTCCCTTTCTGATGCCGTTTCAGAGCAGCCCTCCACCCGCCAGCTCCCAGAACGGCGGCCGATCTACCCCTGGGGACAGCTTGGAAAAGCAAGGCCGTCTCCTGCGCTCCCTCCTCCATGGAAAAACTCATCTGCCTTCAAGAAGAGAGAGCCTGCGGGATGAGGCGCGTGCCCCGGAGCAGCCTCCCAGCAAAAGAGGTATCGAGGGCCAGGTCTCTCTCGTTTTTCCTTTTTAAATACACAGAGGATGCCGGCACGCGGGGCAAGGCAGAACCACACCTGCTGCCTGGGGGCACGGGTGGTCCTTCAGACAGGGTCAAACTCCTCCTCAGCTGGGCAATTCTCCCTCCCGCCCCCATCTTGACGGGTAAATAAAGTTCAAGGTCCAGCCAAACCTCCTGGAAACAGTTACTGAAATCAAAGAGGCAGAACAAGTGTAAAAAAAAAAAAAAAAAAGAAAAAAAAAAAAGAAAAAAAAAGAAAAAAAAGGAAATAAAGTGTACCCCCCCCCCTCTCCGGAGAAAGGATCAGACTGTGCCCAGCCAGGTATTTCCTATAACCGTCCTATGAAAATAAAAAAATCATTAAAAAGAGATTCTCTTAAATTAGGATAATACCACTGTTTAAAAAGCCTCGTCATAAGTGCTTTCCCCTATGAAGTGCTTCTCATAGAAAAATATACAAAATATATTTACATTTATAAAACCTTAAATACTAAACTGTAAACAGAACAGAGTAAAATCCAATGTCGTCATCTGTTAGGCTTGGGGCTTTTCACTTCTTTCTCTGTTTTTGTGGCGGAGGCGTGGAGCAGACCCAAACGGGAGGAGGACTCGCGCTACTTTAACCAGGACGATAGCGTCTTTTGCTTCGCTCCAAACAAGCTCGGCTCCTCAGCTACAGCACCCGCAACCGTGCCGGTGGCCACGTTCTTTCCTATGCGTTTCTGGATGCTGCACGGCGCAGACGCGGCTGGGTAGTGTTTGGCCTCGCCTTTGCGGAGAACTCGCGCTCCGTTTTGGTGCCTCTTCCCATGCCTTTCGGGGAAGACGGCGCGACTACGCCCGGAAGACGGACCATGGCAGGCGCCTGCCTGCAGGACGGCTCCTTTGTCTCCCCACCCGGCCCGAGGCTGAGCAGAGCGGATCCCGTGGGAGCCTCCACGCAAGTCCTTCCTAGCTCCTGCTCTACAGCGGTACGCAGCTAACCCCGGAGCTGGCTCTCGCTCCCCATCTCTCCCTAGAGACGTCTGTCCCTCGGACCAGCTCCACGGCGGCAGAGGGACCGCCGGCTGGAAGCACCTTCAGCTCGCTGGGTAGAGGAGGAAGCCAGCTGCTGGAGACGGGACCGGGGAAAGGACTACTACTCTCCTGCAAAGCCAGAGAGGGAGGGTGCTGCTGAAAGGAAGCCTTTGCTCGCAATGATTTACAGCGCGGTGACTGTTGGCACAAGCCCTCTCTCTGCCAAAGAATGCCAGGAATTCCCCTGCACTCGGGCAGGGATTTCGGAGCGAAGCGCTAGCCAAACCCTCTTCAGTCCGGTTGCGGGCTGCTCCGTTCCGCTCTCCCCGGTTCAGCCTTCCTAGATGAAACCAGACAAGCTGGACCCACGCAACGCGCCAGGCCCCCCGCGCCACGCGGTACGCCAGCCGACTCGCAAATAGTGTTTTGCAGACGCAGAGCACGAGGAACCACAGACGCGCGCGCAGCAGCCCTCGGGGTAGCTGGCTGGTGGGGTGCAGCCTCTCTCCCTAGGAGGAAAGCTCACTCAAATGCTGTGCTGCCGAACTGCTGACGCAGCCCGGCCCGCAAAGGAGGCAGCGGCGGCGGCGAACGCCACCTTCAGCACTCTGAGCCCAGAGACAGATAGGGACAGAGGGACAGGACCCGCGATCGCCCCCGCCACGCTCGGGCCCGGGCCGACCTCCCCTCCCCTCTCCCGCTAATTAGCCCCACGCTGAGAAACGAACACCGGGGGCGGGGGGAAATGAGAATAGCAAAAACATAATCACGCCGAGGATCTTCTCCAGTCGCCCGTGTCTTTCACAAGGGTAAGTGTGCGCATGCGAGACATGAAGATGTGGACTCTGACAGAGAAACGCAGCCGCCAGTCAGGTCCTTGAGCCCAGCCGATCTTCATTCCTGCCTCTGGCCTCCCCGTCCCGTCTGAACGGCCGGGGAGGGATTCTCTTGAAGCTTTGGTTCGCCCCAGGCCCTTCAGGGCTCACTTGCAGCTGACGGAAGTTCTAGTTTAAAAACTTCCGGCACTTCTTGGCGCCGCAGTTACAGGGCAGTTTGTTGCTGGCGTCTTCGATGGGGAACTTGTAGTCGTATGTGAGCTCTTCCCCTCGGTAGATTTTGCGCATGGCGAAGATGACAATGTGTTTCTGGCCATCGATGTTGATGACCCGGGAGTAGCAGTTGGGCTCGCAGGAGTGATTGATGAAGCGGGCCGCGTTCCCGTGCATGGTGGCATCCACCACTTCAGAGTCGTCAATGCGGAACATGTAGCAACCGATCCCCTACGCAGGGAGGACAGAAAGAGGGTTAGGTCAGGGAAGCGAAGACAGAGCCACCCTAGCAGACGACCTAGCCCCTTACAGCAACCAGAAGTCAAGCCTTTAAGAGCATCTGCAACCTCTCTTCTCTCGTCTTCATAAGCTCATGCTCGAATCATTGCATCCCCGCGCCCTTTGGATCTGCAACGCTAAGACTGGACTGAGACCCTTCCCAGCCCGCAGGAGACAAGAAGCAGCGCCTCTAGAGCTCCAGCGAGAATGGAAATATCCTGAGAAGCCTGTAATCCCAGTTCACGACGTTCCAAGGGCAGTTTTCACATAAGCCTGTCCTACCTTTACAGCCACTTTCTAGTTCTCCCAAACTCTTTAAGAACTTCTACGAAAGCCCATAACTCACCTTACTGTCGTAGTATTTCTCTCGTTTGTCAGTGAGGATGGAGCGAATGACATTGCCTGAATATTCGATCACCATCTCACCTGCATCGATGTTCCTTTTGCAGAACAGACCCCGGCCGTGGATGGGAGACCTAAAGAAAGCAACAAGATGAGCGAACGTTGCAAATGATACAAGCGAAGCTCAGAAACGTAAGACTGCAAACACTGCAGAAAACAGCTCGCTCCTTACAAGGATCGCTGCGGTCTCATTACTCTTCCGTAATGTAACGCTAAGAAGAACGATACGAGGTCTCTCCTGCCCACTCCTGAGCACGTGCCTTAGCTATCACCAAGGTAAGCCAGCAAGGAGTAAGCAGTTTGTGCTGAGGATTACTTTTCAAATACGTAACTTGGGTGGGGAGATGGAGGAGGGAAAACCCCCAAACCCGCTTTTCCCCCTCCATTTTGCAGTCTGACTTCACAGAAGGTTTCCAGTTTTCACCTTCCTCTGTCCCAGAGGCAGCAGTACCAGAGCCAAACCGTACCTGTAGACACCAACTGCCTCCTTGGAGGTCTTCTTCAAGTGTCGGAAGCGCATGGGCATTGGCAGATCCATACTAGTCGCCCTCCTAGAACAAAGAGATGCTGCTAAGCGATGACCTTTATTTGAGAGTCTGCGCCTTTACTTGAGAGTATGTATTACCTGGGATACTTTCCAAGATATAATAATTTAGACACTGTGCCACTGCAGCCCACTGAGAACATAACCACAATTAATTCAGTGTTTTTAACGTATACGTAAAAGATCATTTCCTCCCTTTTCCGCCCAAATTCTCATCAGATTGTTTTACATTAGCAAGGAAAAGAAACACGCAGAGGGAGACTGGTCTGGTGGTCACCTTCAGCTGTCAGTTCTGCGATGGTAGGAGTCTCCTCTATATCTGCTAGTCCTTGGTAGCTTTCAAGTTTTAAACACCACCTCAAAGACCATGCAGAACTAAGCCTGATCAGCTTGTTTTAACAGCATGGCACTATTTTCCCCTTTGAATCTTTAAACCCTGCTGCATACCGGGCCGATTTCAGCTGTACTTCTTCCTCTTCCTCGTCATTTGGGTTGTATTCTGGTGGCTGTCGGTGTTTAGAAGCCAAGAAATTAAACATATCAAATGCAGATTTCCTGCAATTTGAAGAGAGGAAAGGAAGTTTTACTGACTGAAAATAAACATGTGGCTGCCACAACAGTTTGACATGTTTACTGCTTTACACCTTCTCCAGTCTGTCCTCTCTTAAAGCCTTCCACGCGTCAGGGTAACACACAACAGTTTCCGAGAACCGTGAATAAAAGCACCAGCCAAGAAAGCTTTGTTAAACAAAGCAATGGTGAACAAAGTGGCAGAGAAAAACGTGTGGACTCAGAAGACACGATATAATTGCTTTGCTAACGCTTCTTTTTAACCGAGAGCTTCAACGCCCTAGAGATTTGTTGCTTCTGCCCTGCCATGGAGTTAGTTAACCGAGCAAACAGGCCGGGCCGTTAACCTTAACAGTGACAAAGCTCACACTTGCCTCAGGTGGACTTCAGCCCTAGCAGAGCCATGTGGATTCAGAGGAGGTTCATTGGCCTCCTCTGGCTTATGAAATCTGAACTTGTAGTTGTGGCAGTGCTTCGCTCCATACAGTTGCTCAATCAGGAACACAACGGTATCGTGGATAATCCCCAGCATCCTCAAACCATTCACACCTGGAACAATAAATAGAGCACAACAAAAAAACCCAACTGACAAGGCAGACTTGGAGCAGGAGGATACAGCAGCTTGTTAAATACAACTTTTGTGCTAGCCTGCAATTTTCACTGAAGCGCTGTATTAGCTAGTTCATTCCCCATAGGAGTTTTCAATCGTTTCATCAGGAAGAAATTATCCTCCATAAAGCAGTTAGCAGCTGAACTGAAACTCTTAAGCCTCTGAACCCCAAGACGCTCACAGAAAGATCTGTTTGCTCTCACACATTCAAAAGCGCGGTAAAAATGAGTTTGGCACCGGCTATTACCTGCAAAAGATAGCTGTTTCAGGCGGGCATTAGAACGGGCTTCTTGAACTTTGTCAGTCAGCGACTTCCAGGCATCTGCAGCCACACAAACAGAAGACAAGACAGTGAAAGAGTATCCGAGTGCTGGGCACCGAGGATTGCCAAAATGGGTGTGCCTTGCTATGCCTCTTATCTTGCCGCATCTTAGCCGGTTTCCAGTGAAAGAACGTACCATTGGTGGACTTCTATGTACGTGTGCAGTATGCTGTTTTCCAACAAAACGCTCGTATTTAAATAAGCTAATTGGAGAATATGACGTCTGCGTCCTTTCATGGGCCATAAATTAAGATCTGTGGATCCAGTTGCTTCCATCCTCTCCAAAATTCACTTTGGCACAAAGGGAAGTAAGCATCTTGGGCAATTGGTCTGGAGGAAAAGTCTTGATACCCTACTGTCTGATCCACACTGACTATTTCTTGGCAAAATATGGTTCAACGCCATCGGCCAATTGATAAAGCAAAATGGGACAACGATTAAAAAAACCAACCACCAAACTTTTCCAATATAATCCAGACATTGCTAGGAACTAGGAATGTTCTAGGGCCATAAATCAAGAGGGGTTTTTTTGTTTTGTTTTGGGTTGTTGTTTTTTTTTTTTTTAAATCTATTAAATAAAAGGCAAGTAACAGATCCTCAGAAGTCATAATTTGACTTCTAGCAAGGAAAGCCAAAACCAGTACAACCAAAAACGCACAGTTCTCACCTTCAATGCTTTCTGCGCAGATTTGAAAACCATCATCACTAGAGATCTCAAAAACCAAACCTTTCTTTGGTTTCTTCTCACCAAGACACTCTTTCCTCTTTTGTTCTTGCTGAAGCCAAAACATAAGTGGGGAGCTGAAAGTGCTCTCTTCTTCCTCAAGAGCTTTTGAGCCTAGAAAAAACAGAAGCTAGCATGAAGATGGAAATTGGGCAGAATGATGTTTTTTCCGCTGGTTGTTCCACAACTGAAAATTACTTACTAACTTGCTTTTTGACCAGTAAATCCGTCCAAGAAAAAAATCTAGACAGTGTTGTAGCAAGCGTGTGAAATCTCAAGTGCTGAAATTTCCACAAACTAAAAACAGACACGTAACTACTTGTCCAATATCTATTAACTGCAAACAAACCTTTCCCCCATTCAAAGCAAGAATAATATGACTATAAGCTCTGAGATTTTCCTGCAAGAGGGACACACACAAAAATCAAAACTTCAAGGTACTAATTTCCCACTCCTGGAGAATCCCAAGACTTGGTGCTTTTGAAGAAGCGACATACCTGCATTTTCTTGCTCATTTGTTGAGTTCTGTGTTGACTGAGATTCTGGGAGGACTGCCGTTTGCCTTGGGAGGGAAGGAAGTGAACATGAAGAAAAATATTTAACGACCCACCTCATTTCCTCACCAGCCCTGAACACTCCCCTACAAAATCCAAGAACTAGACGGAGGTACAAGAACCTTTTTCCAGACTGAATGTTCTAACATCCGTTCAACTGGAAACAAACAAGCAAAAAGATTGTACTCAGTAGCATTTATTTTTGAGGCATCTATTGCTCTGTGGGTAGCAGTCTAATTTAATACGCTCTGTGACCTGTTCTTTGTATTAGCCCTACTCAGTAATAAGGCGTATGCTAACGTATGATCAGCCAAGGCTGTATGAGTAGTCTTGTTCTCAGCAAGCAGTAAGCTTTCTGGAGCTATATGCAACTTAATTTAAAAAATGGCTCCATATTGCAACTAAATGTGACCACTCGTTCCAGACCGAAAGCTCCCAAGATACTTTAACTAGCAAGGTAAGACTTCTCGCATTCTCTGTATAAATCTCCTTAAGCTCAAGCCAGCAGAATCCGATGGAAAGGTCTGTTTAACGCTTACCCTGCAGACTGCCCACATGGTTTCTGTGATGGCTGATCTACGCTCGCTGCATCCTGCGTATCTGCCTTCACAGCAGGAGTCCTGGAACAAGAAGATTTAGGAACATTCACAATACCTGCCAAGCCACATGTGCCGTAAGCCAGACTGGAAAGCAGTAACAGATCCACCGGGAGTTGCCGCTTGCCGCGAGTGATTAAGCAGTTCGGCAGAACTACAGAAGTAGTGACTGCTCCTGAGACACGAGGAACCAGATCACACGTCCAGCATCACGTCAGAATCAAGACTTGCACTTCAAGAGGAAGGAGGAGCATGCATCCGGGTGCAGGAGAAACATGCCTGAGCACCCATACGCAATGAGCTCAGGAGTCAAGAGGTGCGTGGCGGGATGTGGAAACAGCTACAGAAAACATGTGCAGACTAAAACAAATTGGCAAGTGCTGGCAACGCAAAAGCACTATTTTAAAAGGCTGAGCTGTCTAAAGAGTTTTGGATCCACAGTTTAAGAACCAGACCTATTACAAGCCATTAAGATGATCAAGGAATTACACGAATGACGTGCAGTATTTCTCAGTTACCAAAAGCTGGATGTTACTGTCTTTTGGTACCGGCAATCGTTTTGGAGAGTTCTCTGAAAGTCAGCAGTGCAACGTCTTTCGGTGAAATGCCTAACTGTTGGCAGTGTGATACTAAGACACGGCTATGCACTACGTGGATAAAACTGTCCAGTTTTGCATGTAAAACCCAGGCCAGCAGCTCTTATTCTCTCTACAGATCCACATTTCAAAGAGTCAATTCAAATGTCATTTTAATTTAAGGTCTGGAAAGCAACCCTCTACTGCGAGAGACAAGCGCACGCTCTGCTGTTCTGACAAAGTAGAGAGCAAGACTCTCCCTGTTCTCCCAGCTCCTCCCCAGTCCCTCTCGCCTGTAGGGACTAAAGAGGAGGGAAGAGGGGCAGGAGAAATAAACCACACACTGGAGAGGCACTAAGCTCACAGAGACTGGCACGCAGTTTAAATTCTGTAATCAGAATGACCAAGGTAACACCATAACGGTGCATCATTCTGGTGCCTTAGCACACTGCCGATAGTACAATTGTAACTTCTAGAGCACTTACACACATTAACAACATAAAGGAATAGAACCCATCACCCTTTTGAGTGCCATTTTCTCTACTGATATCTCTAAAATGCTCTTTAATTTGCCAGAGCTGTCAATGCTGAATAAAGTCCTCGTAACCCTGATCCTCAAAGTCTTAGGTTTTTCATCCTTCCCTTTCCAGAGGTAAAAGTTCTACTAACTCCTTTAGAGAGATCTGCTTTCTGTTGGCAGCTGGGGTTTTTACCTTAGAAATTACTACTCAAAAGGACAATCTGCTGTAAAACTAGCGGGAGATTCTTTCTTATATTGTTACAAAACCTCAGGGATGAGCAAAATCAAACACTCCTCTTACCCTGTAGCTGAGACTGGGGGTACAGCAATGGCCCCTCTGTCGGGAACCTGTGCTTCAGAGGAACTGGTCCACACATGAGAAGTTTTGTGCTTCTTTCCATTCCCTTTGTCTAACGATGGCTGAATGCGTTTGATTTTCGGCTTCATTTTCGTGGGACCCAGCACGGAGCTGCTCGCAGACTGCTGACCAGATGACGGGGAGCCTCCAGGAGATGCTGAACTGGCATGCATCACTGACGAGGAAGCCTTGTTTTGTTCGAGTCCGGTATTGTTGGGAACATCAACCAGCTGCGGAAAGCTCGACAACTGTGTCGTTGCCGAAGCCGTGCCAAGGTCCAGCGGGGAGGAAGCAACCCCGGTTTTGCTGGCTAAGAGTTGTGTCATCTGCTGAAGCTGGTAAGAGCCTTCTGGGTCAGTAGACGACGGAGCAACTGTCATGCCCATCGTCTGTGCTGAAGGCAGAACACATATGCTTGACGCAGCTGTCATTGCTGCCGTAGACGGAGTTGGGGATGTTCCCAGTTGCGAAAACATCCCAGAACTTGGCGGTAGAGTCACGTGCTGCTCCTGAAGACCAAGGCTTTGCTGACTAGCTTTGATCAGGAGGTTGCTTATCGAACCAAGGTCCCCTAATAATCCAGGGCTAGTTAATGTTACTGAGCTTTGTCCCAAAACGTGACCAGGAACTGACCCACCAGTAGTAGGGGCTGCCGTGGCCTGCATGGATACGACGTTCAGCACCGAGGAACTCGATGCTAGGCCAGATACAGGCCCCGCTGGGAGGTGACTGGCATCTGGTCCAATAACACTGGGAGACGTGCCGACTGCAGTAGTGGTCCCACCTTGCGGGAGCAAAGACGTTTGCTCAAAATACATGACCCCAGACTTGGACCTTTTGATAATGTTCGGGACGGTTCTATGGGATGTTGAATTCGCAATGGTTCCCAAATCCAACGGGTGGTTGGAAATTTGGGAAGGAGCAAAATTAATTAAGGTCATGTTGGAGACCATATCAGGAGGAGCTATAGCAGAAGGGGTTCCAGAGGGAGCCAGCTTCTTATTCTTCCGTGACTGCAGACGAGAGATGGGCCGTTTCTTGCCCAGGGCAGCAGCTGGTGTAGAAGCGGTGGTACCAAGGTCTGTCCTCTGACTAGCTTCAGACACTAAGAGCTGAGGATCAGGGGGCGGCTGCACACCGATCAGAAGACCTGGTGAAGGACTGCTGATGTTTGGTGGGAAGCCGGTCTGAGTGGCTGTGGAGAAGGGATGTATATGCTGGTGATGGGGCATGGGCAGCAGCCCCTTGCTCGTGGGAGGGAATAACGACTGAGACGAGGGCAAGCTCGGATTTAATCCGGTGGTCAGCGTGAGCCCGCTCCCCATGGGCCCCAGCACCGAAGCGCTGGTCTCCATCACGCTCTGCGCAGAACTAACAGAAGGCGTTAACTGTATCTTTTGAGTAACGCCGTTGGGAAGAGTTTGGAGGACGTACAACGGCTGCATGTTCTGATTGACGACCAGAAGTTTTTCTGCGGCTGGCTTGAGGTGGGGCGGCGTTGTCTGCACTGCAGCGTTGGAGATCTGCGAGGGGCCAGGACTGTCCGTGGAGTTTGGCACGTACTTCTGGCTCTGGAGGGGAACAGTGGGCGATACCGGCACCTGGATACCTGGAGTCCCGCTGTTTCTCGTTAAATCCTGGTTGCTGCCGTGCCCTTGCTCGACGGGGCCACAGGGCGGGCTGGCTATATGCTCTGCATCTATGTGACCCTGGATGAAGTGATCGGGAGTCATGTGTCCTTCCGGGCTCGGGTCTACTCCTGGACTCAGAAGAGCTGTATCACCTTCCCCCGAGGCAGATTTTTCTGTGACTGTCACTCTCTTTTCCCCAGACTCCGTGGAAGGCAAGGCAAGCATCGACCTCTCTCCCGAGGAGGAGAGCGAAGACTCCGAGATGACAGCGAGCCTGTTGTGATTTTGGCTGGGCACCGTAGGGCTGCGAGTGGTCAGAACAGAGAGATCGGAAGGAAGCTCCAGCGGCAATTCAAACTGCTCCTCTGCTGATATGGAGGAAGAGACGCTGCTGTCCACCGGCTCGGCGGTTGGCAGCTGCTGGGAGAACACCTCAAACAAACCCATGTCCTTGCCACGGTTGCTGTCGAGACCTAAACCTTCTCCAAGCGTTAGAAGTTCAGATGACGAGGACTCCGGACTTTCTCCCAACGCCTGCATAGACGGCGTGTTCTTTAGTACAAAGTCCATGATGTCGGAAGGGAGGATGTTCCCACAGTCATCACTGTTGTTATTGTCAGAGTCGGATTTCAGAAGCTCTGTGTTAAAAGTGTCCAGTAAGTTCTTGTCAGAAGGCGTGCTTGCATGAGCCCTGCGGCCCGTTTCCAACGAGCTCAGCTGAGCTTCCAGCGAATCCTGAGCTTGTGCTTTAACCCTGCTCACAGGATGGCAGTTATCAATCTTTGGGTCGGTTTTGTGGACAGTGGAGCTCTTGGCGACTTGTACTTTCTCTCCGGCTTCTTCAGTTCTATCTAGCTTTAAGTTCTCCGTTCCGTTTTCTTTACCGCTCCTTTTAGTTACTTGACTGACTTTTCTTGTCGTTGCCGTGACACTTGTATCACTTTCAGTTCCATCATCCACACCGTCCAGCTGTGAGATTTTTGGAAGATCGCACTGCTCCTCCTCCCTGAATAAGTTATGGGATGCAAGCCTCTCCTCCGTGTTTGAGGAAACCACCGTTCTAGTGAAATTATAGTAGTATAAGTCGTCTTCATCTGATGTGCTCAAGTCATCTGCGCCATCCACCTGTCCTTCTGCAGACCGCTTCCCCCGCTTCTTCCCAGTTGAGTTACTGTAGAAGGGAATGTCTTCCTCTCCGTAAGACCTCACGCCATACAGAGGAGTCAATCCAAAGAACATATTGGATCTGGCCCGAGCACTTCTCCGTGGATATCTCCGCTTGTACGAGCCTTCTTCTTGAGCTTTAGTTCCATCCTGGATCATCAAGTTGTTATCTTGAACGGGCAAATTTTCATACGCGTTATTTTGAGATTCCTGTGCTGGTGCTTCGTTTGGACTTCCCTGAACTACAGGGTTATCCTCCGGGCTTTCCGAAGTTGAGGAGGGCTCCGCCAAAGCGGCCAGTTCTGCTCCTGCAGACTGAGGTTCAGCATCACTTTCCTGCTGTGCATTTTTAGACTGGTTTTCGCTTTCCATCTTGAGAGGAGTCAGAGTGACTTTAACGGTGCGTTTCCTAGGTGCCTGTGATTCCTTAGAGGCCACTTCGAGCTGCACTGCAGAACCTTTAGACGGCCCTTGTGAAGGTGGAGACTTCTCGCCAGCTTTTTCAGCAGGAATATTATTACATAACCTCTGGCTAATTTGTTCAGTTGCCAAACCCTGATTACCAAATTCTGGTTTCAGGTTTCCTTCATCGCTGCCTACTGCTTGACTTGAATCTGCAAGAGATTTCAGGGAATGCTTCTCTTTAAAACTATCTTTCATTAACTTCTTCCCTTTCTGACGCCTGTCTCTAGGGGCAGAAACTACCTGCTCGCTTGCTGCAGGAGATCTGCTATTTACTCCAGCAGACTTCAAGGTCTTCGCATCCATCTCATCAGCCACAGTCGTTTTCTCTGGCTGTACAGGTTCCACGTGCTGATCTCTGTCTTTCCTTGGGCCTCTCTGATGCAAAGGTGGAAAGGATATTGCTTCTTTGGAAGAAAACGATCCTGAACATTCTTGAAAGGTTCCTGTTTTAACATTAATTTCTGCACCTGATGAACTGCTTGGTTGAGCGGACATTTTGGAGTTTCCTCCAGAAGCAAAACCATGAGCTGAATAATCTGGGTCCTTTGAGGTCAGTGTTTTCATCTTCTCTCCCTTGGAAGGAGCACCTTTGGCTATCAAATCTGAACTGCTGGAATGTTTTCCTTCCGTAGGCTGAGATGCATCCAGCTGGTAAGTTTTACTTCCACTTGTAGCCGCTGTTTTCTGGGAGCCTGAACTGGTAGAGCAACTTTGAACTGGAGCACTTGGAGCACCTGCATTCGCTGATCCCACAAAGCGGTCGGTGCTTTTGACGCTCGGTTCATGTTCCGAAGAGGACCCCATGCTGGAAACCGAAGATATGCTGTGCCTGGAGTAAGTGTTCCCGGCTCGCGTAGGGGAAATCATCCGGAGTTTTGATTGCTGCTGTGACAAAGAGGAGGTGCTATGTCTCCTAGAACCAATGCTCTTAAGTCCAGAGGATAGTAAAGGATCTCCTACTGTCACTATTTCATGGGTCACCGGGGTAGGACTTCCTGAGAAAATAAGGCAAGAAAGACTGTCAAGTGATCTGAAACCTTCACGATCAATGCATCCCCAAATCCTTCACACAAAACACAAGAAATTAAAACCCAGCAAAACCTTTCAGCCGAATAGCATTAACATAATGATGATACTCGAGATAGGTATTAAAAATCTGATACCGTCAATCACTATTCACCATGTAGAGCTGACAAGTTTGTATCTCAGGGTTCTGCATCTCAACTTTAGCTGTGAATTTTCAACATCACTTTGAAACAAAACATGACTCATTCATACAGAAATAGCAGCTGAATTACAATACCAGATTTCTGATTCTCTCTGGAAAAATACCGACTGAGATGATGAAGTCCCTAACTTATATTACAGCTCTTCTGTATTACTGCTATTATATGGCCCAAACACTGCTTTCTTCATCCCAGGGAAATTTTTGTTTCAGTCGTACATTTCTTGACAGGCCATCTCTACTGGATATTTTCAGATCTTCCCTTCCCTCAAACCTATGGCCATTTCACTATTTTCTCTAGAACCAGAAAACTAAACACCACATTCTGAATGAAACCAAGACAGACACGAACCAAACCAAAAATATTTCCAAAACAAACAAACAAAACCTCCCCAAAAAACCCAAAATCAAAGTCAACAGCACTTGAAATACCTGCAGAGGGTAACGGCCTAGAGCCGGGAGACCTCTGTGTGGATGGGTAACTTGGCGTCCTGATCCGGGGACCCTTTGAGACCACTGGATAGTAACAGGAACTAGAGGTCTGAGAATGCAAGGGACGATCTGGTGATGGTGGGTTTACAATTTCAGGTGTATTTCGGCTGTCTTTAGGTAGAGTGTCTGTTGTTGTATAAAAGAGAAACAACAGTATAAGCCATCACTGGATCCTAAAAGCTATGATCTGATAAAGTATATATTGCTATCAGGTTTCACTTGGAGAATCAGGGTATTTGTTAAATAAACACAAAGTCAAAGATTACTGCTTCCCTGCCATCAGATAACGTCTGGTTTCTTCTCCTCTAAGAAGATTTTCAAACACTTGCAGCAATACAGTAACCCTCAGCTTACATATGAAATTCCATTACATTTTAATAAAGTTTAAGGTTCTATGTTGACAATGACAACTGTTATAAATGTTTTAAAAATCTTCCACAGCCTCACCTTCTGGGAACTGAAGAGGACAGGGTTGAGATTTTTAATTTTTTTTTTTTTTTTAAACTCACCTATGGATACAGAGAAAGCAATTTGGAAATACAGAAGCAGCGCAATGCTACTATTCAATATGGTATTTAACAACCCCCATATTACATACCAACACTGACACTTGAAGTTCAATTTGAAGTTTTAGATCATGAGAAAAACCTCAGATCTGTAGACTAGAAAGCACTACTACAGTAGTTTTCCTTTAGCTCAAATTTTCAAAGTTACCAGTACGCTCACGAGCTTAGATCTTCCCCCCTCCCCCCCCCCCTTTTTTTTTTAAAGTCTTAAGATGCTGTAACATAATTTGGAAGCCTGAAGTGGATTCTAGTCCAAATCCGTCTAAGAGACACAGGTCCTAGCCACTACCTGGCTTTCTGGTAAGGATACACTATGGCAAAGCCACGTAGAGAATATACTTTTAGAAAGTCCTTAAAAGATTACCTGTAAGGGGAACTGGGCTATGGGCAATTGTTCTGTTATCATCATGCTCTACAGTGCTGTTGATGTCAGGTTCTATGACCGGAGGTCGGCACTCCATGATCTTGCAGGTATACACACAGCGCTTCCTGGCATCTGTTGTGCTCCAGTACACCCTGGAGCACCTGGAAGACAATTCAAACATGAGACAATTTACGCAACAGTCGAGTAAACCTCAGCATTCCTATTTTAAATTTTCAGTTTCTCAAAATTACACGGGACAAAGGCTTCCTGGCACAACATGCTGCACACCTAGCTTAATGACAAGATTCCTGAACAGCGTATGAAAGCTACAGTCAATTTTTACATGTTACTTCAGCGCTGGCTTGGCATCTAACATACGAAAAGACATCTAATCATGAAACAGCTTATACTCACTGATAGCCGATGGGAAACAACTTATCTTCGCAGTCGGAGAGGTCATTCAGAATTCCTAAACAGTCTATTGTCATTGAACCTGAGCAGAAAGAGGAAGAGAAGTTCTGTGAACCAGATTCCAGCACCAAAGGTGGATCAAGTGTCCAGAGACTAGATCTTACCAATCATCATGTGGATGTTCTCTGGTTCTAAGCCACTAAGAAATTTTCTTCTCAAACTGATCCCTTCAAAGTCCACAAAAACTCTCCTAAGAACTTCAAACCCATTCTCAGGAACCACCTGGAACAAGAATCCACAAAACTACTTGTTAATTTTAAAGGAACCACCACGTGTACGCTACGCAGTCTGCCTAACTCGATCCCCAGTTTGGTCTTTTGGTTTTTTGAACTGCCACGTAGTACCACTCGCCAAACTTCCCCATGCCAGTTGTATTGCTGACTTCTTTTTAACAGCACTGTGGTCCGGCCCTCATTAGCAAGGAATACATTCAATATTAACTTCTAAAAAACGCATAGTTACAGGCTAACCCCACCTGCAGACAAGGCAGGGTGTGAAAGAAGAATCTCACCTCTCCTTTGATCAAGTCACGATGCCTCTGGCAGTAAACTTTCTTATCGTCCAGAAAGACACAGTTCTTGGCTCGCGAGCACATGAAGTGATAGTTACTTGTACAGGAAGTGAGGCAGCAGCCTACTGTGGCGCCTGACTTCTGGCAGAACTCGCATCTCTACAAAAGCAAAAAAAAGGCAAAAACCAAAAAAAGGTTAAAAATCAATCCCTTCTAAAACCACTACTGTTGTCAGTTGTTTTTTTGGGCATAGACAGAAGTTTAGAGTAATGCCTGACCTCCCACTTCATTGCTGTAACATTTCACTACCGTGGACTTGAACGCACAAGAGACATGGAGGAGGAGGTGAGAGGAGGAAGGATCCCTCACACAGAACAAGTTTTGCATTTGCAGGCTGGTTCCTCCAGGCCTCAGACTTTCTTGCTTGTACTCCATATCCAAGTGTCATATTTGCAAGCTTCACCGATTAATACGTCAACTGCTTCTCCCGCACAGAGTATGCCCCACGTGGGTGGCTTACTACTGGCTAAGAGCAGTCCCATTCCACTGCTTCTGCTGTTTTAATAAATATTTCAGACCAAATGATGCAATATTAAAAACAAAATTTGGACAAACTAATTTCTAGTCATGCTTCCAGTCTCATTTCATTCTTCTGGAAAGTAAGCAACAACCAATTCACAACAGGAAGATTATATCGTTTTCTAAGACTGCTTAGGAGTTCAGAAAAACACACACCACCATCATTCTTTTCGCAGTATTTAACAGAGTGGGTATGTACAAGCTAGCTGTCAAGATCCTTCTTCTGTACTCAACCATGAAAACGTTCCTTGATCAACACCTTCAATTGGACAATATTTGCTTTCAATTTTTATTTCTTTTATACATATATAAAATTTAACCTAGGTCAAAATACCAGGCACAGGCTTGCGCTCTCTCCTTTGAGTTCCTCTGCTGTCATCAGTTCGGACTGCAACAGAAGATCTGCTCAGTCCTTGTACTAGAGATAGGTGTTGGGCTTTGACACAGCATTTGGCCGGGCTTTAGATATTCCGTATTATTTTTAAAAGCAGGTTATGACTACAGATATGGCATCAGCTGTGTAAGGTATAGCACTGGCAATTGAAGACCTTCTGAGAAAAACACGACTCCAATTCTCCCGTCAGAAGTTCCTTTTGGTCCCCACAATATTTCTGAACTGAGCAAGGATAAAATAAATTTTCAAATCTCTTCAGTCAGTTCTATTATATATAGCATAAAAAAAACAAGGCAAGGAGAAGACAGGGCAGAAAAAACGCACACAAGGAATCTTTTAGCCGGGTTCCTGTCCTGGTTCTGTGTAAATCAGCGTGAAGTTTAACAAAGTATTCTTTACTTATACCCACCAGCTGCTTTCCCCTGATCACAGCCATGTGCACGTTTTTCAGAGAACCATCGTCGTCTTCAAATACTTCTGCTGACCATAAAGCACAGTTCACATGTGTCCATTCATTTTGGCCAATATAGAGAAGACGACCAGCATCCTAAAGAATGGAAGGAAACATTCTTTTCAAATGTTCCACGAGACACAGCGATGCACAAAAAGCATGCAGCCTATCCACAGTACCAAATCTACAGTACTGCTTAAATCAGTTCCTACCGAAATGGGCACGTGCCAGACACTCACATTCGCACTGTCGTCACCGTATTTCAGGCACAACGCACACTGCCTGTTGTCTTCTACATCCGGAGGTGGGTTAAGTTCAGGACTATCCTCTCTGCTTCTGTCAGAGCCTTAGAGTTAAAAGAGAGAAGAACACTGTTTATTCTCTGAAGCCAGGGAGGCAAAAATTCACCTGGAAAGATCGTCAGTAAGCGAACAGCGCAGAAGAGCCAAACAGCAGCCTAGCGTTTTCAATAGCCAGCTTGTAAAGCAAGGCAAAGCACACACCAGCCTCTACGCAGCCCTTGTTCTGGGGGAAGAGAGGCAGGTGCAAATGTATTTCTGGGCCCAAGCTCAGCTCAGAAACATCTCGCATACAACAGCGTCCAAATGATTTCAGGTCACAGAGGTCTCCAAAATTCTTCAGTCGCATACAGAACTAATACCGCCCTCTCTTTACTACCGGGAGGTTTGGAATGAAGCACCCCGGGTTTGGGACCAATAGCGCTGCAATCTCTTTTCTTACTAGAGATAGGTGGTGTAGGAGGATGTAGAGGAGTTGGTGAATCTGGCTCTCCAGGCCCTTTGGGTTTCGGAGCTGGAATGATTTTCTTCATCAGAGGGGGTTGTTCAGTGCGGTTGTTCTCTTCACGCTCCTGCCACTGAGCATAATTATGGTCAAGCGAAGGGGGCAGCACTGCATTCGGCAACATACCACTGCTGAAATGCAACAAGGAGTCAGCTGTCAGACCCGACTACACCAGGGGACCTATTGCCCTGTCTACCAGCACTACTGACATTCAGTATACAGTAACAACTCGTTTAGTTACTTACAGTCCACACATGCTCTCAACAAAGGCTATGACTGGTCACTTACGTTTTAAGGTTTGTGATGTGGCTGTCTGTTTCTTTTGAGAGTAACAGATGCAGAAGGAGGGCCACACCAAATGGTGCTGAGGAGGAGGAGGGGGAAGGAAGGACAGGACTGACAAGCCAACACACAATATACCTAGTTCTAAATAATGTTTTTGGTTACTCTGCTTTAGAACGAGGAAGCGTACACAAAACCTGGGAATGGCATTAATGTTTAACTGCTTAAGAAAAAAAAAAAAAAGGAAAAGAAAAACCGAAAACAGAAAACCCAACCCCACAAACAGGCTCTCTTGATACTTTTTGCTTGGACAGCTGGCAAACCGCAGGGTGTCGCAGTAGGATGCAGAACAATTACTTACTTGCTTGTTACTTTATTTGGCTCCCAAAATCTGGACTTTTTTACACTGAACCATGGAAAAACACGCTCCATTTGCTGAAGGAAAACAACACTCCATTAGAAATGTTATACAACATACCCAAAAATTCAAAGACATTCAGCCGAGGTCTACTGTAAATGCCCGACTCGTAAGATTCTGTTAACATCGACAACCCTGACAATGTATTATTTTACTCCTGGAAATACCCAAGCAATGGTAAGCGTGATGGACCCTTTGGATTCCAACAGCAGCAAGCAGTGGTATGATACCAAGCGGATTTCAAAATAACTGCAGTCCAGCTCACCCGAATAAAGAAGGACTTGACCATGCTGTTGGCTTTCTTAACTTCCGGCTGCCCTCCATCGGAATTAATGGCTGCTTGAATTATCTTCACGATATCATCACTAAAATCCAACTACAAGAAAGCCACAAAATTTCACATTAACAGGATTGTCTCTTGTACAGCTACACCACCCACTCATTTTTTAAGGCATCCAGTGAGCATCCAGATGACTAGAAGACTGAACCAGAGCATCGCCTTAAAAGCAGAAAAAGAATTTGGCTGTAAAGAAACAAGCAGCCCTCCCTGTGCATTTGCAAACTGGCTGGCAGAACTGCTCCACCCGTAACTCTTCACTTCTTCCTTCTACCAGGAGTTGACTGCTGACCAATTTTACATCGGCTAAGCTAGCTACCTCACAAGGATTTGGCCAAAATCTGGCAACAGCACGTTTGCCTAGCACTTTGCAATATACAGTCTTCCTCAAGGTTAGAGGCTCTGTAGGGAAAAAAGAGGAAAAGGCCGCTCCCCACAAAGAAAACCGATTCGGTCAGCTTTAGCATTTTGTATAAATGACCCTTAAAGAGATCATCCCTCCGCACATGAATCATTAGTTTCCAGGTAACTGACTACCACCAGTGTTATCTGGCTAGGCCTTCAGTTCGAATTTGCACACGAAGGATGACCTATCCTGTTTCCATCAGCATAAATGTCTGACTAAGAGCAAAAGGGATTTAACCAAGTACCGCTGCTGGTTAAAGAGAGCCATACAACAGTGTAAATGACACGTCTTTGGGCCAACATTAACATGAGCGCCAGGCAGAATTATTTTCGGCAGCACGTTAACCTGTTTCCTTGTTCCTAAAGAAAAGGCTTAACCGTGCTCAGTTATAAACACCACGGGTCATAAAGCAATTCATAGGATCTATTATCAGAGCGGAACACTAAAACTTTGACATACCACAGAAGTGTAACATCCTTGATCCATTTTTCTTTTCACTCCTTCCAGATCCAGAGGTTGCTGCTCCTCCTGTTTACTGACTTCTGTTAGGACAGGAGGATCGGGACCTTCAGGAGAGCTTCTGGATGGGATACTCTCTTCTGTCTCAGGATTTAAATCAGGCGGTTTTGCTGCCTGTTAACATCAGCAACCAGACAGAGGGACATTGGCTATTGAAGTGTGGCTGCTACTCATGACATACTCCCATGCACGTTTATCGGCCCAGAGATTCTCACTAACATGAAAGAAAGGAGACTCAAGTTCTCAATACCTGTCCAAGACGTCGGGACAAAAATGAAAAGATCTTAACCAGCTTTCTGCTGCTGCCCTGTAAGGCACACAGCAGAGCAGAGTGATCGGCTGTAAGGATCAAACTCATTTTTCAGAAGTCTTATTGCCAAATATATATTTCAAGACTAAGATCCTGTTCTTCTGTCAAAAAAAGCACCTTCACCATCACAGAGCTAAATCCTCCTGTTCCTTGAAGAACTTTACCCTCGTTTTTCTTTTAGCCTCACAAGTCATATCATAGGTACCCGCTTCTTTGTTTCCACAGGAACGAACAAAAGAAAGAAAACAAAAATCCCGGTACGTGTTGTTCTAAGTACGGATAAAGACGCTTTTGCAGTATGATGCACAACACCACCAGCATTCAACTGAATGCCAGGCAACACCTCAAGCCAGAATACGTTGATGAGACGCGAGGCTCCAGCTTACCTGTCGATACCGCAGCAAGTGGCTAGTAGTTCTAGAATTTAACAGGGCTGTTAAAACCTGCTTTAAGGAAACCTGCAGCTCCTTTTCCAGTGCCAGACGCCACTCTGCAGGATGCTGCTCCGTACAGTTAATGCAGGTGTACGCTACGCTCTCAGGCAAGTTAGAGAGTATCTCATACATTTCATCTGAAGACAAAAAAAATAAAATAACAGTCTGAACTACTTTACTGAAGGATGGATTTAGGGAAAAACCCCTGCTCCACGCTTATTGTCTAACTGAAACACTTCTCACCTAACAAAAGCATCCTGGGCAATTACCTGAGCGATACTGCATTTGAGGCAAGTCCTATGCTTTCAAGATGTCATTGATACTAGCACTGGTTTACCTGTAGCCATTCTACAGGTATTTTTCGGGTAGGTCACAACAGGTGAGGGTGTTAACGTAACGCTCTAGTAGAAAGGTCCAAAACTGGATTGGTTTGGTCTACTCGCTGTCCCGCGTTCTTAAGTACTGAGGAGATAAGGATCTGCCTTACCAGAAAGGTTTTCACATTTGGAGTGGACCCAGCGGTCACATTTCCCACATTGCATCATCTTGCTCTCATAGTCGTCATCATCATAGCATTTGTCACAGAGAGGACAAAAATTTCCTGCAAACAAGACGTGATTTTTATCAGAAGTTCAGCTGCCACACACACCTTAAAGGCTAGGTGGTTACTTCCTAGTGTGCTAAGAAAGCAGCTCTCTGAAAACCCCCAGCAGTAAGCTGCCAATACAGTTACATCTGCTTTTGCAACACTGCAAACAACGGCCACAAAAATAACCTGCTTGGAAGACCACTGACTGCTCTAGAATTCTGTTACTGGGTACCCATTTTTTGGGGGTGGTGAGACTAACAAAATGCTATATGCAATTAGCTTTACAGTGTAAAACGAAAGGACAAAGATGACATACAGGCAAGAAATCAGGTGGAATAGTCCAGATTTTCTATCCTGAGATTCCCCCCCCCCCCCCCCCCGAGTGCCCCTCCTAGATTCAAAGGCGTCACGTACAGTAACTAACACAAGAAGGAACAACCACTTTACAATAGGAATTTTGTTGCTTTTAACTCAGGAGTCCTTTAAAATGTCTTTTTCTCAACTGCTACTTGAAACCCTGGGCCAACAGGTGTGTAATAATTGCTTTATATGGTATAGTGTTTAAATTCTGGAAGCCTCGACCTCTGACAAGAAAACAGTGGTGACTTTTGTTAGCCACTGTAAAATCTAAGAACCTGACTTTCCCACAGAAACCATTACATGTGCTTTCATGCTTGACCCTAACACCAGCTTTCACTCCTGTCTGTACCGTGACAAGCTCGCCTGCCCTCAGGCCCTCCGTTCACTCTACGCTGATGCTGTCTAATTCAAAACCGAGCATCTGAAGAGGCTCCTGCTGTCAAGAACCACAACGTTATGTACCTTTAGCAAAGAGTTTGGCACAATCATGACACAGCGAGAAGTCATGAGACCACTGCGCATCCCACCCTTTGCCTGGTGTTGTTGATCCACAGCTCTTGCAGCGAACACATTTGGTACATATCTGGAAAAGGAATGTGTTTGGCAAGAGTTATTTGCTTTTATCCAGTGGTTTCTGTGCTTTAGTCCTAACGATACGTTTCACAGTTTTTATTATTTAATGAGCGCAGAGAGCTTATACAACAGAACAAGGCGTTTCAAATACCAAAACTTGCACTAAAAAGAAAAGAGCTCCCTCCCTTTATGGCAAGATGGTGATAAGGCAACAAGAACAAAAAGGAAAATAAATCATAGTGTAGTTTTCCTGTCCTTCATATTTGCACTGATGACAAGATCACCCTTCCCTTCACATAAAACAGCATAAGTAGCTGTGGCATTTCTTCTGACCTAAAATACGAGGTCTTATTTTAAGTTTTCTAACTCTGAGGATATCGTAGTAAAAAAAACACCTAAAAACTACTAGTACCAAATACACTACAGGCAAAGCTTTCGCACTTCTTTAGAACACAAACTTGAAAGACACAAAAGAGTGCAGTAACCCAAGTTGTCTCGCAATACCAATATCAAGCGATAAGTTCGTTAACAAGGTAAATGCTTCCATTCTAAAGAGCTTCTTCCACATTCTGGGACTATCAGAAGAATTACTACAACTAAAAAAGGTGTAATCTCTTTAAAAATCCTGCTTGTTCAGAACCTTATCAACAACCCATCTCATCATCTATTTCCAAATGTATCTTCCAACGCAACAGGCACCCTGCCTTAAAAAGCTAAGCGATTGCATCAGAGCAGGTAAGTCTGCAGAGCTCTGGCCCCTAGCGTGATCATCAGTCAACAAGCGGATTACCCGAGAAGAAATCAAAATCCCTCACCCAAACTTTCTTTTTCTTGGTGGGTTTTGTTGGGTAGTTTGGGCCCAGGCACTCGGGGTGATAGCTGTTTCGGCACTTGTTACACTCCAGCAACTGCTACAAGAATAAGGGGAAACAGCATTGGAACAGAGACCCTTCAAAGGGATGCAAAATCCTGGATGTTTTCGGTTGATGTGGGATCGCCCATTCAGGGCAAGCAGAAGAAGTTGCAGCGGAGCAACTCGAGAGGCATTCTCCCCAGCGCACAGCGGCGCTCGCGCAGGGACTCTGCGCTTCCCTGCTCCCCGGTGCACAAGAGGAGCTCTGGGAGCAGCATGGGGGGTGCCCGCCAGGTCTCCCGGCGGTTTGGGGGTACCTTGGTGGCCTGGTGCTGTCTCCCACACACGTGGCAGAACTTGCAGCGACGGCAGCACCAGTTTTCCAGCTGGTCCTCCAGGGGCCGCTCGCTCTCCTCTAAGCAGAACTTGTGGAAAGGCTCACAACAGACCTGACAATACACAAACTGCAAGGGGGGAGAGGGAGGTTTTAGCAAGTCAGAAGCTGCTCCGAGTTCCCAAACAAGCCCCCTCGCGCTCCGAACTACGTTGAATTCTGCTTTGCAACTAACAGAACAAGGATACCTACTGGCATATTTTAGGAGGGAAACTGCGCGCGTACTTCAGATAACCCAAACACATGCTTGTCTACCCAGACTAGGCATCTAGCAGCAAAGTGGGGTCTGGTACCTGTTATCTAAGTGTTCTGAGTACTGGCAAAGGCCTAAAGGGCTCTTCAGGATCTCCCTCCCTCGCTGTAACACAAGCCAACCACACCAGAAGAAACACTTAGTGCAGAAGGAAGGGATACGCGGAGCCAAGAGAGACATTCCTCCCTCCATTCAGCTTAGGTGGCCCACGTGAAAGCTCTTCTAATTTCTACGTGTCCCCTACAAGGCTGGTCATACTAGAAAAAGAATCATCCTTACGGCACGAACACTGCATGCTCACAGGGGACAGAAGAATCGTTTGTGCCCTTGAGCAACCTGATTGAGAAGGGGATGGCTCCGTGCCCCACCGGACCTTCGCCGTCCTCAAGTGCACTGATGTCCACATACAGAACTTAACCCCCTTTTCCCCAAATATCATTCACTCATCATAACCCGGCCCATCACCTTCCCAGGACGGCTGGTCTGAAGATGTTGAGAAGGCACCTATCTATACCTGGAAACACATTTAACACATCTTAAGCCCAAATCCAGCTCTTTATACAGCACCAGAATCCTTCCAGTCACGTTTCAGTAATGGTTTGCAGCTCTCAGCAGAAACAGACATACCTGGGAAAGTCAATACTGCCTACAGCCCTTTAACATTATCGGCGGCCTTTCTTATTTCAAGTTAAAAAAAAAGCAAAGCCCCTGCTTGACATCAGATGCAGGATTCCAAATTAAGAGGAGACGCAGGTGCTCTCAAATACGCTATTCTTTATGTCTAATATAGTTCACCTGCAAAGCAAGCACCGCAGAAGCTTCCAAACTGATTTTAAACACCTTGCATTTTAGTACCTTAGGACAAAGTTTAGCAAAGACAGATTTACAGGTATCATTTTAACTTCTCTCGGACTAAGGTCACGATATTATTTATTTATTTATTTTTCTAACAACGCGGTGCTGTAACTAAGTCATCGACAGCAGAACACAATGCTTTACCTCCACATGTCCACTGCTGGCACAGAGAAAACAGACCACCCTGGGAGTAATAGGTACCGAGGTGACGATGCCTAACCCACCCATCTCCCAAACATTCTCCACTTCACAGTCCTCCTGAAAGTACAAAAGGATACATCACCATGCAGAATAAGGCAATACAACATCAGTATAAAGTGCTCACATTGATTGCTGCTTTATACGTTCTGCGCCTGTGATTAAGCGGTCTCAAACTGAAACCATTTCGACTTCTACCTTGGTCTACTTTACAGTGCATATTGGAATAGTCACATCTCGGCGCTGTTCTTGCCAAGAGAGCTCACTAACACGCTAGCCTTCCTTCTACGGAAAGCAAGCCTAAGGAACAAGACAAAGTTTGTCACGATTGCACAATTATTACTAAAAGTGAAATTTCAGAAGAATTGTACTTTATTAAAACTCCATATTTGTATAAAACACTTACGAGATCTCACTATAATCTCCAGTATCAACACTTATAGATGGACTGAAAAATTATTAGGAAAATATTAATTTTTATTATTTCAACACTGTTGTTCAAAAAAGTACATGATTTATCAGTTTAAAACCCCAGATATACCCAAAATGTTGTGAATTACAAGTTACTAACATTTTCCCCAAATCCTGATGGCTCAAGTTGTGGTAAGGTTTTATAGTTCCATCTTAATGGAATAATTCTTCATAAACCTCAAATTCTTGCTCATCCTCACACATTGACAGTTAAGGTTTTAAAGCTTTAAGTGTCTCTTCATCCAGTACGCTAATTCTAAGAAAAAAAAGGCATAACAAGCTTCTAAAAAAATCAACCGAGTGACTTGTCATGAAGGCTCCTATTTGCAGTTCTCTCTGAACAGTACCAGACACACAAACTTAGAAGCCACTGCCAGCACTCTTGAGGGACTCTAGTTCCAGTGTTTAGAGCCAGGTAACATTCAAATACTTAAAACATTTTGTCCTCTACCTTGAAATCCACTCGGATTCTGTGGACTCCATCTGTAGGTGGCTTTTGCTTGGAACTGCTTCCGTTAGTCAGAGTGCTGAGCAAATTCAGCGTGCTGCTTTCTGGCTTGCTTATAGGAGGGGGCTTTTCCTAGTCAAGTAAAGGAGCCTGCATTAATCCCAAACGTTAAAACTTAACCAGTAATTATATTAAACGCCGTAGATGATTCACAGACAAAACCCCCAAACCATCACAGAATTAATGAGCGTGTAAAAGTTGCAAGAAAGTAACTATTCTGCAAACCATTTCTTAGGAGCATTCCGCACACAATTACATTTCTAATTCAATTTGCTGCATTTTCCTCTAACATCGTGTTGTGTTCTCTCATCAGAGCGCTGTTTTTTATTTTGGTACAGTGGGGCAACTCTGGGTGTAATTAGTCCCTACGCACTTCTCTCTCAGATTTAAATAAGACAATTTTTTTTTTTTTCACCCCATAATGGAGTTGTTTCTGAGATGAAGGTAGTTCCATTTTTTACGGAAAAGCTAGCCTCCACCCTGCAGCGTACAAGTCTTAGAGAACGTGTTAACATCTAAACCGAATCTTAGGCATGCGCCAGGTACTTTGGTATCCACATACTGCCACAGGGAAAAGTACAAAAAAAATTCCGCAAAAGGGTTAAGTAATACAGTTCTACTTTCTAGACAGATAGAAGTTCCAGGTTCTTGAAATTTACTGACTGCGTACAAAAAACAGTATTCACCTTTTCTTTTGGTTTCTGTTTCACAGGGAAAGTTGGACGGGGAGCAATTTTTTTCTGTTTGCTTTGTTCTGTGCCTAGGAAGGGGGGAAAAATTATGAGTATTTCAAGTAACTAACAGCCACCTGTAGAGAAGAAAAGGGAAAAAAATCAGCTGGATAATGTGTGATGAATTTTAGTCTAGAATTTTTCCACCCTCTTCTGTGACTGCACCTCACCACCTATGACTCGAGCAGTCTCCTCAAGGCATGACCAGGAGAGCGTGCTCTGCTACAGATCTGAAGCGTTCTGGGTGCAAAGCCACAGAAGTCCTGGAGCTGCCTTGTTGGGGACTGTTCATGCTGTTCTGTACTATGTGCAACAGCAGACTACGTTTTTGTGGTAAAAAGATCACATTCTCCTTGTTTCACGTTCAGACTGTGAACAGTCAACAGACTTAGCAGTACTGAAACTATACTTCAAGACTGCCAAGACTACATGACTAAAAATCACAATAAGGATGGCCACCTTTCTCCCCGCCCCAACACACACTGTAGTTCAATAAAAAGGAAGCCAGTTCTAAGAAAAAAATCCAAAATAATCTGCTGTAATTTCACCAGATCATAAAGCATTTACCAGCTTTAAAATCCAACAGCTTTTAGCAGTAGTGTTACTTAACATGACTCAAACAGACTGAGGATAAACAGTCCCATTTACCTATTTCTGGCTGGGGAGTCTGCTTTTTCTTAGGCTCAGAAGTGGTAGGTTTAGGTGCTTCTTTTTTCAAAGGTCCTGAGCTCGGTGGCTGAGAAGGAGGGAGCTGTACTGGCTGGGACGCCTGCTTGCCAGTCTTTCTGGTACCAGATGCAGGGACCTGCTTGGGCTCCGGCACTGGAACGGAGGAATTCCCATCCTCATGCTTTTCCTCAACGGGCTTACGGGTAGGTTCACTGTTCTTCTTTACAGCATTGTCTTCTCTCGATACGATAGCCTGAGGAGTTTGTTTCTGTCCAGAGTCCAACTGGTTCTTTCCAGAATGGCTTTCTTTCTTTTCGTTTGTCTTCGATTTCTTCTCTTTCTTTTTTGCAGCTAGGAAGAAGAAGCATCAATAAAGCAACACAGATAAAATGGTGTGACTTCAAATGATTTGCTGCTTTTTTTAAAATAAGGAAACAGACACTTGGATGTCAGAATTCTGTCATTCTGTCATACAAAAGAAAAAGCGGCGCTCAAAAAAATAAAGCATTTTGTTGGTAAAAGTAATGCACTTGGCTTACATTGCAATCTGTGTTCTAACACTTCGGGCTTCTGTTCTGACAGCGCAGTAAGCAAAACCCTTCTGTAGTAAGCAAAGCCCTTCTGTAGTAAAACAGATTCAGAGCTTAACTGCGCAAAGGAGAAAGCAGACTTTGTACAGTGAGGTTCAGGGAGTTCAAGGCGGCTGCCTGACTGCTGTCACACTAACACACAGACCTCCAGAGGTCCAGTACCAAGAACGCGGGGATTTAACAGAACACATACAACGGCTCACTTAAGCCTTATGCCAGTGACAAGGAGGCTCCAAGAGACTCATCAGGCCCCGTGTCACTCAGGAGCAGGCAAACCTCTGAGAAATGCTTCACCCGAAGGGCAGAGGGTAGACTGACCAGCCATCACGAGCAGCTCCCTACGAAAGGAAGGAAGAACTACAAGTCCAGTGCTGAAAGAGACAGCCACTGTTACGGAGTAGAGATGCTGCCTGTACTCGCATCTCTCCTGCGACTTTCACCTGACGTCACCAGAACAGGCAGGCTCCCTGTTAACATTTGGTTGCAGACTAACCTTTTATAAGCTCAGTGTAGCCACAGTGACAGCGCAAAGAGCAAAATTTGAGACGTGAAGATGTCTCTCTTGTGCTACACTCGAGCCAAGTCTCTTAGCCTACCTTTAGCTTGCTTCTGGAGGTATGCTTTTGAAGGCATCCACTGTAGATTCTGACATTTCCTCATTCTACAAAGAAAGAGCACGTTGTGAAATCAGAAGGAAAACGCAGACATTAAGAGGGCAGTTTGTAAACATTCAACACAAAAAATGGAAAATACCCACTATCAATACGCCCACTACCTTTTTCCAAGCAATCTCCCCCCCTCCGTTCCCTCTTCAGAGATATCCAAAAGAAATTTCTTATTTTCCTCTGTATTTTCCTTTTGGTTTTCCACACTCTCAACACAATTTTGAGGTTAATAAAACCGCTTACGTAACAACACTGCTTCACTGGTAAATCCCCCGTCAACTCCACTTCTTAGATTTGAGAAGTATCAGAATACGTCCGAGAGCTCCAAGAAACCACACCAAACTCTCTCAACCGTAGGTTTTACGTAATCCAAGCTGAGGCCATTTCGGACAAAAAGAGTTACTCTCGGAGTGGAATCAGATTAGGTGGCCAAGCCTTTTTGTAAGCGTTCAACTTACTTCCTATTTTGCTTATGTTTAGCCTATGGTGTCTTCTATAAGTTGGGCTAGGCTTTGCTTCTGCCCTCATTCTTGTAGCAGGGCCCGTGGTTTTGAAACCTAGCCCGAGGCCTGGGCAAAGCTGCTAAGAGCGAGACTACTTCCAGTAGTCTGCAGAGTGTTTTCAGAGATGAGTACTACACAGCAATTCTCACAGCTACGCTTTATAGCTAGCTTTTGTACCACAACAATCTTCATTGGTGCCCCTTCAGTTGCTGCCTTTTCAGACAGATTATCTAGTCTGGTAAAATCAATTTAATGCAGCAATTTAAAAAAAGGAAAAGGTTCAGGCTAAGTGATATGTATAAAAAAAATGACAGGAAAAATCGAGGAAGAGTGGTATTTCTTAATGACATCCAGAGACATCTTTGTTACATGAAGTGTGTACACACTAGATAAACGCCATCTCGAAAACACAAGCTCTTCATAAATGCAATTTGGGAGAATAAGAGGTAAATATTTACGTATACATTGCCTTCCTTGCAAAAACCCATGCTGCCTAATGAAAGCCACTGTTCTCATACCAAACACTTTTCAGTGCTATGCCAGTTTCGTCAAACTGGGGAGAATAAACCAGAAGCAAACTTCAGAAAAGGAGCTCGTAACAAGCACACCTTGAATCAGGATCTTAACTTGTAAATTAAACTGCTTACAATCCCCTGCTGCGATCCAGCCTCAGCCCAGGCCAAATTCACTCCAAGCCTGTGCTACAGGGTACATCTGCTGTTCCCTGTCCCAGAGTGTGGGTATGCTTATCCCACTCAGCGTAGGGATTAGACAGTTTCTCAGACACATACTTACTTGCAGCATTGCTTCTTTATATTGCGCCCACCAAACTTGGGTTTGTCTAGACAGTTAGTACAGACACCACAGTCCTCTGGAACCTGACAGCCCGAACACTGCCCACAGCGCCTTGAGCGTCGGCCCTTCTTCACCGGAGGTTCTTGCTGTGCCTTGTTTCTGGTAACTGGCTTAATTGGCTTGATAGGTGGAGCAAGAGGTTCGGCCTCTTCTGAGCCAGCTATCGATGACTTATCTATCCAAAAAAATTTCTAAAGTGAATTCACTGATGTCAAAGAATGTTTCAGGAGCGTCTAATTTGCTAATGGAATTTATTCCATTAAGCATACGTTCACCTGCAGAGCCACACAAGGGGAGTGTGTGAGCGTGTGTATGCACACATATATGTACGTGTGCATGTGAATATGTACACGCACCCCTGAGCAGACCAAAGTTTAGGGCAGAACACGTTTATAACAATTACCCACGGTTAAAAGGATTAACCCTGTTTAAGTGGCATTGTAACAGAGAGTCTGAGCTGTTTAACATACTTTCCCTTGTTAATCACTTGAAGTCCTCATTTTAAGCAGTCAACAAAAGCTGACTTTGTACGAATCCACAGATGAAAACTAAAAATCTTAACTCACCATCGTTCCCCATGGAAGACAGTATCTTCTCCCGTTCTTCCCACGGTAAGGCACTCAGAGTGGGCATGTCATCAGGAAACACTGCTCGCTTGCGGCCCAGCGCAACAGCTGCTCTCCTGCAAACATGTTTTATTCGTGGTCCTCGGACTGACGTTTCTGATGAATCGCTCTCTTGTCCCTAGATTTCAGAACATGAGAACAGACAGTATTCCTAAGGAAGGTACCAAAATGAGGCTGGGAAACGTGTGACGGAAACTTCTAAACAACCTAAAAAGAGTTAAATTACATCTTTGTAAGAATCGGGACAAAAATAAAGACTTTCAGCCTTCTAAGCCTCGGTTATCCAAGAGAGGATAAACTCAAAAGAACAAGAGGTTTTACTCATTTGGAATTACAGGGTAAGTTTCTACCTGCTACTGGGAAGCAAACTCGCTCATGAAGCCCCGTTATCAAGGCACTGATATAATAAAAATCAGAGTTGACTGGAATTAGACTAACATTTGGTGCTCTACTGATCCAGCAGAAGCCAGAAGTAAATCAAGCTGTTTGATAGCTTTGTAGCTGCTGGCCTTTAAGATGAGGAGCTTGGGTTTACTGAGGTGCTAAAAGAAATGTGGCATTTCAGTGCAATTTTCCATGTTTTCATCATAGGATTCTGAAGTATCTCCCACTAAAAGAACTTCCCCAAACAGGTTAATTGTGAGGGCCTGGGCTTCTTCTATACCAGGCCAGACACAGAGAAGCATGCAAGCACTTCTTTGTTTCAGAGACAAAAGCTCGAGAGTTTTCTTTTTAAAATATACGCTAGTGATTTTCAACACTAGTGCCATTAAGGAAAGTAAAAGTTTAAATAAAAAGGGAGTATTCTCTGAAAGTGTATTTCACCCACCTTTCTGGTAGCTAAAGAGGACTGCAGAAAAGGGTAGGTTTGGGGTGGGGGAATGGGGAGAGGGAAGAGAGGAAAGCGGTAGGAAGCAGTCCTCCAATCAGATGCAAAATCCCAATGGATTTTGCTCCCGCCGCCCATAAGTGACAGATCATCGTGTAAATTAAAAAAAAAAAAAAAAAAAAAAAAAGACAGACCGACCAACTTTATCATCAGAAGCCAGCATTGTGCTTGAGAAGGGCCTACAAGAAACATCGAGGCCAAGAAAGACTACTGCAGTTTGCTGGAACCATGCTTTTAAGAGTGAGTACTACCGCTCTAGATGATCGCTTTGCTTAGATTTATTTAGCGAAACCTAATAAGCAGCTACGACCTACCGATCTCTAAAAATGCACGCAGCTCCCCCCTGAGCTGACTACACAGCAGCTCCCTCTCCCCCTCGGCTTCTGCCCAGGGCTTCTCGTTTTCGGATCGTTTGCCATCTGTTGCACTAACAGCTGCTTAGCTCGGCACGTTAATTCTTCACGCTTAGGATACGAAAGCTGCTTGTGACTTTCAGCGCGAGTTCAAAATAAGATGCGCTCTAGCAAAAAAACCCCAAAACCCCCCAAACAACCACTTGGAAAAAGGAATACCTGTGCTTTTGGCTGATCTGCTTGTTTGAGCGACTTGCTCTTCTCAATCTTGTACAACTGGGCTTTGGCCTTTTTCAGAAGACTGGCCACCCTCTTGTCAGTCATTGGCAGTTTGTCTGCTTGAGCCAGCATAGAGCTGATGGAGGAAGCGGAATGTTTAACAGCGCTTGACGAAGGAGCAGAAAGACGTAGGGCTTTTTCCTTCTCCAAAGATGGCACAGCGGGGCTGAGGTCCAGATCCGATTTGTCTAACCCCCCTCTACCTTTCTTGGACGTTTTGGTTTTGATGGCTGCCGTATCTACCAGAGCAGCAGTGGAAACATCTGCCGCAGGATCTGTTGCTGTAGACTTCTTCCGCCCGGCAGTTTTTTTGGCAGACGATGATGCTGCAACGTCTTCGCTGACAACTTTTTCTTTGGGCATTTTACCTACAGGAAACAAAGCAGAGCTGCTCTGAAGTTCTGACCCTTTCCTCCTTTTCTCTTTCCTTGACTCCCGTTTGTTCTCCTTTTCTCTCTCTCTGTCTTTCTCTCTGCTCTTGTCCTTCTCCAGGCTTTTGTCAGCCTCTTTATCTTTGGAGAGTTCCTCTGCCGCCCTGTCCTTGTTTCTGCCTCTCTCTGTCTGGGGACTCGATGTGAACCAGGGGAAGAGAGGAGTAGGGCTACTAGATGCGAAAGGCTCTGCCGGAGTGCTAGTCTGCTTCCTTGGTCTCTGGCTTCTTTCTGCCGATTCCCCAGACTGCGTTAGGGAATGGGAAGGAAAAGTAAAAGTTGAATTTAAGGCACTAGTGGCAAGAGAACTAACAGAAATGCTAGTTAATGAGGAAGAGACAGAAGACTGTGGGGTGAGAGTTGTCAGGTCAGAGGTACTAAGTCTCCCGCTTCTCGTCCTCATGGAGTGCGAAGGAGATCTAGGTTCTGATCGGATGGGGCTAAACACTCTCCTCTTCCGCTTCCGAGAAGAGACACCCGTTGCAGAGGTCCCTGTAGTGGTGCGACCAACCGATGAGGGCAGAGTTACAGATTCAAAGATCCTGGAGTGGGCCTCGCTTGGCGTGAATCTGGGTGCTCTCAGCAGCGGACTTCTCTTGTGCATATCAAACCTCGTTCCAGAGTGAAGAGAAAACAGACGCGCTGGAGCTGTAGCACCTGGCGTTGAGAAGCCGGATGCAAAGCCAACGTCCTCCGGTGTCAGCGGTGGGGGTCTGAAGTTATCGAATATCGGTTTGCGAATAAGACCCTCTTTGGCGTATTTTGCTGATGAGAAGTACTGCGGTTCTGACCTGGAATGTTTCAGGGAGGTCCACCTAAACGTCGGCTCTCGCAGAATCGACTTCCGTTTCTCTTGCATCGGCGCAGCAGAAGTAGGAAGAAAGGGTGAGGCTAAGGGTATGGTAGGAGGCATAAGCCAAGGGGTATGGTCCGAGATGCTGGAAGCGGGCTGCAGCGGTGGGGGGGGAGTGAGCAAAGGGGGAGGAGGAGAGGAGGAGGACTGCTGCTGCGGCACGCTCGGTAAGGCTGACAGCTTTTTAGCAGCCCTTTGGCCAAAACTTCTTTCTGTTATCGAAAACCTTCTGTTTCTCCTATCGCTGTTATCGTTTTCAGGGGACTGAGAAACAGGCAGCGGTGCGTGAACTTCTGGAGTATTGCTTCGCTCTTCAGAAAGCGTCTGCATCTCCTCGGAAGCCTGGGAGTCCGTAGACGTATCCACACTGGGGCTACTGGACCGCGAGGAGTCCGAAGACATCTGAGACGAATGCTGAGAAGCAGCGCTGGACTTTTCACTGGAGCCACAAGACGTGGCGCTGAACCTGCTGTTTGGTGTGGATTCTAGTCTGGATATTTTAATAGGAGGATCGTAGTCCTCATCCTCAATGAACCGTTTGGGTGTTTTAATAATCCGTGAAGAGATAGCACTCACAACCGGCATGATGAACTGTCGGATATTTTTGAGCTGGGTTCTCCCCTTCCTGCCCTGTAGTTTGGCTGCTTCTTTCTCAATCTTTTTTTGCGCCCCCTTTTTAGCCCTCTGCAAGAGTTGCTTAGCAATTGCAGCATCCGTCCTTTTGGTGGAAGGTATAATCCTCACGGGCTTAATCCTGCGTGGACTCTGTCTGACAGCAGTCTTTTCTTCTTTCGTAAGAGGTGGCGTGCCATCCTTCTCTTTGCGAATCCTTTGGGGTTTCTCCAGCTGCGAGTTTACAACTAAGGTCGAGGGAGTCTTTAAACGTTCAGAGGATGGCGGCCTACCTCTCCTGCGCACAATCTGAACGCTCTTCCTCCCAATCTGAAGTTTCGCCCCAGGCTTAAATTTAGATTTCAGTGGGGAGAGCTTACTAGTTCTTAATTTCTTGATTTTAGTTGCTTGTTGAAATGTAGTGGATGGTGACCTTTTGATTTTTTTCAGACTCTCTTTTTCTTCCTTACTGCCCTTCTGAATGTCCGATGCATCCTCTACTTGTGACAATTTGAACTTCACGCTTGTAAGTGTTGGAGGTCTTCCTCGCCTTTTTTCCCCGCTCTTCAACTCCTTCTTCTTTACTTTCTCCATGGATGTGGTTTCAGACTTGCTCGAAGGGGAACACACTGATGAAGAGTCTGACAGTACAGCTGAACTTCGGTCAGAACTGCTCCGGGGCCTCCCGCGAGGTTTCCGTGGACTAGACTTAACTGCAAGGGAAGTAGAGAATGCAGAGCACACGTTAAATTTCTCCGAGTGTCAGACCAGCACTACCCAGGTCATGCAAGTAGTTACTCACTATCAGTTGTGCTGCCCATGCAAGTGGCCAAGACATTTCAGTTAATCAAGAAATAAAATACAGTTTTATCAATACATGTAAAGAGTACCTTCCCAACAAACCTCTTCCCCCCTATAAAATATGAAGCAGATCTTTTTTTTTTTTTTTAAAACGCCAGCTTGCCTTTTCACAACAACTATATATACGATGGCACAAAACCACTATCGACCTGATGTTGAGAGGGAACAGTAATTCTTAAGGGCACGGGCCACCTGTCAAACACATTAAAAGATTTTTTTTTTTTTTTTAAGCAGATCACAGCTAGCTGAAAGGAAAAAAGAAAAATCCTTCTTCTCTAGTACAATCCATCTGCACTGCTACAGGATAGGTCAGTAGGCAAGAACAATGTATGGGAAGAGGCTGATACAAGGTAACTTACTAAGAAACCTGTTTTTAGCTTTGAAACACAGTTAGCACTTGGCCTTGCACCTGGAGTCATCAAGCAGATGTGCAAGACTTGATTACTCACCTCCACCAATGCATTTCCATACATGCCCACCAAACCCAGCTATTCCAGTTCTGGGTCTTCAGAAGGCTCTGACAACGTACTTCGTTCTTCATTTGAAAGACCCTATTAGCAAGGCTCTCCACAGCAGAATTCGCTGGCAAGGCCCAGCTGAGCAGATCATTGTGGTGAATGAGCAGAGTGCTGTGCTGAGAACATTTATTGACAAGAATCGAAATCAAAGCTGGGCTCGCTCACTGGCAGTCCCATCATGATTTGATCCTACATCTTGAAAGCTGAAAATGCAACAACTTGGCTACAGCTTATCCTCAAGTATTCTGTATTTGTTTTGTTTCCAAGAAAGTGAAGGTTCCAATTACAGGTCATAACGAGTCTACTGAAAGACACTGAAATATTCAAACCAGTTTTAGATCCTTCCTCTTACAATACTTGCCTCTCCAAAACACTAACATGAGGTTTCAAATACTGGTTTCATCAGTATAACTCTTTTACTCAGAGTTCCCCTGTTCTGTACCAGATCAGAGTAAAGAGTCCAAAACTAACTGAGTCGGATCCAAAGACTGGGGTGGCTTTTATGGTGGGTGAGATTTGATGGAACACACTGGAGAGGCACGGCAAAGCCATCACAAAGGAGAATACAAAGTCAACGTCCAATCCTGTGACTTGAACGTACCTGTGGGGGACCTGGTGGGACTTCGTACTTTGACTTCTTCATCTGAACCAAAACCTAAAAACTGTTCATCCTGCAATGAGAAAGCGGATGGAAATGTGAAGACGTGGATATTAACATTAAAACGAACCTCACTATGATCAAAGCATGAAAGGATTCTAGAGGATTTTCCCTCCCCAGGTAACATACTGGCATTTGTTCTTCTAGCAAACAATTGCTAAAAAGGAAATACAACTTTTATATATACATATAAAGCAGCTACAGTTTGCAGCTATGGAACGATCAAAAAGAGTTATGGGGAAACAAAGGACAAGCATACATGGAAACAAACCCTTAATGCATAAAATCTGCTGCTCATATCAAACCACAAAGGTCTACTCTTATAATTTATTATTCAAACTACCCTAAAGACATGCTCCAGCAAAAGACACGTTTCCATGTTTATTTTTCTAGTACAAATGTAGACTAACTTCCTCCAAACTCATTTAAAAGCCTCTCTGGATGAGCAGAAGCATCTGAGGTCTATAATTCTGCCTGAGCATCCTGGAGCTCGAGGAAGACCTCAGGGCTCGCTCCAGTCCCGTTACGACAGCTTCCCCGAGGGAGGGCTTGCCACCCGCTCCCACAAGCCCCAGCAGCGACGCTTATGGCCCTTGGAAGGAAACCGCATGATTTCAGCATCTCTTTGGACTCTACAGAGATTGGCAGGCCTTCAGATGAATCCCACCCTGCCAGCTCCATCACACAACAACCTCCAAGCCTGGCTAAGGATTGAGTTCAAGTAGACTAAAGCTACTGATGGGAAGACAGAGTCACCCCTAAGACGCAGGCATCGTTTGTACACCCCAAGAGCCGCAGCCTGTCATAGCACTAAATATCTAGAAACACTGCAAACCAGTAAGGTGGCAGAACGAGCTTTCTCTCAGAGGCACCAAAGGTTGCTTCCTCTCTTACAGTTCCCAGCAAAGTCACCACCAAAAAAGCATTTCTTGCTAAGGGGCCGCAACCGTTACCAATTGTTACATTTCAAAGAATAATGACATTAGTAGCCACGGAGGTAACGTTACAGAACGTCAAGCGCAATTTTCTTAAAAATTGACTCTTGATTA